>NW_022145606.1:24160094-24595779 GCF_000002235.5 Strongylocentrotus purpuratus
TTGTTTAGTTTTATTACCGCAGAGGGCAGGCTCCTCATCCGACCCATCCCCGCAATCATCAGTAAAGTCACAAAGACGACTGGAGTCGATGCATGCATTGCGGGTACAACGGAACTCATCACTAGCACACGGCGACGACTGCTCATCTATAGTAATTAAGAAGAGAGAAAAACAAGAAAAAGATGAAGGAAATCAATAAGAATATAAATAAAAACTGTTTCAAGCAAAATTAAATAATTGCATGGAAAACCATGCGGAAAAATGTAATCCACTAAAAATTTGCAGGAGCAAAATCTTTTTCCTAAACGATCTTTTCACTCAAATTATTGCACATCAAATCTCAAATGTCAACTAACAAGTGACATTATATGAATACAACTAATTTCGAAACATTGTAACAGAAGATGATCCAGCAAAGCCCTCCCCCCCCCCCCACCAAAAAAAAAGGAAAGAAAAGTCCCCCCCCCCCCCCCCTGGCGCTCAAGGGGGGGGGGGGGGGTAGTGAGCACATTTTTTTTTTTTTTTATCCTAAAAAAAAATTCAATTTGCACCCCCCCCCAAAAAAGGTAAAAATCACGTGATTTTACATGATTTTTTCCTCAAGGGGGGGGGGGGGGGGTTCCCCCCTGTATCCGCCACTGCTGTCATCAGTCTGAACCCCCAAATAAAAACAAATACAATTCCAATCATTAAATATCTACTTTCAACCTATACAACACTATCAGAACTTATTTAGAAACATAGTCACTAAAGGTAACGCACCACTAGAATCAAGCAATATCCTAACCATGTATTGTAAAATATATTAACACAATATGCATTAATTTTCCTTGAAGCAGTGTGACTAAAGAGAGTAGAAAATTATCTTTGATTGTTTATAGGCTACCTGGCAGAGCACATCCTTCCATCCTGACGTCATCAATGGCGACATCACCGAGAACATCGAAGTTACGGACCGACTGGAACTTCACCTGTGAAAGCAAACGGAACGAAATTAAACATGCGCATATAAAATAGATTTCATGCAACTTTCTTATAACCAAAAATGGTTTAGCGCCTCACCATTTTGGCCGGAGAGGGCGTAAATCAGGGCCAGCCATCGCGGGATATTCGTGTGAGGGCTTGATTCTAAAATGCTCAAGAAATCCGATTGATAATCCAGCTTAATCGGTAACTAGACTTTGATTCATGATTCGTGTTTTTCAAGTATGATGAATGTATTGACGATTCATACAAATATGTATAATGGACACTCTTGGAGTGAAATGCAACAATTAATCGTCTTTTTTATCACCGAGAGTGTTGAATGCTGTGCCTAGGTGGAGAGTGCATGAGCTGGTATATATAGTACGGGCGCCGGATCCAGTGTTGGAGTGCTTCAATATTTTTGAGTCGTGAAATTGATACAAAGTGAATATGAATGGAAAAGACGATTATTATTTGAAATTTTCGACATGGAAATTTAAACTTCAGTGGTGGATCTCGTGGAGCAGAAGATTTGTTCCAACAGTTCATATTAACCAGGTGCATGCTTTTTTCTGATTGGTTGTTCACTTACAAGCATATACATTCTTTCTTATACTAGTAGTCACGTAAAACAATCATCATCAAAGAAACAAATATGTAATGTCTTACGTTAAAACCACCGGGGATGCGGCCCAGTCCAGCGATGCCCTCCTGCCATCGGTCCCCTTGGTTTCCGGACTTGAACCAGGGCAGCATCAGGAAGTACTGTTCCTGGATCCAGACTTGCAGGTTCCCGATCTCATCCCCTAGCATATGGTACCAAAAACGGACCTCGCAGGTCGCCGCAGCGTTCCGGTGCATGCGCGATGAGAGTACGGCATAGGCCGCCCCGCTGTCGGGCGTGGTCCCAACATACATGTACCAACCTAGGGATAATGAAGGGAGATAGATGGCGTTAATTGGAGTTGACACTTTGGATATCTATGGTGTTTTACAAAACCTATTTCTATATCAGTAGGAAAGACAATATAGGATGGAATAAACGAGATACAAACTGAGGGAGAATATAATGATTAAAATATATAGGCCTATTTATTTTGTAAAGGAGTGTACCAAAAATAAAAGATGCATTGTGTTTTTTGACCCAGTTAAAGGCAAATATATGGAGCAAAGTGATTATCTATGTATTTCCATTTATATCGTCATAACGGTGCTACCTAGTTTTAATATATAGATTTCAACACATAGTACCTGTCTTCATTTATATTAATCTTGGCTGTATGTTGTTTTTTTTTCAAATCTAACTTCAGCATTTTTGAAACATTGAGAATTATAAAAATATTTAAAAAAACTACGGCAATGAAAGATGGAAGAGCAAAACCAGACAACTTGTTTACACCAAGAAAAGACCAATTAAAGTGTCCCAACATCCCCAAAATCATTTCAACATTCCCAAAATTATATATGCAATGAGTAGCCAAATTTACCGGCTGCTGTGAGTGTCGTGTGATCATAAGCAGGGCCTGTGTTGCTATCCGGTGTAGATCCTTGGTTACGTATGAACTTGTGTGTTCCATGGCCTGCGTTCCACCATCGACACGTATCTACCTCAAACGTACAAGTTGTACCTAATAAGAAAAACGCGAACAAATTGTAATTAAAATTGAAACAGGTGACGCTCAAAGTGCGGTTTATTTTGATGGTTCTGGTTTTTACATATCCATATTTTATGTTACGCATTGTCAGTTTTGTTTACAAGAAATAACATTGATGACAGGAGGTAGGTACAGACATGATCGTCTTTGTCTCGGACACTGTAAACATAATTATAACCATTTTTCTTCTTTATTCATGTTGTATCAAAGCATAAAACATTACATGTATATGAGCAAATGTACAAATGATGAATACAGAAGCTTATCCAAGAAAGATACAATGAAAAACAAGATTCTAGTATTTAGATAAGGTTGGACGTGCCTCCATCTTTACAAAAATAAAAAATATAGATTGTTTGTTTATCTTCATAATAATATTTTAATTTCTTTTGAAAAGATGGAAATGATAAAGCAAGTTATGGTAAGGTAAGGTGGAAGAAAAAGTGTCAGAGATGGAAAGTGTGGTATGTGCTCCAGCCCTTACCGCAATCGAGTTCATCGGCACCATTCCCGCATTGAGACACAAAGTCACATATCTGATTAGTCGGCAAACACTTGTCCGTTCCATCATTACACACAAAATCACAATCGTTTGGCGGATCTAAGAGGACAAATATGAACAAAAATCTTCAATTACTGTAAATTAGTACTTGATATATTTTTCTAGCCTCAATCTGACATTAAGACACAAAGTCACACATTTGCTTTTTCGGTGGCGCCGGGATAGACACTTGTCTGTCCGAATGTAGAATGAATAATGTTAGAGAGGTCCACAAATATCAAACATCAATATTCGAGTTACATAAGCACCTTCCAAAAAAAAAATCTCACAGTGGATGTAAGACATGATTGATAGTGATGCCAAGGAAAATTTACAGAAAAAACCTTTTTTTCAAGGGATGTCAATACTTGTTTATATATTCAAAATACAATTTATTCAGCTTGTTATAAATATATCTCTGAGAATGGTGGTCATTTAAGTAATTACGAATCAGAAAAACAGAATTATATAAATATTTAAGACGATAATGCCTGAAAAGAGTAATTTTCAGGAACTATCTTACTTTCAGAAAGTGAAGCTTGATCGTTAAGATTTTGTTTTACCTTATGGATGTATTTGAGCTGTAACAGAAGTACGGGCGTGAATATTGTCGGGTACTTTTTAGTATTAAATTACTAGTAAAATAGTTTCAGTTGTAAAATTGAGTATGAAGTCATTACAAAATCTTGTTCACTCACCTGAACATACACCATCGTAGAACATGACGTCATCTAATGAGATATCACTTAAATAGGAAGCTCCGACTGTGCCCTTGAATAGAACTTCATAAGAATAGGCCGAAAGGATAGGATCCAGTGTTATCTATGAAAATAATAGAAACTGTGTATTATGATGCTAATAAAAATGAAGTAGATAGACTAAGAGCAACATGTATGTTTAAACATAATATCATAGGTAGTGACGTCATAAAATGAGATATCAGTAAGGCCGAAGGAATAGGGTCCTGTGTGATCTATGGAAATAATAGAAACTTTGTATTTTGATGTTATTGAAAATGAAGTAGATAGAATAAAAGCAAACTATATATTTAAACATAGTATCATAGATAGCGACGTCATGAAATGAGATATCAGTAAGGCCGAATGGATAGGGTCCTGTGTGATCTATGGAAATAATAAAAACTTTGTATTATGAAGTTATTGAAAATGAAGTAGATAGAATAAGAGCAAACTATATATTTAAACACAATATCATATATAGTGACGTCATGAAATGAGGTATCAGTAAGGCCGAATGGAGAGGGTACTGTCTGACCTATGGGAAATAGTAGAAACAACTTACTTTGACAAAAACACTAGAACTAAATCATGATAATAATAACAATGATAGTATTGATAATAATGTAAATAATATCAATCACAACATTAGATTAGATTTCAGATTTTATTTCCGTTTCAAAACAAACAAAATATAAACAGACATAATATAATACAGTCAAATATAATATAAACAAAGTAAATTCAGTATTATGTAGAACAAAATTTAGTTGATAAGAAATATTGGGAAAAAACAGTACTGAACAATAGAAAAAAAAATGACCTTCATGAAGTAATTCAAAACGGAGGGGCTTGCTAAAAAGGCAGAGCTTGTATGAGGCAAGCCCCTGACTCAGTTACATGGATACGCTTAAATAATTATGGTCGAAAGCTAATACCAGTAAAACACACTAAAAGGGAATACAAAAAAAAAGAAAAAGTAAAAGTAAAAATAAAAGTAAGATAAATATAGTAACAGAGAGAGAGAGAGAGAGAAAGGGGAGAGAGCAAGAGAGAAATAGAGAGCGAGAGAAAGGCAGGAAGAAGGAGATGGGGACAGGAGGCAGGTACACCACCAGGTCGTTAGGCTTGTTTAGATTATTCTTAAAAAAGAAACAAAAAAGGAGGAAAGGAGGAATAACAAAAGGAAAGATTTGTTTTATCTTTCCGTAGGTTTAGATTTTTGAGCTTGGCTTGTTGGTGGGGAGTATTGGCTGATTAATGTTTTCCTAAGTTTACGTTTAAAATTGCTAAGACTAGGGGCTTCTTTTATATCGTTGGGAAGAGAATTCCAATAGGCACATCCAGCGAAGACAAATGAATTCTGTGCAAATAATGTTCGTGTTAAGGGTAAGTGATAACAGTTCCGTTGTCTAGTCGGGTAATTGTGTACAGAGGCATTTTTGCAGAACATATCGGAAAAAATTGCGGTAAGAAGCACTCAAAGACAAAAAATGATACTACGTTTTTAAAATCACAGAAGAAAATAAAGACCAACATGAAATACACTGACTCATTAAATAAGTACATCCAATTAAATTACTGAAGGCAGAACTATCTATCAAGAGGTCTTTTGAAAGAGGCAAGACAAATTATTTCTCTTACGTAAAGCTTGGAGTTGTTCAAGGTTTTGATGCAGTCATGCAATTTTGCTCGAACGTTTACATTCTTGTTCAGGGTGGACTTCCCCATTAACCTTTCTTTATAATTAAAGCCCCACTGTACTACTTGTAGCTACTTGCTCCCTCTATATAGAAAACAATGTCTTATCGGTGACCATTGGTCCCCGTGATCCTCTTTTTCTTGTGCAAATTGGGAGCTGAGTTGATGAGATAACCACCTGTCAGTGACAGTGGTGAAGTGTGACGTTATCAAAAAATCTATTTTTTTATAATTTCTCAATTTTGTCTTTTCTTTTTCTAACCATTAGGAGCCAGAGCATATAACACTGAGTTCCCATAGGACACATATTTATTCAGATGGTCATATCTCAGCCAATACTTACAAATTCAATTGGTTTTCGACATTTGGACATTATTTTTGATGCTCTTTCGGAAAATGAAGAAAAAATGAGAAATTCTAAAAAGTAGATTTTTATGACGTCACAGCTTCGGTACTCTATAGACGGTATTTAAGGGGGACCATACCTGGACCTGTCGCCAAAAGTCACCGGTATCCTGATTCTGAGACCACTTGATACTCGGAGAGGACGAGCTGTCTGGCCATACCTGGACCTCTAGAGTACCCACATCAGCCCCGCCCATGTGATAGTAAAACTCCATACAACGTGTAGATACCGCGAGGAAGTCACTTGACTTGAGCATTGTGACGTCACCTTCTGCGCGCCCGGTGGCCTCGACGTACACGTATGTCCCTAATGATGAGAGAATGGTAAATGATATACAAATGTTTATCAAATTGCCTGATATGGGAAACAGAATAAGTCAGATGTTTTGTTTGAATAACTCCATTTTACCTTCATATATGACAAAAGGTCAATTAAATGATGCACTGCATTTTTGACTGTATGAGAAATAGTTCGAACTATCCCATCAGCCCCGTCTATATGAAAGTGAACTCCATACAACGTGTGGATACTGCCAGGAAATCGCTTGTATGGAGTATTGTAATGTCACCCTCGAGCTGATAATAACAAATTAAACCAAAATTATTTTTTGTCAATTTCGCTTAATAAATCACAAACATTTTAATCTAGTACACCTAGGCCCCGTCTTGCTTAAAGTTGATATTAATCGCAACTATGTACATATTATAGAGATAACAGACTGCAAACTTGCGATTGCTATAAAGAGGACTTGCGATTGATTTGGATTAATCGAAACTCTTCGTAAAACGGGACCCAGGTCTTTATTGAAGCATGATAGCATTACAAGAGCACAACAAATAAGTTTTATTTGTATTCCCCCTTTTTCAGAGGAAGGGAGGGAGGGTCATGGCCTTGAATGAAATAAATGAAAATGTTAATACTCTAGACATTCAAGAGCGGAAGTAATGAACTGAAAAAACAAATATTCAAGAAATGTATCATTGAAATCATTGAGACAATTCTGACCGTATAGTGTTCCAAGTGTGTGATCGACGCCTGGACCAGTGTCGTCAGAGGGCGTCCGTCCCTGAATGAGCAGCCAATCAAAGTCGTCATCGTTCTGTTCGTTCTTCCACGTGCACAGCCCGTTCTCGAAGGAACACGCACCAAACGGCGTGCAGGGCTCGGTCGAGATTATGACGTCATCAATGGCAACGCCGGCGCTGACTTGGTAGAGATTGCTAGAAGCTTGGAATTGGAACTGAGAATGGAAATTTAAAAAAAAGAAAACAAAAATGAGGGATAATGTAACTTTAATTCTACAGTTCCTCCAGGAAAAAATGCCTTATTTTATTTCATCGTCATCGACATATAATCAGCACCATCATAATCACTACCATCAACACCATCGTCGTTATCACCATCGTAAATCATCATCATTATCCTCCGTCTCCTCCTCATTATCATCATCATTACCAAACCACACCGTCATTACCATTAGCACACTAATTGTTTACCCTATATGATTCTGAGCTGGTGTAATTGATCTCTGCTTAATGCCTTTCGTCTGATATTGTGACTGTATTCATAAAATAACCACCATCTTCTTCCTCACCACCACCTTCACTATATTAATCATTACCATCTTCATCAACGCCACCATCTTTTCCATTATAATCACCACCACCACAACATGCCACCATCATCATCATCGTTATCACCATCATAAGTCCTCCTCCTCCTCATCATCATCATTACCACAATAACACCGTCATTAGCAAAAATAATGAAGTGCTTTTGAATAAAAATTGCTTTTTGTTTGGTTTCCCAGATGGTACGCAATATATCTTTAATTTAGTCATTTTATATGCAAAACACTCTATATTCTCTGCGAAATACAAAAGGGAACGGCTATCTTTGGATTATTTTAAGAAGATGCTTAAACGTTGTTATGAAGTTGAGCGGGTTCTTTCTATCAAACGCAATATATTTGTTGTATTACCTGATAAATGGAGACATGTATTGTTTGTTTTACCGATATGTCCCAACATGTACTTTGTTCAAATGTATTGTTTTGTTGTTCCTCAAGAATGATTGAATACATTTTTCTTTTGAAAAAAAAAATGTAAAAAATGGCTTACCTTGTATGACTCTGAGCTGGTGTAATTAATTTCTGCCACATGCCACTCGTCTGGTCCTGTGACTGTATTCATCGCCCATAGCCTGGTAGATCCTCCGCTCCTTGCATGCATGGAAACCTTTAATGGGATTACAAATAGAAATCAAAATCTAAACGCTCCATAACCTCGGACAGAACGTAAAAGGAGCAGGCTGCTTTGCTAGAAAAACAAAGATGACCCCCCACACACAAAAATGAGTTATTAGTTATATTGGCATGCTAATCCAAAAATATCGGAAACCGAAGGAAAAGAAGAGGAAGAAGAAGAAGAGAAAGAAGAAAAAGAAGATGAAGAAGAAAAAAAAGATGACAAAAGAAGAAGAAGCAGGTTGAGAAGAATGAAGGAAAGAAGGAGAAGGGGGGTCCGGACCCCCGTTACCCATCTGAATCCACCTTTTAACAGACACTCACCTGTAGAACAGACGCTTGTGATGTTCCCATGTAGTAAGAGAACTTCATGCATTGTGGGGTAGGTGTAGGATCATAGTAACCCGTCTGAATGGTAGCATAGTCATTGCTAGAGGAGAGACTGGTCATATCGGCAAACATGACGTGTCCTTAAAAAAGAAGAAAAATTGTACAATGCACTATCTTCTAAAAGAGGTGTTGTTGTCTAGCGGACATATTAATGGAACATAGACTAATTGTCTCAGTTGTGTTCACTCAAGGCGAGGTCAAATACATTGAATTTTGGATAGTAGCATTGCCAAAAGTGAGAGAGAGACACATTGGCAAGCATGTGTGTCCTTAATAAAGAAGAAAAGTGCAGAAACACGATTCCCACCATTTTGAGAAAAAAAAAATCAACTCAGGGGTCATTTCAATACTCTATTGTATGTTCCAGAGAAATCTTTTTCGGATTACATAATATTTCAAAGTCAAATGTGCACATGTATCAATGAGCTACGCACAAGATTGATTTTTTAAAAACAGTAATCATGTTTGGAACCCTTTTTTTCTTCAAAAAGATGTTGAGATTCATTGAATATATCACAATACCACCAAGTTCGGTGTGAGCGAGTTGTGGTGCAATATTATGTAGATTGCCTAGAGTATGTCTTTATAAACAACGTCTTGGGTATGGAAGTTAATATGTACAGGTTCCAAACCGATTCCAAGAGATATTCACAAAGATGTACTACACTGCAAGCTTCACCTCATATTTTTCACTGGTTGCTTACCGTAACTGGTCTTGTAGGTGTGGTCTATAGTTGGTCCTGTTCCTCTTGTGTTGGCCTGGATCAGTTCCCAGTTGAACGTGTCAGAGGTCATCTGAGTGAAACCACAGGCGCCATTCTCAAAGTCACATATGTCTAAAACAAGAAACAACGAATAAGGTTGTATATTTGGAATCAGTTTATCAACGAAAGAAGAAAATATATTTATAAAAAAGGGAGAATTGAAAGAGATAATGAATGAGAAGCAATCTTTAAAAAAAACAGGAGACAAATGGAGAGCAAAACGTGGGAGATGGCACAGAAAGATAAGAACTGATGAAGCGAGCGAGAGAGAAAGAGATAGATAGAGAAAGAGAGGGGAGGGATAGAGGAAGATATATAAAGAAAGAGAGACAAAGAAAGAGAGACAAAGAGAGAGAGCCAGAGAAGAACGGAGAGATATTTAAAGAAAGACGTAATGGTATGACAGATGATGGCAGAGGGAGGGGAGGGTAAAGTATTTATTTAAAGAGAATTTCCAAAGAAAAACAATTTACCTAATGGGAATAACAACACAATGAAGTGAAAAGGACCCCAGTCGGAAGAAAATTTGAAGAGAAAAACAGGATAATAAAAAGACGATCAAATGGAAAACAAGTGGTTACCATCTAAAAGATAGAAATGCAAAATAAGTGCAAATTGGCAACTGAAAATTGACAATTATTATCAAAATAATAAAATAAATATAAAAAAACTGAAATATTTAGTTTTACCTGGTGTTGGGCATGCCCCTGGGTGGAAGACGATATCATCTAGGGCTATATCCCCCATGAAATCAGCTCCTCGTACTCCTTCAAATATCACCTACAATAAAACAATCACAAGTATTCAACATGTCGTCTGTCAAGCTTCCTAAAGTGCACAGGTGCCGAGTTAAAATCGTGACTTCCTAGTAAGCGAGGTATCGTCTGCACTAGTGTGAACAGGAGGGATTAGACCTCTCTGGATGGTCACTGACAGGTGGTTACCTCATAAAATCAGCTCTCAATTAACATTGTTAAAAGGGGATCACGGGGGACCAACGGGTACCGCTTAGGCATTGTTTGGTATAGAGAGGGCGCAAGTTGCTACAAGTAGTGCAGTCCCGCATTAAAGAATATTTCCTATTCCTTTCATTTTTTCCTCTCGTCCTCATTAGGATGCCTTTTTTCTCCTCTGCCTTTGTAGGGATGTCTGATCGTATTCTTGCCTTCTCTACTTATCTTATTTCTCTCAATTGCTTCTTATGTTTAACATCTGATCCTACCAACAAAAACAGACTTAAAGAGTGCAGTGTATGAACAGATTGAATGAATGCTAGCTACTTGCGCCCTAGTATCAAACAATGCCTAATCGGTGCCTGTTTGTCCCTCATGATCCTCTTTTTCTTATATTAATGAAGAGCTGATTTGATGAGATAACCACCTGTCAGTGACCTTGCAGGGAGGTCTATCGCCCTGGTCAAACTAGTATAGACGGGCTTAATGTATATTTGAAATTAAAAACTACAAAGGCAAGGTAGTGCGCATATTCAGTTAAATGCATTTATTTCAAGATGATTGTATAGTCCTTTCGAAATAAAACATTCTAAAACTATTGTTACAGTCACATGTAAAGTAAACTATATATGTAATTTCTGTTATAACCACTTTTCTATCATACGATGTATACTGTCTTTCATCTACGAACTTACTGTATATGAGTCTGTGCCCGTGAAATGGATCTGTCCCTGTTGCCAGAACGGACCCCTTGGTTCCGACTCGGTCCAGACCAGTGTCTCGGCCCCTCCACTGGACGTGTATATGGACAGACTCCCGAGATGTATTCCATACATCTGGAACCAGAACGCCATACAGTAGCCACTGTCATCGGAGCTCCGCAGGGCGTTGGAATTCACCCTGGCAGTATCCCCGGGGTTTCCATCACTTGTCTCGATATAAATATAGTAACCTGCATTTAGGAAAGAATAACTGTTCAGGGCGCGATAGCTCAGTTGGTAGAGCAGTGGTCTCGTAATCCGGCGACCCGGGTTCCAAACCAAGGCGATGCGGTGGTGCCCTTTGGTAAGGCATTAATCCTCATTACCAGGTCTCTCGGAGAGGACCTAAAGCCATAGTCTTCTGGTTGCTTACTAACAAGCATTTATGCTTTCTTAGCAGTCACGTAAAATAACCATCACTAATAATAAATAATAAGTCGATTCATTCATTCATTCTACCTGAACTAAATTTGAAAAACAATATATACGCACCAAGATTCACCTCTGCTGAAATGGGAACCCCTACTGATAACACGGCTGGAACAGCTTTAGGTAAATAACTGTATTTGATTGCTAAATAGATGGAGGCATGTCCGACCTATTTCCATGCTAGAATCTTGTTTTTTCACTGAGCCTTTGTTTTGTCAAACGTATGTATCCATCATATTGTACATTTGCTTATTTTATTGTGTGCTTCGAGAAAAATTAAGTAAAGACTTTATTTGAAAAATTCAATGATATTTCTTTTAAAGTATGCAAATGTTCTTGCTGTTATTCCCTTTTCGCTGGATTATGTACTACAGGTTCAGTGGAAATTAACAAAGACCGCGGTATAATTATGATGATCCTACATGTTTAGATATGGATCATGATTACAATACAAGTTTACAACACAACAATGATTTCAGAGAAAAATAAATAGAAACAGCTCCCTTATGCTTTCTACTGGCCATCTAAGCGGAACCTTTAGAAGTTGTTGAACAGTGTTCCATACTATACCTGTAAATGTGTTACTATACAGTAAGGGGTGTTGCAATGATTATTTGCAATTTTCCAGCATGTGAACATTAAAAACAATCTAACAAAAACAGCAGTTGTACATATATTCATATTTAAGGTCTACTTGTAATTAAAAATATAATAAAGGTCAGAGCTTGAAACAAATTATCCAAAAAAAAAAATTTGTGAGGGAGGGGGTGGGGGTGTAGATTCCCTTCACTTCGACGAGTGACATCCCTGGGCTTGAACCATACCTGTTGCATCTCCTGTTGTGTGGTCTCCAGCAGGTCCTGTTCCTGCGCTCCCAGTGGTCCCGGAGACCCTGGTCCAGTCAAAGTCATTGCCTGGGTCCTGCGTCCAGGAACAGAGACCGGTCTCAAAGTCACAGTTATGTGAATCTGGAGCTGATCATGGAATGAACGAAAATTGGATTTATAATAAATGGAAGGGAGTGGATAAAATAAGGCGGGATGAAACTAATTTGTATAAAAACTAAGTACTATCAGCTAGTATTTATTATACTGTTAATATACTGTATATACATATACCATTAGTGGCGTACGCAAGATTTTTCCAAGGGGGGGGGGGTTAAAATCGGGCCAAAATGTTTGCAACGACTCAGATTTTTTTTTTTTATAAAAAAAATAAAAAATAAAAAAAAATAAAAGGGGGGGGGGTCCCAAAATACATACACAAAACGTACACATAACAACAAATCAAGGTGGGATTAACCCCCCACCCCCTTGCGTACGCGCCTGTATACCATCCACACTAGCGGAAGCTTAAGTGCATTATATTTAATTCAAATTGTATTAAATCATGTCACAACATGTACTTGCTCAACAATGATTGAATAACAATTTTCTTTTCTTCGAATAAAAGAAAGAAAATAAAGATATATTGGATGCAATATTTAAAAAGTACTTAGGCCTATCACCTTTCTTCGAAAAAGTCGTCGCCTGTAAACCTATTTGGGAAATAAATTTGGTGATCGTTTTGCTTAATCATTTACAATAGTTTCTCATGCTCAATATAATATTTCTAGCATTAAATAGAATGGAATTTAGATTGTGACAAGGTTTACTTTCTTACCGAATGTAGGTATTGTGGTGGGTGGGGCCGGAGTGGAACCACACGGAGCATCATACAGCATAACGTCATCTATAGCCGTGTCGCTGGTGAAGTTATAGCCAATGATGCCCTCTACGATAATCTGGAAAAGTAGACGAAGCATAGGCAAGAGTTGAAGGATGTTGCTCATACAATTCCTAACAGCACTGAGATCAGAACATTTTCAACATTGGAATAATTTTCTACTACACATTGCACTAATTTTCATGATGTCTACGGTTTTAATGTTTTTAACATGGTTGGTGTTTCCTAAACATAGTAGTTCATTCTTCTTATGTTTCATGTAGGATTTAACAATTTAGCATTAGCATTTCAGAGGTTGTTGGTAATTTTAATTTTTCCTATCGCTTTTCGTAGTTACATCGACATTACGAGTAGATATTCTTATTGCCATCATCATCGTCGTCATAATCAGCTTCATCATCTACAAAACCATCATCATCATCATTATTGTCATCGCTACCGCCACCACCATCAACACCATCATCATCACCACTGCTATCACCACCGTTACCATCATCATCGTCATCATTATCACCACCATTACTATCATCATCTTCACCACCATTACCATGACTATGACCATCACCCTCCTCCTCCTCCTCCTCCTCATCAGCATCAAAATAGCAACTCACCCAGAACTGATCGGAGGATGCTACTGTCAGCATAGTGTTTTTCCACACGTTTCCTTGGTTACCCGTCTCTGTCCACTGGAGCTGAGGTTGTGTGTCCGCAGTTTGGGTGTGTATCCTCAGAGATCCGGTCCCCTCACCGTACATGTGGTACCACATCTCAAAGCAACGCCCTAACCAAGAAGAAGAAGAAGAAGACTTTGACTTTTGAAAGTAAAACTTTATTTACAATACATATAATAATTAAAACAAATAAAAAAGATAACAGTGATGCACTTAATATAATAAGTGTTTGTGAATCATATACCAATAATCAACAACAAGTAGTACGTAATACATGAGAAGAAGAAGAAGAAAAGGTAGAATAAGAAGAGGAGGAGGAAGAAGAAGAGGAACAAGAAGAAGAAGAAGAGGAACAAGAAGAAGAAGAAGAAGAAGAAGAAGAAGAAGAAGAAGAAGAAGAAGAAGAGGCAGAATATGAACAGAAGAGGAGGAAGAAGAAGAAGAATACGATGAAAAAAAGACAAGAATAGGCATAAAATAATAAGAAGAACAAGAAAAAGAAAAGGAATAACAAGAAAAAGAAGAAGAAAAAGAAATAGAAACAATTATGAAAATAAGAAGAATAGAATGAGAAGGAGGGGGAGAAGAAGAAGAAGAACAAGAAGAACAAGAAAAAGAAAAGGAAGAAAAAGTAAAAGAAAAAGAAGAAGAACAAGAAGAAAAAGAAAAAGAAAACGAAAAATAAAAATAAAAAGAAAAAGAAAAAGAAAAAGAACAAGAAAAAGAAAAAGAAAAAGAACAAGAAAAAGAAAAAGAAAAAAAAATGAAAATAAGAAAAATAGAGCAAGAAGGAGGAGAAGAAGAAGAATTATTAAGAAGAAACAATTTTAATTAAAAAAATGCATATCCAAAATGCTTAAAAGCGAAGAATCGCAACATCAGTGTATATTTCGAAAACTACATTAAACGCCCAGCCAATGCAAATGGCTACATTGTATTACTATATTCTCAACATCATTCAAGTTCTGTATACAAGATAAAGCAAAAAAGAACACAGTTCTCTTATTTCCTCCTACATATGACATTGTTTTAAACAAAATCAACATGTCACTTATTTGTTTAAACCACATAACTGATATTCATTTTAATATATTTTTCTCATATTCTAACAGCTGTTCTATAATTATACTGACGTAATTATGACGGTGAACCAAGAAAATATTTACCACTAGTGCTTTCGAAATGTTCACTGACAAGCCAAGCTTTGTTACCATAGACACGAGGGGAGGAGCTTTCAATGAAAGCAAAGTGACCTGTGGTAACAAACAGAATGTAAAATACTAATTAAAAAAGAGAAAACATAGGAAAACAGAAAGTGATATGAGGAATATAAAGATCATACAACTTTCGTTATAACAAAAATGTTAATTCAGAAATGGTTAAAGGTCCAAGAGAGAAAAAAAAAATATTTTACTTTGAAATTCCTCAATAAAAAAAAAATATCAAGAGAGATGTAAATGAAGGAGATTTTCAAGGGCGACGCATGGAGATAGGAGAATTAAATCGAATACCATCCATATTATTGAATTCCATTTAATAGTGAACAATTGGGCACTTTGGCATGTCTTGTTTAAACTTGATTCATGCTCTCTTAATATAATGGGCCAGCATGTATGATACCTATAAAGTGTATATTATTTCTCAAATTTAAAAAGGGCACATTTAAAAAGTATACGTATTTCAAATATCAGCCCTTCCCGTTAACAGGATCTCAACTTTTTATTGTACATCTCATATGAATCGTTTTCTGTTTACGTAATATTATTTTATTAGGTGATGCACACAGCTAGTAAAATTGACCTACATTAATTTTTATAAATTAGTTGAGATGTCTTTCCTATTAACTCTTATTCTGCCACAGGGCTAATCCCCATTGTGCCAAGCCACAAATCCCCCAGTGCCAATTTTTTTTGGGGATAGTCGGATTAACGCAATGGTACAATCAATAGCACGTGTGAAGCACTAGGCACAGTACAATGGGCAGGAACAATAACTGCCATTACGAATGCTTGCAAACATGCAATAAACACCGATGCGGTAGCTTGCTCGCGTGTACAAAGCACTATAACAATTAGCGTGCATGCAGCCTTATGGCAGGATATGAGTTAAGTACAAAGAATTACCAATTTATCATTCATTTGCCGTACAGTAAACTACTTTCTTGCATGAACTGTACTCACCAAACGCATTCTGCAGTGTGTGGTCGAAATTAGGACCAGTATAACCAGACAGCGTCTCCGAGTTCCCTCTCAACCAATCAAAATCGTCACCGATGTAGTCGTTTGTCCAGCCGCAATACCCTCGCTCAAAATCACAAGCGCCCTCTGCAGGGCAAGGTTGGCCATGGAAACGGATATCGTCAATGGCGATATCCGCGTTGGAAGTTGCTCCGCCAGAAATGGCTTCAAAGTAGATCTTCAGGAAAGGGTAAACAAATATGAACAGCATATTAGTTATTGGTAAGTTCCGTTTACATATTACGATAATAAATCAACACTAACCATGTATTATGTACTTTCTAATTGCAAACTATTGTTTATTTTTGGATAGAAAATAAAGCAGCCATTGTTATCTTGACATTCATTCAAGTCATCAGAATTAAAGTTACGTCTCAGATAATTCGAGAGGTCTATTTTGTAGATAAATTTTCAATTTCTTAGAATGTTCCACTGTGTTGCAGGGTACCGGTGTATTCAATTGGGTGTGATGTGTTCGCGCGCAATGGCGCGAATTATACATTCTTTTTCTTCTTCTTCGCTATAAGTTTGTTTTTGTTAGGTTTTTGTTCCCTATCTTTTTAGGCTTTTTAAATTTGTTTAATCACCTTCTCAAACAACAATATATTACTGTATTATACTTTATTACTGTTTTGGTAGCAGCACCAATATTAAAAGCCTTTGGCTTTCCTAGCTGTCTCCACATTCATATATATTTTTGTTGTTGTATTGTATTGTAAATGTTTCTCTTTAACTTGTACGCTATGTTTTGTATTTTGTATGTTTGTTAGGATGTTTTTGTGATGAATGAAATAAAGTTAAATTCAATTATATAAAAAAAAGTACAGGCCACCGTCGGGTGTATTCTCGTGTTTGTTCGTGGAGATGCCAGACTGAGGTTGCTTCATATACATCTAACTACCCATGGAGGAATTGAATTTGTTCATGATATGTTTTTGTACAACTACAAGCTTTACATGAACCTGATATTAAGATTTGTGTAATAGTTATAAGCTATCTTCTTTGCTTGTATGAGGTATACGTGTACTTTATGGATTTATGCATGGATCATTCTCAAGCTCTTGTTGATGCTCTGAAAGAACTGAAAGAAGATCAAGTGCCAGTGAAAGATATTGCAAGGGTTGCGTTTCATAGGCTCTGTGAAAGTGCATCTGTAAAAATCCAATTTACTAAACGGATTGAGAAGTGCATGATTACTAAGGTAAACAGAGTGAAAGCTCAACTAAAACGGTCCTGGAAAGGGGGACATCAACAACGAGCATTTGGTGAATGGTTAACTAAAAACGAACTGTTAGACTTCAAAGTTTTGAATGAAGAGTTTTCAAACATTAATTTAAAACAAAAGCTCGATGAGGTCACAGAACATAATACCAAGCTTAATAGCTCTCTATCTACAAAATCAAACACAATCATGAATCTTCAGAGGTCTGTTAACAAGCTTGCTCAAAGGATTGTTGGCAAGTACCGAGGTACATCACCAAAGCAAAGATTCCAACCATACGTTAGGGCCCAATCTCTTCGTAGGAAGAAAACTTTAAAAGAAGACTGCAAAGCTGCATTAAGTTTCCTCACATGTCAAGGTATCCAGGTATCATCCCTGACCGTACAAAATGTCCATACAAGAACACAAGAACAAATGAATCTTACTAACAGAAGAAAAACAAAATCTAAAGAAGACAACGCTAAAACATCATTAGATAAAGTAAATATTTTACTTTATGTTAAAGATAAGTTTGGCATATCTGATCCGTTACGTTCTGCGAGCAATTTGCCGAGCATATATCAAATCAGAAAAGCTAAAGCTACGATCACAAAGGTTCGTACGAACGATTATTATGTACGAATCTCCCTGTTTTTTCATTGTCTTCCCGAATTTCCATTGTCTGAAAATCGTTCGTACGGCGTTCGTAGCAGTGCGTAATGGCATTTCTGACCGAGGCTTAAAGCCCACCTCGATCAATCTAGTACAGTGACACCAACTCCTTCAAAATATGCGACTGGTTTTCAAAGGGATTTTGCGCAATTACTACGAAGTCGAGTTTAGATTTTACATGGCAAACACATCGTTCAAGAAGGAGATGACATAAGAGTGAAATCATCTGGGGATGGTACGTGGATTGTCAAAAACCTGCATGTTGTGAACGTTACATTTACCATTCTAAATGAGGAAGATGCAGTAGCTAGCAGAGGTAATTATCTCATCGCAATTTTTTAAGATAAAGAAGGATATGATGCTCTCAAAGAGCATCTCGCCGACTTAAGACAGGCTGTTGCCAGCACCTCATCCAGAGAGGTTGGTGGTAATTCCTTCAAAGTGGCATATTTCCTTGGAGGAGACTATAAATTCATATTTTGTGTTCTTGGAATAGACTATGCCTCGTGTACTTACTCCTGCATATATTCTAAATCCTTCCACCTATCAAACATGCCTTCTGAGATGTCTAACAGAGGTATTCCCTTTAGAACCATCAAATAAATTGAAGATGGTGCGAAGATGGCCAAGAGATCCAAGTCCAAATACAATTGTTGAAGAACCCCCCTGTTTCCACAAATACCCATCTCACATGTTGTTGTTGACAATTCGCATATGTTTCTCCGCATTGCCGATGTTCTTATCAATCTACTCATTTTAGATGCACGTAGGCTTGATGCGGTAGAACAAATGAAGAAGTTTACTGAGTTTGATCGAGAGAAGCTGACTCATTTGTCCCGTTTGGAAAAAGTTTCTCTCAGATGCAGGAATATCTGGCGTTTCGTTCTTTATCCAAAGCTTTGAAGTGGCCAACACTGAGTGGACCTCAAAAACACAAGCTTTTTGTAAAAAATCAACATTGCAAAAATAGTACCAGAGCTGGGTGATGCAAAGGTTAATAAGATTCAGTTCATTTGGGATAAGTTTTATTCACTGACTTGTAAACTAAAGGCTAAGGAGGCAAGATTAATTTCGTGGCAGGGTGAACCATTGGTTTTCAACATTTAATGAAATATATGAAGAAGCACTGCACCCGATATCTTCACTTATTAGTTTGCCATGTCCCTTACCTACCCGAGCACTACGGCTCAACTGCACAGTTTACTCAACAAGGGTTAGAGAAGCTGAATGACCTTACAACCAAACGTTACTTTAGTACCAATCACCATAAAAATGTGGCTCTTTCACAGATACTGAATAAGCAAAGCCACGCGGAGTATCTTGAGAATAAGAATGCGCCTGGGGGGTGTTTCACAAAGATCCTAGGTTGAACTTATCTCTAAGTTGGACTTAACAGCTATGGAAAGCCATTAGCATCATTGAAAATATTTTGCAAAAGTTATTTTCAAAGGCACAAAATGTTGATTCAAATCTGTCATAATTTATATTATCAAAGAGATTTCATGTTCTTGATGTGGAATTTATAAAAAGTCTAAAAAACTTGATTTTTCGCTTTTGAATATCTTGTATTTTAAGACTACAAATGGCTTTTCATAATATTTAAGTCCAATTTAGAGTTAAGTTCGACTAAGGATGTTTGTGAAACACCCCCATGGTCTCCTAAAAGAAAGGGTGTATAATGTCTCCATGAACTGTTGAACAAGACAATGATTTGTTGTTATCTTACTATTTGTTTACTTTTCCATGATTATGTGCCACGTTCAATCATTGTTTTGAGACAGACGTTCCGTCTTTGTTGATGAATTATATTCCTTTGCTCGTTAATTAACTTTAATAGCGTCAAATTAATCAAGCCATGTATAGGTAATTCAGTGTTTAGGATACATTGTGTTCTGATGGATCTATGCATTCTTAGTGAGATGAAAATATATATAATGATATGAAATACTTGGTGGAAATGAGGGGAGTTCGACGTGATGACCGATTGCACCCCTCTGTAAATAATCAAAAAGCCTATTGGGTGGCATGTATATTCATACGTTTTGCCTTCTCCGGCAAAATGTTTGCCTATCTTCAATGGAAAAATTACGGTAGGGGGTTCGCTGAAATGGACATAATGAACCGATCAGAACTGATCTATGTTAATTCATGCTTGTTATCCTTCGTGTGCTTGACCTATAACCTTACAATCCCGTGGCAAATTGCGTCCAAAGTTCGACTTGTTTCACATGTGTTATATAGGCAATGGCGAGCTAGCGACCTATTTTGACCAAATTACGGTGGGTGAACTTTCAAAAGTCAATGGGGACATGAGGGTTCCAATGAAAGAGCTAGTGTCAACGTACGTCGGGGTGGATGTGCTTTTCGTTTAAACAAAAAATGAATGTTTAACGATTTCTTTTGATAAAAGTCCATAGGCTAACATGTTAGGCTGCTGGACTCTGACGATAGAGGGCGTTGTCAAATGAGACTAAACGGAGCTATATGTGTTATCCGCGAGATATCGACTGTAGCTGATCTCGACACATCCTCTTCAAGGGGCGGGGGGGGGGGGGGGATATACATATCTACTACATAATTATAATGTAGGTCTTAAATGTAATTTTGTTTGCGCACCTTGTAGTTGTTATCCGCAGTCGGGGAGATATCGACTGTAGCCGACCTCCAGACGTCGCCTTGTTCACCTGAAATCGTCCAGCTCGGTGTAACAAACATATCACCATCATCCTGCTTATACACGGTCAAGCTTCCCGCGTTCTGACCGCTCACGTGATAGAAGAACCCTAGGCATTGGGACCCGGATAGACTGTACTCCTTGCTAGCGAGGAGGGCGGTAGATCCGGACGGTTGACCCAAGATGGTTGCGTATGCATAGTGGCCTGTACCCGAAATATAGGAATTTAATCCAATTGGAATTGTGTTAAAAAAGTTAACATAGTTCAAGCTTGTCTGCAATATACTGTTATAATATATTTTCGAGAAAAAAAATTACAAGCTAAGCAAAAAATAGCTGTCTTCCTCATTTGAAACTAAAATGTACATGAACAATGCTCTTTGTGACTTTAAAAAAATATCAAGTGCATCAAATACACCTGAATCCCTCAAATTTCACATTGGATCAGAAAATGAGAAGCACGAAGAGACAGGATAAATGAAAGAAGAAAGGAAAGTTATCAGTACTGGAATACAAAACAGTATTTGATAGAAGAGAGAGTGGGGAATGTAGAGAAAATGAAGGAAGATAGAGAGTTTAAGGGAGAGAAACAGAGTGATATAGAGAGATATTAATTCATTACAAAACATAACAGAGAGAGAGAGAGAGAAAGGGAGAGACGTTGAGAAGAGAGAGAGAGAGAGAGAGAGAGAGGGATAGTGAAAGTGAAAGAGAAAGGTAGAGAGAGAGAGAGAAAGGGACTGACATACCTGTAGCAGTATTAGTAGAATGATCCACTGCTGGGCCCATACCACCGGACCCAGACCCCCATGACCAATCAAAATCATTGTTGTACACATTTGTCCAGTCACAGAGGTCGATCTCAAAGTCACACTCGGCTGCAGAAGGAAAAAAAATGTAAATCAGACAAGAAAAAGATATTCAAAAGAAAATAAAGGGGGGGGGGGAGACCTTAACATTAGGCCTGCAAAGAAATAATAAGTTGTGTATCAGTCAACAACATAGTTAACAAAAAAATAGGAGGGGAGGGGAGGAACCTGAAAATTAGACCTAAAATTAATTGGCTTTAAATGTATTGTTGTTCCCGAATCATCTTAATGATAGTATCAACATCAAATGTTCTCTTACCAAACCTGCAATGTAATTACGGTTCAAATAATATGCTATGGGGACTTACGTTACCCAATACCATCGAGATAGAAATTCGCGAAAAAACTGTCATTTTCCCATCATAAGGTTACCTGTTGGTGGACACTCTCCTCCACTGAGACTGACGTCATCAATTGATATATCTCCATACCAGCTCTGTCCTACAACGCCCTCTATCACCAGCTCGTAGTTAGCGGTTGTAGAAAACGTGTAGTGTCCGTTCCGCCACTCGTTTGCTTGGGTTCGTGACTTTGTCCAAATCTAAAGATGATGAGAGATATATTTTACACACAGAAAGTTTTTCACATGCATTTTCTTTAAAATCAAATATAGTTAATGAACTTAATTAATGGGATTAGCTATTGGCAAGGGGGCATGACACGTTAAGTTAAAAGAATATACTCACAAGAATAGGAAAAGAAAGTCAGGCTGAAAAAAGTAGAGATAGAATGAAAACGAAAATGAAGGTCAAGAAGGTCAAGGTCAAAACAAAGAGAAATGATAAATACATCATTTTATATAAGTCCAATGACAGTCTCTCATTTATTTTATTAGTCGACCACAGCAATTATTGAATGACTATTACGCTATCTACTCGTGATGAACATTAAATGAAATAAAATAAAAATGACTATGTCACTTACAAGGTTCTCATTCGATCCATCCGTGTCTCTGATATAGATAGCTAAGCTTCCTATATCACTACCAAACATGTGAAACCATAGAGACAGACAATATGGTTGACCTCGGGTTGACCTCAGTGACCCTGACAACAGCCGGGCATTTTCACCGATCAATCGAGGTGATGACGATTCTATGTAAGCATAATATCCTGCAAAATAGAAGGAAGAAGAAAACATAAAATGAGTGTCTCGTGTACCTCTTTTAAATGGTCTCGTGAAATCAAATCAAATAATCCTATTTGACCTATTGTTGGCCTCTTGTTGACCTCAATGACCCTTGCAACAGATAATGATCATTACAATTCTATGTTGGCAATCTTAAATTTTTGTATCTTGGGTAAAAAAAAAAAAAAATTACCAGCAAAACATATAACAATTTTAAATCTTATTATGAGACCTATCACTAAGACAACTAAAACATGGTTCTGACCCTTCCAAAATCCGGGCATTGTGGCCGACTATAGAGGTTATGAGTTTTACAAATCAGAAAATTTGGAATTGAAGCCTAATAAAGAAAAGATCATCACAGACCACACAAATCGAAGCAGAAATCGGCAACAAAATGAAGAGAAAAACTAATACAAATATTGAAAACATTATTTGAAATTTCAAAGTATTTGGTTTTACCATCGCCAGTAGTATGGTCGGTGGCAGGACCGGTGTACGCTGAGGGCGTGCTTCCCTTTCTCACAACCCAATCAAATATATCGCTAGGGTCCTGCGTCCATCCACATATCGTGCCTGACGTGTCACCAGCTCCAAAGTCACATGACACATCTGCAAACATAATTCATACGACACAGATGTAAATGTAGGATCATGTTATTAAATTAATTTGACTGTCTTCCAAATGCATAATTAAGTTTGCCTTAAAAGTGAGTAGTAAAGTTTTCATTAGACACAGAGAACTAGAGTAAGCCTTTAAAAGGCTAATAAACACACAAATCAGAGTCATATTCGAATAAACTTTGGTCATGAACCGATGATCAACTTCTACTACTTTGAATTTGTGATTATACTCTCCCTATTCTTCAATGGATTTATCCGGATATCGTAAATAATTGTATTGCAATTCTTGGGCAAATAATAACATTTCTAATAAGTACTTTGTATTAAGAAAAACATATTAAATGCTTTTTTTCGAAAAAATATTAATGGGCATATTTAATTAAGGCAACTTATTTGTTGCTTTTAACGGTGTGTCAATGTTAAATGTATCATGTAAAATAAAAAGGATGTATCAATTATTGATCAATAGCATACCGTCTGTATAAGCACAATTGACGAATGATATATCATCAATAGCTATGTCGGTCGTCTGTGAGGCATCGTTAAAACCAATACCAGGAGAGGCTTCAAATCGGATCTGGTAAGAGCAATGGGAGTAGAAGAAGGTGCATGAAAAGGATTATTTGGAGAATGCAAAAATTGAAAGAAAAAAATGAATCAACATTGGAAAATTGGTCCGCTTCATTTTCAGACGTTTTGCAATCATGCGATGTGCTTAATATGTCATTAATTTTATTTTATGTTTGCATGTACAATGCTGTATTTTAACCACCATACCTTGTAAATGACCTGCTATTCAGCTTCGGCTGCCAGAACGTCATGTGAATAAAACCCTTATTAAATTAAAGGGAAAAAAAAGTGCTACCAAACCGTTCATGGACTCGAGCGATTTCTGACAATTACTTTGAAAAACAATTATTATATTCTTAGATGAAGAGAAAAAAGAGGAAATATTGTTTTAGAAGAATATGAAAATATTTACATTGTAGCTATTTCTTATCAATCATTTTAAAAATTAACAGGTTTCTAAAGATGGAAGGAAATAGCTATCCTTTGAAAAAAACAATAAGAAAGAAACATACGTAGAGAGAGAGAGAGAGAAGGGGGGGGGGGTTATACTTGTAAAAATGGAGATAAAGCATGATAGGAGAGGGGTGAGAGATAAGGAGAGCGAGCGAGAGAGAGAGAGAGAGAGAGAGTGAGAGATAGAGAGAGAGAGAGATAGAATCAGGAAGTGGGAGAGATTGAGAGAAAGATATTGGGACAGAACAGCGATCAGAAAACATTGGATAATTGAAAGCTTACATAATACTGTCCTGCATCCCGTGGTCCTACAGACAGACTTCCCATATTCCATTGGTTGCCATGGTTACCCACGATGGAGACGTAAAATGGGTCGAGGATGTTGTTATCATAGAGAGCAACCAAGAGAGTCCCTGCATCACCACCAAGCATGTGGTAGTAAAACTGCATCTCACATCTTTGAAAGGGATACGGAATTAGAAATAATTATTCTGATTCACATTTGGAATCTACTACGTTAAAGCTGCCGAAACCCCGAAAACTCACACTGGTAGTACATCTATGGATTCACTTATTATAGTGTTCTGAGTGTGTTTTATGCACGAATGATTATATTGTAATATGATCAATTCTTTTTTTGTCAGCATAATATCACGTGAAAAACAGTTTGGGAGAGGAATCCGGTAAATTTAGTAGCAAACTTGCAAACTATGTGGCAGGCCTTGTTAAACAAATATCACTAACGATTACGAGATGTATTTGTTGGGAGAATAAAAGCAGTCAGTTAGTCCGAGAGATTCTTTTAATACAAGATTTGAAATCGTTTAAACATCATTATATTTATTAATTCATTAAACATGTATTAATCCTTTTTTTTTACTAAATAAGAATCCCTTCAGAATGTATCATTATTACCACATCTTTGGTAGATATGAACACCTTATCTCACTAAAACGAGGTTTCATGTTAGAGGGTTTTGATATCTTTGTCTCAAATGCTAAACAAACCCCATGACGTTTTCAAGCCGATCGCCGCTCCGATTATCAACATATTTATGAATTGGATTCGAAATTTCCAAAACCGTTTTTTCCCCATTGGTGTTTATAAAACAACAGTCTATTTTCGATAATGAGTATGTTAAAACCGGTCAATCAAAGATTTTAACTCTTTTGAGGCACTTCATGATCACTTTGGAGTGCAATTTTGTTTAGGGCTTCAATATTACATCATACCACAGACACTGATAACACGTCGGGCCATGCCTCTCATATTTTGCATTAATTAATTATTTTCTTGTTTTCTTCTTAGATCAGAAGAAAATATTACTGAAACCATTATTCTAAAAAAGGCTATGTTTTTTGGTTTGTTTAATAGATGGTGAGGAGTGTCAGTTTTGGCCTGTGCACATCTAATGAAGATGTAAACATACTGACATAGGGTATTCTTGGAATATGGGCATCTTTGTGCTTTTTGCAGACAAAATGGAGGGACGAACCTTAGAATATCTGTCTCTATAATATCGTTTTAATAGTACAAGTTCTGCATTGCGAGCATGTAGGCAACTAGTGTTTGTTTTAACGCACTGTAGAATGCACAGATGAACAAACGCAAAGCTTAGACGCTTAAACTCAGTGAAATTTTCTAAAAAAACGGAACATTTTGGCCTCTCGTATGAAGGATTAAACTAAAGGGATGACGTTAACTTTAACGGGGCGTTGTGGCGCGCGCCTGATATCCAGCCAACAATGGAAGTTACAAACTGATTCAGCCGAGGACACAGGATCGAAACTGAGTCACGTACGTCTTTCGGATGGTGACGTTAAAGGTCGGTCCCAGACGTATATAATCATATCTGATTGATACACCTCTGTAAAAAACAAAATAGGCGTTGTGGCGTGCGCCTGTAATCCAGCTAACAATGGAAGTTACAAACTGATTCAGCCGAGGACGCAGGCTCGAAACAGAGTCACGTATTTCGGATGGTGACGTTAAAAGTCGGTCCCCAGACGTAAATAATCATATCTAATTGATATACGTCTTTAAAACCCCAAACACACACACACTCACTTAGATCTACCGACATTTTGATATTGTCGGAGTCATAAGATTGTTTGACGATCTCCATAAGCCTTGAAGTAAAATACAACCGTCAAGCTTATCTAAAGCAGATATGAACTCATTCTAAACAATGGGATTACATAAAATTCACCTTTGACCTGTTCTGCCAAGCTGCGGCGGGCTGACCAAGAGCGCCGTGACGCCGAATGTCCCTGAGGAACTGTCCACAAAGACAAACGAACCAGCCGCAGTACCGAGTGTGTGATCAACAGAGGGCGCTCTACCAGATGGCGCGTCTTGAGCAGCGGTGCGATGCCAGACGTAGAGTCCGTTATCGAAACTACTCCAATCACACGTGCCACTTTCAAAGTCACAGTCTCCTGTTAAGATAACATATTAGAGATAATATAGATATTAATGTCCTGAAGCAATAATGGCTAATAACTAATATTGAAGCAAAAGTATTGTTGTTTTCGATTTGTTCAAAGTGAATGCTCCTTTCTTGAACAAATGCCACCGTTAACTTGCACAAATACATTTGCGAGGTATCTCGTACAGACTAATTGTTCGAAATGGAAGGAGTTATGACAGTACAATATGCAATATGATATAAACATATGAGGAGGGGGGGTTCCAATACTGACGCATCTGTACGAAAACATGCTAATTTATCTGTTTCAGTTGGATGTTGAGGGCATAGAGGTTGTTACTCATTAAAGATTTCACGTGTTTCTGTAGCAATTGCTCTCCCATCTAAGATATATGATTCATAACAACAGACACGAACCCTAAACTATATATCTCATTATTTATTTCATTAAACCCAACCTAAAACCAAACACAACCCAATCCTCAACCCTACAGAACAAACTTTGACGAAATAATTGTGGAGGAAATGGCGCCAGAGAAAATATCAGAACATTACATTTACTTTAAAAAAAAAAAGAGAATATTCTCACCGCAATTCATTTCATCCTCATTCTCTGCGCAGTCTGGTGTCCCATCACATCTCAGGTTTATATCGATACAGCTACCATTCTTACACTGGTATGAGTTGGGATCACATGCAGGCAGGGTTGTCAGTGGGACTGTAGGGGCGGGGGTAGTCACGTCGGGGAGGGGGTTAGAGCTGAATTGACAGGCGGAGCTGAAGCTTGTGTCGTCAATGGCGATGTCGCCACGGACATCGTCACCTCGTGTAGCCTCGATGATTACCTGCGAGAATAACAAAAACGCGAAGGAACAACGACAAGTGAGTGACATATTGGTTGGAACTAACATGACCAGGAAATATTGGCAATACCCTATTGTATGTCACAATAGAAATCAAGTTTACGTTATGGGATTAGTGATTGTTATGTTTGAGCATTTGAAAAGGTGACATGAGAAAACAGTTGAAATATCTTGATTTCTTCTAAGAAATTGTAAGGAGAAAAATGTGGTGAGGAAGAGACATGTGCACTATCACAAGAGACACAAAACAAATTATGTTGAAAATGTAAGCATTGATAAATAGTGGCCTGAAAAAGTATGCTTTCTAGAAATGTTAATGTCTTTAGAGTCCATGTTGAGCATATGTCACTTATCTATTCCGATATCAAATGTAAATTTTTCATTTAGTCTTTATTTTAATGTGCCATTTTCTTGGTAAATATATGCCATATAATAAACTAATTGATAAATATTTCAGCAAAAATATGGTACGTATTATATATTTATATTTATTATTAAATAAATATCCCCCCTCCCGAAAAACCTGTGTTTTTTTTGCACAACCTCTATTTTACCTGGAAGGGGTTTCGATTTGCCAGCACAATATCTGCTCTCTCGTAGTAGTCCCCGATCTCCCCGGTCCTCTGCCAGAGCACCGTCAGTGGCCCGTTTACAATCTCCCTCGTGTACACAGTCAACGTGTTAATGTTTTCACCGAACATGTGGTAATATAACCGTAACTCGCATCGGGTGGCAGACCCTTGCGGGATAGGGAGAAGCACGGGGCTGCCCAGGCGGGCTCTGTCACCCAGCTTGCCGTTGGAGGTCTCGATATACAGGTAGGTTCCTAAAGTGAGGGTTTTGGGATGGTAATTGTCATTATTGTTCTTCGTTGGTCACTTTCTTGTAAAGGATATCATTGTATTTTCGTATAAATATCTACAGAGATCTAACTGCATAATTTTTACAATAATTATCACCATCATCATCAACAAAATCATCACCCGACCATCATCATTATTATCATCACCATCATCATTATTAAAAATCATCACCATCATAAAATACCACCTTTATCACCACCATCATGATCATCATTCTCGATCAAAACTATCATCGCCAATATCATCACTATCATCATCAGCAGCACCATCCTCATCATCACCCCCGTCATGGGGTCTTCATTACCACCACGATCGTATTTATCATCCCGTAATCATCCAATTAACATCATGGTTATCATAGTCATCACGATCATATTAATCACCATCACCCCCGCCATCATGATCTGCACGATCATATTCATAATCATCGTCATCATCATTAACACAACCGTCAAAATCATCAGAAGCATCATTATCATCACCAACATCACCTCAACCACCACCATCATTGTCATCACTATCATCATCACCATCACTACCAATATAATTACCATTACCAGAATCACTACCATTTTGTCCACCTTAATCTAGTGTGTGTAGTGATGGTTATTTTGTCTGACTGCTAAGAATGCATAAATGCTTGTTAACAAGCAATCAGAGGAACAACGGCTTTAGGTCCTCTCCGAGAGACCTGGTAATGAGGACTTATGCCTTACCAAAGAGCACTAGCGCCTCGCCTTGGTTTCGCCCCGGGTCGCCGGATTACGAGACCACTGCTCTATCAACTGAGCTATCGCACCTACTAACCTGTTTCTAGTCCTGTAGTGTGGTCTCTAGTTGGTCCAGTCCAGGAACTGGGTGTGATTCCAGCAAACCGGAACCAATCAAGTTCATCATTACGTAACTGCTTCCAGCTGCAGATACCGGTCTCAAAATCACACTGATCGTACGACTCTAAGGGGAGAATCAAAGGAAAGTTTGATTAATAATGAAAACAAACTGTTGTCATGCAGTTGGTCATTCTTTGTCAATAAAAATGTAATTTACCTACTCAGATTTTGAATAACAATGTAAAAATACAGCCTACTTTACTCATCTAAGCAAATGGATTATAATATTCTGTTTAGATAGCTCCTAAAAATGTATCCGTTTGTAGTTCATGCTATATAATTCTTGAAAAAAGGAACAGCATTATAATACAGCTAACGATTGATCTTTTTATATAGCATTTAACAAATGAAATTTTATATTAATACAAATAAATTCGGCTCATTTTAGTAAATCAAAAGAATAAGTTATCACTAGAGTTGTTCATATTTGATCTGGAATTGAACCAAAAAATTGAATGCTAAATAAAATGTGCACCAGGTAATAACATATAATGCAGTTTATGTATTAATTAAGTTGTAGATAAAGCCATTGTCTTCCATTTAATACTTTTATATTTGTGTTTTCATGTTAAATAATTTGGATATTCTGATATCTTACCACATTGAGCTTCATCGGAAAGGTCTCCACAGTCATCCGTGAGGTCACATACCCTTGAAGAATCGATGCAAACCTTATTGGCACACTCGAAGTCTGAGCTGCTACAGGGTGCCGATGGATCTGTGTAATACGAATAAAAGGGGCAAAGTATGATGAAAACGGGAGAATATTACAAAGCAATGATTTACATTTAACTTACAGACGAAAGAAAAGGGCTAAGTAATATTATCTGCAAGCACCATTAAATGACTGCGATTACAAAATAATTTTTGACAAGAAAGTTATTAAAAAAATATGTAGCTGTATTACCTCTAGGAATGGGATGACGCCAGAAAAAAAAAGGAGGAGATTGTAAAAAATAGGAATACGATAAAAACAAATTGAGGATAAGGAGAAGGAGATACAAAAGGAAACATAAGCGATGTAAGGAGACATTTGGATAGAGGAAAACAAAAGAACAAGGATGAGAGGAGTTAAGGAGGAGGAGGAAGAGGAGAAATAACAAGGACGAAAAAGCAGGACAAAGAAGAAGGAACATATATAAATATATATATTTCTGTATTACTAACCTGGGAATCCACATCCTATGAATGTGATATCATCGAGTGCAATGTCCCCATAGACATCAAATGAACGGGTTGCATCATATTGAATCTTAGAATAAAAATAAGAAGAAACATTTAATATTAAGTAGACACTAATAATATTAACCAATTGTTAGAAAATGAAATCTCATTCATGAACACATTCTTATAGGTTTCAGAAAGTGAGAGTTATTCAAAGAATTCCCTTGCATCTAATCACATGGTTGTGAAAACACTCGTTTTATGATGTAATATTTCGTGCAATCATACATTAAGGCCTAATCAATCTGTAGCCTTTACTTAAAAAAATAAATATATAATGTATTCCATAAATGACGACGTAAAATAAAGTCATAACGTAAAGCTTTATTTCGATGATTACAAGAAACGAGGAGAGTGTCTTAAGATTCCAGGACCAGAAGGTAACTATTCGTTGACTCCTTGGTGGAAATTCCTTTCATGGGTGTACAAGTCTGCACGCAGCAAACCCGTAGTTTATCAAATAATACCTCCTAGTCTCTCGGAAAGTCTCCGGGTGAGGGAAACGTAATATAAGGACTTTACTTTATGGAGGGATGGGTGGAGAACGCAAAGCATTATATGAGGGCTGTTGGTCATAAAGATGAAGGCTAATGCTGATTATTGACAACACCTGCTATTTAGTAAACACCCGAATCGTTTCGAATTTCCCAAAAGAACCAAATTCTAGACGACTTCTAAATAACGTATCCCGTACGACTGCCATTTTCTAGCTGTTTAGTACCAACCTGGAACGTGCCGCGTACTCTTCCTATTCCGAGTTCGATTTTGGTCCATTGGTTACCAAGATCCTCCGATAGATAGATGAGAAGAGTCTTCGAGAGACCCGACTTCAGGAACACGCCGAGGCTTCCGACATCTGCAATGACCAAAGAGAAAAATCATGTTCTTGACAACATCATGGTGAAGTTTAATTAAAAGTACGACACTGTGCAACTTTTTCAAGTCGCTTTGAAATAATTTTACACCTTCTTTATCGTAAATGAAACATATTGTTTTGACATTGTTTTCTCAATAATGTAATTCATGCTCGTATCTTCCACCGGTAGACTATGAGGTTTATCTCTTTAATTATCACCATCATGTTTAAAGCGTCTTTATCTTCTCTATTACAGAATGCCATACAATATATTTAAACTTGAATTAATGGACCTCCTGCGTTCTAAAGCACAATACTTTAATTGAAGCACTATCATCACAATCACTATCATTCTACGAGCACCTCCATCCTCGTCGCTATCACATTATCATCATTCTCAAATGCATTAATCATTGTTATTGTTATGACTATCATCGTCTTCATCATCACCATTATCATCTTGGACGTCATACTAGTCATTATTACGATCATCATTACCAACACCTCCCTCCTCCTCCTCATTTCTCCATCTTACCCGTTCCATAGAGATGGACCCATATTTCCATCAGGCAAGAAGGGCTCGCATCATGTAGCTCAGGGGACAACAGGGTTGCTCTACTGTATCCGGATCCATCGCTTGAGTCCACGTACAAATAGTGACCTTCACAAAATAATAAGAAATAAACAATAGCTCACTCTTGTAAAAAATATGTTGGGTTTTATGAATACGCACGCAGAACTATTATTTGAAAAACATCAATACTTTATTAAAATCTTTGTTGTAAATTATTCATTAACATTGTGATGTGTTTTGTAACTTGCTCTTTTAATGTGCAGCGGTCCGAGTAAAACCTTCTACGCATGTCTGCTAATTGCATATTATTCCTCTTTACCTTTTTTGGCAAGCATGCAAATCTTGTTTAGACCCTCAAAATGTATCCAAAGGTTAAAATGGATGAAATAAACGTTCAAGGATAAGCCTAATATTTTTCATTCTAATTGGCACGACTTTTTGGGGGTTGCGAATTATTAAAAAGAAATGTTTTTTTAGTATCAAATTTATCCTTGTAAATGATAATTAATGTAACAAGTGAATAAGCATTCACATTAAAACTTTGCCATCAGTGACGTACCGAGTGACGTTCCAAGTGTGTGATCATAAGACGGGCCAGTGTTATCGGTGGGTGTGGCATCAGAGCCGATCACCCATTTGAAGCTGCCATCACTAACGTCTGTGTAGTTACACAATCCAGACTCAAAGTCACATGGTCCTGAACGACAGGGGAGAGTAAAGGATTCATCAATTTGAATGCAGTAAGAGAGAGAGAGAGAGTGCGAGAGAGAGTGCGAGAGAGAGTGCGAGAGAGAGAGAGAGAGAAAGAAAGAGAGACAGAAATAGAGTAAGAGAGAGAGGAGGAGAGAAAGAGAGAGGTATAGACAAAGACAGAGACTGAGAGAGAGATATAGAGATTTTTTTTTTTTTGGGGGGGGGGGGGGGGGGGGAGGGCAATCACATATATTAACAAGTGATGAGATAATTCGTAGAACACCAATATCTTATTGCCTATTAACATACACTGGTTATAAACAGTTACAAGTACAACGTACTCTTATGCTTCATTAGGAAAAGTTAATTTAGACATTTTTACCAGTAACCATCAAGATCACCAGTACCACTATCACCACCATCACCAACATCACCACTCCAACCTACCACAAATCATTTCATCACTACCATCCACGCTATCGTCCTGGACGTTGCAGATTTGCGCCACATGTGCCAGACAGCCCCCTTTGGGACTGCATGTGTACCAGTAACTATCAAGACCACTAGTACCACATTCACTACCATCACCATCACCCAACACCACAACCGCCACCACTCCAACCTACCGCAATTCATTTCATCACTGCCATCCCCGCAGTTGTCCTGGAAGTTGCAGACCTGTGATGCATCGGTCAGACAGGCCCCATTAGAGCAGTAGAACTGACAGGGCGGGGTCGGTGTGGGGGCTGAACAAGCCCCCTGGAACAGGCTAATATCATCCAGTCCAATGTCACTGGTAGAGGGTGCTCCAACCTTTCCTTCAAAGATGATCTAGTCAGAAGGAAAAAAAAGACAAGTTGATTTGAATGAAAATTGACATTATTGATAATCATAATTATACTGTTCTGGATGGGCACATAGCACATTATGATATAATGTCTCTATGTGCTTCAAAATGACTTTTGGTATTATTATCGCGTATTAATCTTCGGCATTCATGCCGTCCAAGGACTACTTCCTACCATGCAGGCACCTACTCACTACACCTGGGTCGAGTGTGGCAAATGTAGATAAATATCTTGCCGATAGACTTTAGTGCTGCGGCAAGAATTTGAACCGCGTACCTTGTGGTTCAGAGTCCAGACACTCATAATGCTTTAACCCCTCTACACCTAAAACAACATCTATTTTGGATAATAAGGTTTTAGAAACACCCAAACAATTTGAAGCCTCTAATAAGGAAAGGGATAAAGCGTTGGATTGATATTTACCTCATAACTACTGCCTTGGTCTACCAAGGTCACAAGGGCGTGGTTCCACGTGTCCCCCTGGTCTAAGGAGAGTGTCCAGACACTGCTCCAATCACTCAGGTCGTAGCCCGCCCTCACCCAGGCCGTCAGGGTCCCGGTCCCGTAGAGATGATACCAGAACGACAGGCACATGTCACCTTGGGTAAAGATGGTCTCGGACATGAAGAGGGCGCTGTCGTCTGCCAGGCGGGGTTGGGAGGAGTCGATATACATGTAGTAACCTGTGGTGAGGAAATAAAATTGGAAGATACATACAAAGGAGGCTTCTTAGTTCAGCAGTATAGAGCAGCAAATTCGTAATCGATGTTCTGGGTTCGAGATGTTGTTGTTCGTTTATTGTAAGACTACAGCAGGCTTACGGTTGCACCGTGTGAGAGTGGAGGATTACGGGAGGATTACCCAAAGTCCTTTTCAGGACTCCCCAATCCTCCCCCTCTCTCACAGGGTGCAGTCGTAAGCCTACTGTATATCTACATCACCATGCAAGTCGATACTTAAATATAAGACTTTGCTGATTTAATCAAACACGAAGAAAAAAAAATCAATTATCAAAACAGATATGAGATAATGGTAAAAGCAAACATGGTTACAGCAGTTATACATGTATCAAGATCTACTGATAAAACAAACTTGTTGTTGTTTCGCTAGTGCCCTTCAGCATCGACTTTCATTACTAAAGATCTCGGATAACACTGAAGATAGTCTTTGACATGAGGTCTATGTAAGGCATTTTGGGGATGATCGAATATATAATATAATCATTATGTTATATCTTTGAAGTATATACTAGTAGCAGCGACATTGAAATAACAAGACCGTAAATAAACTAAACCAAAGGCAATTCCAATAGCCTCGCATGATTTTATGCTAATTCAAAAGACAAACGGTCAAGTTGATTTCTTAGCAGGTATTTGCTATCGTGTTAGGGTTACCTAGGGGAGTCCCCAATGTATGATCCTTGGAAGGACCCGTCCCTGACGAAAGCGTTGATCCACTATGACGTAACCAATCAAACTGGTCTATGTTTGTCCCTTGGAGGCCAAGCCAGTTGGAGGGTATATTGACGTATGTGCATGTGTCCGATTCGAAATCGCATGACCCGGAAGGAGAGCATGTGTCCTTGGTGAGGTCAAGGTCATCGAGGGCTAGGATACCATCTTGGCTCACAGTGGCTTCAAAGACGATCTTGAGAGAGAGAGAGAGAGAGAGAGAGAGAGAGAAAAAGAGAGTTTGGATTGTAAAACAAATATATATATTTAAGGTGGTCATATGTAAGAAATTTACCAGGGTCCAGTTTTATACACAGTTGCGATTAATCGCATCTTATTTAAGACGAGGCCCAGATCTTCAAGCAAATGAAGAAAAAGAAAATGATGTATATAGTAACATATTCATATTTTCTTTAAACGTGATGTAGCAATGTGTGATAGACCTACAGGCATTTCTACTCATTTTGCATATGCAAATAATCACGGGAGCAATTTTAACATTGAGTAATATTTCGATTTTTCTATAGTAAATAGCGCATTCTGGTTCTGATATTCATAATATGATTCTGAACTTTGTTTTCTATTTTGAGAAAGAGTAAATCTCTTACCATTAATGACATCAATATTGGTGATACCGAGTAATATTTTTCTCTTTATTACATGTTGTTATTACTTTATTTCATTAAAAACAGTTATGATAACAGCGAACTGCAAAATAGCATTGCTTTTTCATCGAGTAGGTGATGTTAATGCTGATATTGATATTGCAATACTTTGATAGGGTAATACATTTGTTACCGTATAGTCAAGCGCGCTTGAGAACGATGCCTCAACGACTGTCCACAGGTTGCCCATCAAAGGCACACCACCGTCCACCAGATACTGTACTGGGACGCCACCAACGTTGAGAGAGACCCGTAAATCTGATGTGACAGTGCCAGCATGGTAGAACCAAAATCGGACGCAGCGTTGATACGTTGAAGGGAATACGGAAGAAATTAGACGGACCTTATCGCTTGGAGTATTCTGGATATTGTCGACGTACAGGAAATGTCCTGTCGGGAAAAAAGTAAAAAGAAAACGTTTTTTTATTTAGTCCTCAGTATGTCGATCAGTATCAATGTCATTATCCTCATCATCGTAAGCACCCCTGACACCATCATCTGTGTTACAATAATTATTGTAAACATTATCTTCATTGTAATAACCAGTTGCTCCGATATTTGCTTTGGCAAATTTTGGTCTGAGGTTAAATTACAGGGTGAAGAATAGGAGTACAAGGATGTTTTATGTTAGGTTTAGGTTGATGGTTCGGGCTATGTTAAAAAGACATACTCAAGGATTGAAATTAGGAATTTCAGTTTGAGTAGGAAACTACTGGGGAACAATAATCACAGTACCAAGTATCATACAACCTTTGAAAGCGCCTGTGGATGATTTTGAACAGAAATATAAATGATGTGAATCATCATCCCATCATCATTCTCATAACCCTCATCATCATCATCATCATCATCATCAGTTTATCCATTGGACTCCATGGAGGAACAGAGCCATTAGGTTAATGGCTCTGAAATGGACTATCCAACCGCTTTATCATTCTATTATTGTCATAGAAGTCTTTGATTTTGTTATATTGTGTTATTATTTTTGTATGATGATTTTCGGAAATAAAACAAACAAACAATCCCTAAGACCATCCTCATCATATGTCCTGGGGGTGTTTCACAAAGATCCTAAGTTGAACTTATCTCTAAGTTGGACTTAAAATTTATGGGAAGCCATTAGCATCCTTGAAAACATTTTGTAATTTTTTTTTTAGAAGGTATAAAATGTTGATTCAAATCATTCATATTTTCTATTATCAAGGGAGATTTCATGTTCTTGATGTGGAATTGATGAAAAGTCTAAAATACTCCAATTTTTGCTTTTGAATATATTTCATTTTAAGGCTCCAATGGCTGTCCATACTTTTTAAGTCCAACTTAGTGTTAAGTTCTACTTAGGATCTTTGTGAAACACCCCCCAGGTATAGTGGTTTATTCACTTGACCCTCAATCCAATGGTTGAGGGTTCTAATCCCAGCCCGGCACAAACGTCTATAGGCAAGAGTACATTAATCCACAATTGTCACTCTCTACCCAGGTGTAAACGGGTATCTGGTAATTGTTGGGGTGACTATAATTGCAGGGTATACAGGAATTGCAGGCTACACTGGGTAAACAACCCAATTATTTAGCATTACAACCACCATTATCATTAGTAATAATAGTAATATCGAATATTTATGAGCGCTAAAAACAATCAGTACCATAGCGCTTACAAATACCAATATATGAAAATAGGACACAAAATGTGCAGTTTTACAGGGAGTAGATCACATAGTTCATTATCATTACCATCACCGTTCTCCTCATCATGATCATCCTCATCATCATCAACATCAACATCATTAACTCTCACCTTGTGCACTTTGGTATGTATTGTCCACGTCGGGGCCGTAGACCAGGGTGGTCGATGCACCGGTGGCCAGCGTCCAGTCTCCGTCATCTGTCACATCCTGCTGGAATCCACATAGCTCTCCATGCTCGAAATCACACGATCCTACACATCAAAATTACATTGATTAAAAAATACATTAAAAACTTTTAAGCTAATAGGAATATGCAATATCAAACATCAAGCATTTGACAGAGTAGTAAGATTTTTAGTAATCAAATTCATTTTTATGATAACCATTTGAACATAGTTCAATATCTTTAAAACCATACAACTCCTCTAAACTGTTAACGAATGTTAAATACTACATATAGGAAAACAGAAACCCACGGAGTTTACAAAAAATACAACTAATTAGGGTGGCAGAAAGAAGACCAAGCATATCTTCGAATGATTAATGCTAACATATACTGAGTATATTATGCTACCCATTCAAAAAACACAGTTAGTATGTGAAACAGCTACGGTACTGACATACGAAATATCAATACAGTATATCATGGTCTCGAAAAGAATATTCTGAATAACAAATTATTTGGGAAAGAATATGAAATGATATTTCACTGAATAAATATATGTTTCAATAAATACATATTTTAGATTGCAAATAAAGATAATAAGGTATTCAAAATCAGCTAACAGAAGGAAGGGGGAGGTAATGAAATTAAATTTGTGGAGCAAAATAATGGACTTACTTGACGGTGGACATTGGCCACTGCTGAATGTGACGTCATCGAGAGCGATGTCTCCTCTTACTCCGTTCCCAACCACTCCTGTAAACTTTGCCTGTAAGGATATATAAACACAAATTGACCTAATGAGTCGGGGATAACTTGATAATCTGAATTCAAGTTATAATACACTGAATGTTTAACACTAGTAAATTACTAGTTTTAACATGTTGAGAACAATTGAGAATATTTGATATATTTCATAAATTGTTTTGATGAGTCAGGGATAACTCGATAATATAAATTCAAGTTATAATAGACTGAGTGTTTAATAAGTGAGTAATTATTACGTGATTGAGAACATTTGAGAATATTTGATATAGTTTACGAGTCCGCACGAGTCGTGGGATATACCCTTGTATCCCTTAGGCAGTTTGGAATACCATTGTGTGTTAATACCTTTTGAAAAGTGCGAACATTACAATAATGTCTTACGTAATTCGGACACGATGTTTTTATGGGATATAAATATGTGTATATTAATCAAAAGTCTTTTTAAGCGTGTTAAAGTATTCGTCCGAAAACTCAAAAATGTTTTTAATTGATGCAAAATTCATATTATTGCAATGGGACCCCTTCCTAATCAAATATAACAACTTCCCTCTTCAAAATACGATTGAGGTCCGCAGTAATCAACTCTCAAAAATGTTAATTTTGAGATCCAGATTGTTTGCCTTCAGTGGTCCTCTGTAGAGCGTCAAGAGTTGTGACGTCACATGTAAGACACAGCTAGCCACAACATTGCATTTGATGCCTTTCCATGATATGTATATGATTTTTCAGCAAAATATTCGTGTTTTTCAAGAAAAAATCTTTACATCCATATACATTTGTCCATAATTATCAGTTGTTGTGAATTCTGTTCGGGTGACTAATTCAAACAATACCAACAACAATAAAGAATAACATAACAACATTGATAGCAAGCAATCACTTACTGTAAAGTCACCAGTCACGTGGATCTGTGCCATCATCCACTCACTGCCTTGGTCTCCATCCCGCCTCCACACCATCTCATCACCGCTGCCGCTCCTCTGGGCGTAGACCTCCAACCGATTCACATCCGGGCCATACATGTGATACCACCACGTGACACACAGTCCGCTGGAGCCAGTTGCCATTGGAACGGACAACAGTGACCCGTGCTCACCTAGGAGCTGGCCATCAGCCTTCACGTAGACGTAATATCCTTATTTTAAATACAAATTTTAAAAGGAAATTAATTTTTGTTGATGACACTTTTAATTTCGTTTTTTTATTGCAAAATATAATATTTTTTTCAACTAGATGATTGAAGAGAAGTTTATAGTTGTTATGTTTTCAAAAGAAATTAAAACATCCTTTCGAAGTAAAAAAAACAATTTATACACAACAAAATAGGTATGTTCAATTTCTTGATAAATGGAGGCATGCATGTCCGATTTATCTAAATATCATAATTTTTTTTTTAATTTTACCCACATTTGTCAAACGTATGTATCCAACATTTTTTTTTCTTCATTTGCTAATTATCCCGTGTTTATTCTTTGATAAAAATCGGATAAAGACTTTATTTGAAGAAAAAAAATAACACTTTTTCTTTCACACGAATAACAGAGAAACAGATATGATCGTCTTCACATGCAGACTGTGAATCAGCCAGATTTTGTTGTGCAGTTACTGTGAACACAATTATATGCAAAATTTGATATGCTCTATCTACATTAACAGGTGACTGGAAATTTATGTTTTCCACTTATCTAGTTTCAATATTTCCCTATGTTCTTTGTTTTTAAGGACAACGATACATTTAAGTGTAAAGCGTTACATGCATAATTATGAATAGCCATTATCATATCGATATTGCCTTGCATTTCAATGTTGTAGGTCAAAACAGAGAAATGATTAATTGAACTTAAAATTAATATGGATTATTTTGCGAGAGGGAATTCAACTTACCGTTTGTGTTAGTTAGGGTGTGGTCTACTTGCGGTCCAGTCCCTGCAGTGGGCGTGGACCCAGAGGCCCGTATCCAATCGAAATCATCATCTGTATCATCCTGGCTGAAATCACACAAGTCCGTCTCAAACGTGCACACAGATATGACAGGAGCTTAGTGGAAAGAAAAGAGAAAGTAATGAAATAAAGGTTTCATTAATTGAATTAAACTAAACAGGTCAAAGTAACTCAATATACTGAATAGTTAAAAGAAGTAACATAAATAATGCACATAATCAAATACTTCTACTTTAAAACAGTACATTGAAATCACAATCTATTTGATGTGAATGGGACGGCTTGTAAAAATTAAATGTTACAGTAGTAGATATTCAATCAACAAAATGCCTTGGATAATTGTTATGAAAATGAAGAAAACAAAAATCAGGTAGACGAGTAAGGGAGGGGTATAGTTATTAAAGTAAAATGATTAGTTGCGAAATTAATGAAACGAAAAAAGAGGAAAGAACAGAAAAAAACGATCCAAAAGGGAAGAAATCACACAACTAAGCAGGATTTTCGATAGGGATACTGGACAGACATATATAACGAGAATAAATCTGTGACGGGAATAAGTCTTTTCTTAATTGTATACTTGCAAGTATTACTACTACTTCGACATACTAAACTTGATAACCCAAGTAGATGTAAGATTGCACCCTTTGTTCCAAGGGAAAATGTTCAATTCATAGTTTTTTTTATTCTCTGTGGATGATTTCTAAATCACAATAGACTAGTGCATAAACACAATACCTGGTGTTGGTTTGGTGGTAGGAATCGGTGCTGCAGTTGTGAGTTGTGAGCAAGGAACCATTTCAATATCGAGATCATCGATGGCGATGTCACCATTGAAGTCGATCAAAAAAACTGCTTCAATTTGGATCTGTAATTAATGCACATATAAAGACAATATCAATATCAATATCAGACGGTGTATCTACATGCAAAAGTCTTGTACCGGACTCTCACAATTCCACTTTCACAACCACAGGTATCATCATTATACAATTACCACCATTATCACTTTAAATCATTAATGTGAATAAATTAATCATAATCAGCGATATCTCCATCGACATCATCATGATCAGCATGATCATCATCAGCATAATCACTATCATCATCGTCATCATCATCATCAACATCACCATCATCTTCATCATTACCACTGGTAATTTCCCAATGATGATTGTGATAACCACTATCATCATCATCATCATCGTCATCATCGCCCTGATCATTAACATCACCGTCATCATCATCATCATCACTGTCATCATCATCACCATCATCATTACCACTGGTAACTTCCTGATCATTATTAATTTCGTCACCACCTATTAAAGGTATATTACATCATCAAATCAACTAAGGCAAACACAACACCCACCATCACCATAATCATAATCGATACAAGAATGTTATCTTTACCCTGAATTCATCATCGCTCGTGAGAGGAACCAGCCCCCTTAGCCAGATATTTCCTTGATCACCGCTCTTGGACCAAAGCTGGGCCTGTGACCCTGAGTTGTTCACTGAATACACGTTCAGCTCCCCAACACCTGTAAGAAATACAAAAAGAGTTTAAAGAACCAAACTGCGACATAACCTAGAGTGCGTCAAAATAAGGATGCAATATTCTTAATTACGTGAAGAGACTTGAATTATTAACATCATGACCTTAGTGTTCTTATTACTCAACTTAAATTATTACCCTCGTGTCAGCTTCTAGACTTGTAACGGCAGAGGAGGGTTTATTCCTCTATTTAAAGTGGTCCATATTGCTTGTTTTACAGTGGAGAGAGAAAGAGAAAGAGAAAGAGAAAGAAAAAGAGAGAGAAAGAAAGAGAGAGAAAAGAGAGAGAGAGAGAGAGAAAAAAAAGAGAGAGAGAGAGAGAGAGATAGAGCGAGAGGGGGAGATGGTATTTATCTTACCTGCGCCAAACATGTGATACCACAGAGTGAGACAGCCCTCATCAGTAGGATCGAAATGCTCGCTGTTTAGGATGGCATTTTCACCAGGCTGGATGGATGGATGAGATGTCTCAAAGTATACGTAATAGCCTGTTGAAGAAAAAAGAAATCTCAATTAAGGTCGCTTGTCAGAATCTAGGCCATGTTTCATACAACTTGTTATCAATAAAATTTAAAAAAATTCCTTTTACAAATTTGCTCTCAGCCAAACAAATACCATGGTTTCAGTAGCTTATAACGGTATTTTTTTTTGGTATTGATAACAAGCTTTTTAAAACAGGGCTGCGATTTCCCAGATGATAAACAATGCAGATTTATCCTTTTCATTTTAAATGCAAAGGAGAAAAGTGAGGTTTAAGTTCTTTCAAGATTATACTGAAAATTATATATTGAAAACAAAAAGTATGTTTCATCAAAAGGTAATTTGTAACAGGTCCAAACTCTAATTGACATGAGTTGTACAATGAAGGACAACAAAGAGATCAACAACTGCAACAAAAACAACATGGCGTGATGGCTCATTGATAGGGCAGTATTCCCTTAACCGGGAGGTCCCCGGTTCGAAACAAAGTCGATGCGCTTAATTGTGCCTTTTGGTTAGGCATTTTTTCTTAGCTGTCAGGTAAAACAAACAAACCAACAGGGAAAAAAATAGCGCTTTACAACCTTCGGCACAAAAATAATACAAGCTGTTGATATATATACCTGCAGCTGAGCCAGTCGTATGGTCCTGGTTAGGTCCTGTTCCTCCACTCGGTGTAGACCCGCTGGTCCTAAGCCAGTCCCAGTCATCATCCTGGATCTCTTGTGACCAGCCACACAGCCCGGTCTCAAAGTCACAGGAACCTGTTTGATAATGAACAAAAGCAAAATAATAACAATCATAATAATAATAATAATGATATTGTTTACCCAGGGAAGCATCATAAGCGTCAATGCTGTTCTTCCTGAGGGCCCTGCCATTAGTATTACCCAAATATTGCCAGGTATCCATTTACACCCGGGTAAAGAGTGGAGAACGTGGATTAACGTCTTGCCAAGGAAGTGATGGGATGGGATTCGATGCTGAACCCCTGGATTGAGAGTCAATTAAATACCACGACACCTCCATAACAAGCTTGTTTCGCCGTTTGCCATTCGAGCACATTTAACATTATAGATAATAAAGCAGGTATTTTGTTTTCTCATCTTCAGCGGTCGGGATTTACTTTTTTCCGTGAAACAGTTTGTTATTATTCTTTACAGATTACACCCAAATATGCCTAAAGGGTGGTGTATTTTAGTTTTAAGCAATTTTAACAAACTATCATTCAATATTTTCCATTCCCATAAATTTGTCAGAAAGATATGCATAACATTATAAATTATCGAAAAATTATGACAGGATCCAATTTGGTATAGTCGCCATAAATATATAAGCTCATAGTAGGCGTTTGCAACATTTTCATCTTTGGTACATTCCATTGCAACGATTTACCATTGTCGTTGAAAGATTGATGACTTTGCCAATTAAACTATTCAAAGAATGACTCATAGGAATATTTGTAATACCTTGCTTTGGACAGGCACCAGGGATGACCTCAGTATCGTCAATAGCTATATCACCCTGAACACCGCTCCCTCTGACGCCCTCTATGATGATCCGGTAGCGATGAGCAGATGAGATGTCAACTTGAGCAAAGCGCCAAGCATCTGACGGAGGACCTGTTTGGCACCAACAAAAAAGATTAATATATTTTTGAGGCGTACTAACTTCCTAATACTTAAGAAGAAAATATATAAAAAGAGATCGAATCTAGACAACTTTCAGATGAGACAACGACCAGATTAATATCATACAATGGGCAATAAACTGAATATCTTTGATCACTTGAGCCCTACTATTTCAAGGAAAATGTATTTGAAAAAAAATATTTCAAGGTTAAGCTTGGGCGAAAATAACGCAGTTTTTCATTTAGTGGTTGTTTGAATAAAGGACATCTACTTTTCATTTTCTTATTGAAGAGTAAAAAGGCAGACCAGTTGTGCAGACAATTTCAAAGCTTCTTCGAGGTAATCAATGTAAAAATACTGATCTACACCTGTGGCATTCAGTATTGTGTACGCGAAATATTAAAAGGGCTTATTCCGATTCATCGGATCATCGGGTAGGGTCGGGTGGTCGTGTTACCCGACATTTTGTGAAACATGCCCCTTAATTCACAAAAGGTCGGGGTAATTTTTGGTTTAATAAACCCCTCTCATGTACAAGTGGTCTAGTACAATATTCCCTACACTTTATGAGAATCCTATGGCAATTCTACGAAAGGTCGTGACCACCTGACCGGACGCGAAGACCCGATGGTTTGAAGTAAGCCAATAATAGACAGTATAAAAAAGAATCAAATTAGTATTTTAGAAATGTTTATTCCTCGATGAGAGCACTATTTCCAAGAACTGACCTGACTTATCAAAGAGTGGAGCACTCGTTGACCCCGTGATCTCATCTTTAATGTAGACGGTCAATTGACCTATGGCCTTGCCCAGGAGATGATACCAGAACCGGAAGCATTCACTACGCGTATCAAGGTACGTGGGACTGATGAGGATTGCTCGGTCACCCTGTACTCTGGGTGAGGATACCTCAGTGAAGGCATAGAAACCTGAAATGGAGGATATGAGACATGTTAATTGGCATAATAATTGCTGTTGGAAATTGGTGATGACAGTTTTGTGTAGGCAAACAAACACGAAATGAAATATTTGAAAATGTTTATTTATTTGATTTGATTTGATTTGATTTGATTTTTATTTATTCCATTAAAATCAACATTTATTCATGTATAACATTCATTTAACCTGTCTACCATTTCAGCAATTCAAATGAAAAAAAATACTCATCAAAAAGTTGATCAAGAAAATTGAAAGGCCTTTTAAGAATTACAGCCTTAAAGGCAGGCTTTACTACTTCAGATAAAAGGGATTAGACCACGCAGCGAGCCAGCGAGGTCACTGTGACAGGTGGCTATCTCATTAACTCAGCTCTCATTTAACATACGAAAAAGAGGATCATGGGGGACCAACAGGCACCGATTGGGGAAGTTGTCTATATTGAGGGAGCAAGTAGCTACAAGTAGGACAGTGTGCCTTTTAATGGATGGCAACTGTTTTAATTAGTATGCCTAGACGTTGAGGAACGCACATTTAATTAATATAAAGATTGTAAATAAAACTCTGCATACCCAAGCGAAGCTCATTCATTATGACTGTATACTTACATCGAGATAATGGTTCAACATAACAAGTATATACATAACAGTAAAATTGAACAATAATCCTCTTTGAGAATCATTGTGTATACCCTATATCCGGGATAATTCACCCATATTTTAAATAAACTAACCTTCTGTTGTGCCAGTTGAATGGTCGTAACTTGGTCCTGTGTTACTAGATCCTGTTCCTCCAGCATCCCTGGTCCAATCAAATTCATCCGTCTGGTCCTGGGCCCAACCACAGAAGTCCAGCTCAAAATCACAGGTTACTGAAATATAATGGATGATATAGATTAAAGCTTCTTTTAATCTATTGTAAATGTCCTACAATTGAACAATAGATATGGAGTAGTATACTGTATAGTAGGGAGCGGTAGGTAGGTAGGTAGCTACATACTTACATAGGTAGTTAGATAGATAGAAAGAGGGAGAGAGGGAGAGAGGGAGAGAGAGATTGAGAGAGAAGGGGTGAGGCTTGAGAGAGGCAAGTGTTTTGTAAAGATAAAAACAGAGACGAATAGTTTAAATAAGAAGAAAACAAAGTCGAAGACACGGTTATTATACATGTCATAGTGGGGAAGAACAGGAGAGGGGAAATAAAGTAATATGATGAGTGTTATAGAGAGAGAGAGAGAGAGAGAGAGAGAGAGAAATACAGAACTGGCGGGAAAATTAACAGACAAAGAGAACTGGAAGATACGTGAAAGAAACTTAAAAGTAAATACAAGCAGAACAAATAAATCATTAAAAGTGTTATAGAGGGAGATATATACATATATAGACAGTGTTAGACTGGTGTCCGTTACCTTCTTGTGGGCATGCTCCGTCATACAACGTAATGTCGTCAAGAGCTATGTCTCCTAAGAAATTATCACCAACAACACCTTCAAACATGATCTATGGCAAAATATAAGAACACAATACAAAATAGACAATCAAAATCAACAACGAAACAAAAAATGTACACTCGCGTTAATGTTGCCATATAACATCCAAATCATATTTTCATGACACGAACATTAATGTCAAAGAATAAAGGACATACATCTGCTTTGATGTTTGTCAATAAAAATGTATCTATATATGGGTAGCCTGACAACCTTCCCGCAGATGCAGCGATCTGTTTATTAAAAAAGTATCAAGGGAAGATTGATTTAATTGGGCTACCATAAATGTCACGTTAAATGTTACTTTTCAGCATGGGTGGCTGGCAGCATTAATAAGTAAGTCTTACTTACATTCCAGTTTTCTGATGACGCAATCTCCTTCTGTGCCTTAAACCAGACACTCCCCTGCGAGCCATATTTGGTAAAGATCCTCACATCCTGTTGCCCCTCCCTCTTTAGGTAGGCGTTAAACCGGTTGATGTGCGGTCCGTACATATGCAGCCAAAACACTAAACATCTGGGCGTGTCTCCCGTCGGGTTCTGGGCGGGGCCTAGAAGGTGGGCGCGGTCACCAGGAATGACGTAGCCGGAAGCTTCGATGTACATGTACCAGCCGGATCCGGTGGTGTGGTCGTAGGTGGGGCCTGTTTCTAAACTAGGCGTGGCTTGCTGGTTTCTCACCCAATCAAAATCGTCGTCAGTGCAGAACTGCGTGTAGGAGCACGTGTCCAGCTCAAAAGTACAGTCCATTGCTAAAAGAAGAACGCCGTTAGATAAACGTGGATACTTAGCACGAACTATATCTAAATAAATGTTCTCTTATGCCCAAGAGAAATGTAATGTTTTTATATCTGATGAAGATTGAGAGGTATTAAGGTTTAATCTGCATCGTCATTGCTTGGATATTTTGAATACAATAGTTTGTTTATAAGCGTGACACAGTTGAATAACAAAGATTTATATCCCGAGTCACAGTAACAACCCAAAACTTGAGAAAAGAGAGATAAATACAAAAATAATCAAGGCGAAATAAAGAGAAATACAATAAAATGTTCGCGTAGGAAGACTTTCGAGTGCCGAAATAAAGAAAATGACAATGAATGAAGAGAATAGATTAAAATTATTTTTCATTCATGGAAAAACAAAAGCAGAAATAAAATTCAATTCTTAGCATTTTAAAGAAAGCCTTCATTCTCCTATCAATGTAGGAAATGAAACAGCTTTTTAAAACGATATAGGACGCCTGACTACATCCTAGCCATATTATTAGCGTCTCAGGACATTCTAAAGCAATGATTATTACTCATACTTACACACTACAGGGATGGTAGAAGGACTAGCCCCACATGAGTATGGATCTATATCTACGTCATCTATAGCTATATCGCCCTTCACAGCTCCAGTCGATACCGCTTCAAACGCAATCTGAACATAAATCAAATGAAAATATGTAGCAATTTAGATGAACATAAATTTTCTAAATATATATATATATATATATATATATATACATAATTACATTTTTTCCTAGATTCATCTTTATAATCGATTCCATGATATGATACTTCCTCATCGACAGAACTAGGACTTTATTGATCCATCTTGTACAATTTCATGGGAACAAACTTAATATTCAAATGTAATTGTTTATTGGTAAATCACCAAACGGATGTTCAGTGGACTTCATGCAGGGAATATAAAGGCTATCTTACAAACATATCAATGCTAATTCCTATGTGCAAGGGTGTGTCTGTGTTTGCGTGCGTTTGCGGGTGTGCGTGCATGCGCGTGTGTGTGAGTAGTTCATGTATCTCATAATTCTGTAGTGTTCCGCAAGGTTATTGAATAATAATGATGATGATAATAATAACATAGCAATAATTATAATGATACTAATACTACCATTGTTAATATTAATAATAACGAAGCTAATATTTATATAGCGCTTAGTACTAAATGTTTATAATGTTTCAAAGTGCTATTTATAGGTTACCCCATTATGAGTTTAAGAAATGGCTACACGAATGGTGATATGGTACCTGGTATTCGTCATTTCTGGTGACCTGTGCTTCTCCTTTGAGCCACACATCTCCTTTGTCCCCTGTCATCTGCCAAACCAGAGTTGCAGTGCCAGCAGAATCTAATACATAAACGTTCAGATCACCTATACCTGTTGACATGAAAGAGTTGCCTTGATTAATGCAGTTTCTCAACCTATGGGGCTGTTAATATTGTGCGCAACGTCGATTGACATCGAATACAAAGCATAACAGAAACGCCTTTTCAAAGGCTTTGTACACAGTAGTTTTTAATTATTATTTGGTCATTTCGTTTTTTTAAATTTCACATTATTTAGGAACACAATTTGTGTTTGAATACATTTTCAAAAGCTTTGTACACAGTAGTTTTTAATTATTATTTGGTCATTTCGTTTTTAAAAAATCACATTATTTAGGAACAAAATTTGTGTTTGAATACATAAACCACTTGAATCTCAATATCGACACAGTGATATTATTCTATGTGGAATGTGCATTTATTTCTATCATTGCAACATTGATCCAAAGAAAGCTTCGTAATTATTGTCATTTAGTATTTGTGGATTCAACTTTATTACACTTATCTCATATGGAACTTTAATGAATTCTAGAAAGTGGTGTCGATTGATTTTGAAAACAATTAAATAAAATTAAAAATTAAAAAATAAATGAGTTAAATTAAATAGTTTCAGAATATTTATACTCTTGCTGGGGAATAGCCCTTGATAAGCATTCCAACTTGCTCGTCCCTCCACATTATACTCTTCACGGTCTTTACTGCCTATTCCTATTTGTAATGTAATATTTAGATTTTTTCTCGCATTTTTGTATACATTTTACTGTTTTTATGATTTTTGAGGCAAAAAATGAATTGAATTGAATTGAATATACGTACCTGTTCCGAACATATGATACCAAAAGTATACACAAGAACCCGACGAAGCATGGAAATGCTCACTGACTAACCAAGCAAAGTCACCGTCTCCTGAACCTGATCCCAGATCAGACGTCTCAAAGTACATATACATGCCTGTATAAATGTGAATGAGAGAGAGAGAGAGAGAGAGAGAGAGAGAGGAAAACTGAGTTTATTATTGCATTTTAAATAATACTTCGGTGATTAATACGACTAAATGAAATAACCTGTACACATTTATTTGTAAGTATAATTTGTTTGCTAGATATTATGGTACTCGAACTGTTCTTTTGTCTTCCATAACTACCATCTTAAGTCGCAAAAATGAGCAAGAGCATAGACAAATCTGATTTTGGAACAGAGCGAATACCCAGGGCTTTAAGGTAAGAATAGCAGACTTTAAATAGGCTATTAATCCCCTAAACAAATACAATAGAGTTAGGGTGTGTTTTCAAAAAAAGCAAACCTCTTACCAAAAGATGTTCCATAGGTATGGTCAATACTTGGTCCAGTAAAGTTAGAGGGTGTAGCTCCGTTGTTTCTAAGCCAGTCTCTTGTATCTAGGCTAGCTTCGTTAGACCAGGAACACTTGTCGGTCTCGAAATCACAGAAACCTTAAAAACAAAACCATAAAACGAATACAAATGATAGCATAACCTACCGTAGACCTACCTACTTTCATTTCAAGTTTATAGTATTTCAACACGGATCACTTGCTTTAGCCAACACCCATACATTAAAAAAAATCACTTACAAGATATATACGGATTTGTGTTTGTACTTTGCTTATTTTACTTAATTTATTGTTGTGTGCTTATAATATGTTATATTTCTTTTTGTATTGTTTTTCATTCTTTAATGGGCGATCCAACTTCACAGGTTTTTCGCAACCTTCATGGAAAGCCCCGCATATAACCTTTGTAAACATGGTTAAAATTTACTTTACTTTGTATATTTTGATTTTTATATTGCGAAATAAAATTGAATTGAATTGAATTGATATACAATTCAAAATAAGACGCAATACAAATTAAACAATTACAACAGTAAAAAAACAACGGATTTTAAATCAATTGAATAAAATACAATGCAAAGAAATATAACGAGCGTGGTAAATAATTGTGATGTTGACTTAAAAATAACTTGATTCTTAGATGTGATATTATTATATCACATGTTAAAACCATGTTTGAAACACAAGCAGGGATTTCCTTCCATTCTTTTAAAGATTTACTTTAGTCGTTGTAGTTCAGGTATCAAGGTAAAGTTAAACTACTTTATGTGGGCGTGTGTGTGTACAAACCAAAAGCAATATATCACTATAAACAAATCCTAAACCAGGCAACTATTAGTAAGTAAGCAAACAGGTACATGTCATGAATGATTATGAAATAATCGTTTTGGATATAACAAATAATTACCAGCTCTGGGACATGGTCCACCTGAGATCTTGACGTCATCGATGGCTAGGTCACCAACTGGGTTCGATCCTAGGACGCCCTCTATGATGACCTCATAAGGATGAGAGGCTGATAAGGTGCCACGCCCGAAATGCCATATACCATGGCCATGGCCTACAAAAGAGGAACACAAATAACAGAGGCGTTTTGAATTAGAGTAGAATAAACATAAATATTAAAAGAGGAGCAAGTTTCAGATGAATAAAAAACAATGAATGGTTTAGCTCTCCTTAGCATTGAGGATATAAGTTCAGATATAAATTGCGTATTTTAGTTGAAACACTTAAAGTAAACTTGATAAAGTATTCCTGTTTCTTGAGGTAAATCTGTTCTTTATAATTATTTTTAATGAATCTGTGTTAAAAAAAGATTAAAGTTCTAACTATTTCATCGTGAAAATATGCTAAGGTCACCGATCTACAAATAGGAATTAGTGTTTAAGTATGAGATCACTCTAAATGATTCCCGCTGTTAGCGATAAATGATGGTTATTACAGATCAAATAAACCTACGAATAGTTAATGGTGATCAGGGATACAAAGAACGCTACGGAAAAATATCTTTCTCAGCCCTTTGGCATCAACAACTGTAAATAATATATAAAAATGTTTTTCAGCGGCTTTGAATGTTAACACAGTTCCGTACCGTGTTGTGTCCATATATTCGTGTACACATCATTGATGAGATCATGCACCCAGACGTTCAGCGTCCCCCCGTCATCGTCGCCTTCGAGATAAAACCAGAAGTTCAGGCACTGCGTGGATGTGGGCTGGTAAACGGGGCTGACAATGCGAGCGAACTCGCCTTGAGTGCGTGGAGGTGCCGTGCTCACATACGCGAACATACCTATGAGAAACGATTGATCAAAGTTTTTAACTCCCAGTACTTTAATATACGAATTCCACGCAGGAATTTAGTTTTTAGACCTTCATTTACGAATGAAAATAAGAAAGTAGTATAGCTGCATGTGCGTATAAATGAATTTAATACTTATAGTTTTAAAACGTTTTAACATTATGAACAATACAAATCCCATTATAAACATGAACATTTAGAAGAGGCCCGCTGCGTGATCTATCAATTCGGATGTTTTTGTTTTTACCTCTGACATGAACATCACAACATTATACATGAAGTAGATAAACAAAAAACCTCTAATGCTTTCTATTTGATATCAAAGTTCTTCTCCAATTAAAATGCTTCTGTGCAACGTTGGCAACTTTTTATTCAAGCCTCTGGGTTAGAAGCTTTAAAAGGTCCCCGCCTATTCCTAACATTTTTACCTATGGCGAGGTCATCTGTCAATAAATGAATAAACATGAAGCATCTGCACATATTTTTGATTACTTTTCCGAATAATTAAACACTTCTGTAATCACAATACTGCCGTGAAATGTAATCACTTAAGACTTTTACGTGCATTTGCGGAGGAACCTTAAAACGGATCTAAACTATCTATATATAATGCAGTCAAACCTGGCTTAGTGGCCACCTCTCTATAGTGGTCACCCGATTCGTCACCCTTTAGACGGAAAGGTATGTTAAAGTGCCTGTCTAGAAATGTCACCTATCTACAGTGGCTACTTTTGTGTTTCCCTTGGGTGGCCTTAATATACAGGTTTGACTGTACCGTACAAATAAACTGCTATACCTGAAGCTGTTCCAGTCGTGTGATCAGTAGGGGGAGAACCATTGCTACCTATTGACCAATCAAAGTCGTCGTTTCTTCCCTGGGTCCATGAGCAAAGTCCAACCTCAAAATCACACTCATCTTAAAAGACAAAATATATAGAAGTTGACATTTGAAAGGCACAGTTCTACGATTTATGATAAATGAAACTCCAGAACAGCAAACACATTTTAAAAGTAAACATTCACTTTAATATTGAAAATGAAAGTAGTGGTCTGACGTGTATCTTAGGGGAATCAATAATGAATCTTCTCTTTTTAAAACAGAGTCATTACATTTGAATGATATAATGAGGCCTACATCCTCATAACGAATAGTCGCCTTTTTCAGTAATTCCGATCGAATCGAGGGGATTTTCTTGTGAGGTTGAATAGTGAAATTTCTGGATTATATTTCAAGTGTTTTTACGTCTCCCAAACATAAGATTGAGTAATTACTGAATTATATAATTAAATTATGCAAAGGAATTATGCAAAGATATATATATAATTATGTATATATATATATATATATATATATATATATATATGATTGCAATCATTTTATTAAAGAGAGAAAGAGAGAGAGAGTGAGATAAAGAGAGAGGGAGGGAAAGACAGAAATAGAGAAAGAGAGAGAGAGAGAAAGAGCATATTTTTTTTATTTTTTTTAAATTTTTTTAAATGATATTTTATTTCCTTCCTCACAATTTCACATAACAAGAAATTCACATAACAAGAAATTATCAAGATAAGCAATATAAAACAAGATCTTTGATACAAGACATTTCATAAGTTACATCAATCAATGAACATAGAGAAAAAAAAAGGAAAAAAAAAGTCTTGCATGTAACAGTGAATAATCAAAATAACAGTAGAGGAAGGTTTAAAATTACATATTACCATCCTATCACAACACTCTCACACTCCCCCCCCCCCCCTCCCCTCTAGCCCACCCACACCACCTTTCACATATGGCTCCGTTTAGTCTCATTTCACAACGCCCCCTATCGTCAGAACATGGTCAGATTCAGCAGCCTAACATGTTAGCCTATGGACCTTTTTTTTTTTAAATCGTTAAAAATTCATTTTTTGTTTAAACGAAAAGCACATCCACCCGACGTACGTTATCACTAGCTCATTCATTGGAGCCCTCATGTCTCATTTACTTTTGAAAGTTCACCCACCGTAATTTTTCAAAATAGGTTGCAAGCTCGTCATTGCCTATAATACACATGTGAAACAAGTCTAACTTTGGACTCAGTTTACCAAGCGATTTGAAGATCATAGGTCGAGCACACGAAACATAAAAAGCATGAATTATCATAGATCACTTCTGCCTATTTCGTTTTGTCCATTTCATCCAACCCCCCACCGTAATTTTTCCATTTAGTAAAAGCAAATATTTTGCCGAGTTTAGCAAAAACATGAATATTCATGAACGGTCAGACAATACAGCCTTTTAGTACGTAACGTATAGTGAATGGGAATGTGCGATGATCCGTGTAGGAGGTAGAGGTCAGTGGTTTGTGCTGGCAATGTTCACGCGAGCGAAAATGAGACAATCGGAGCAATATGAGAGAGAGAAAGAGAGAATGAGAGAGAGAGAGAGAGAGAAGGATAAAGAGAGAGAGAGAGAGAGAAGGATAAAGAGAGAGAGAGAGAGAGTATATTCGATTGATATTGTATCTTACTTGAGAGAGGGCAGGGTCCTGGGTAGAATATGACGTCATCTATTGCAATATCCCCGTATTTATTTGCCCCACGGAATGCCTCGAAGACAACCTGAGATGTATCAAGAAAATGTAAAGGGAGGTAACTCAGAGGTTACAAAGACAACGTGCGATTGCGTTTATGTTTAAAACACAATCTAGACTGAATGAAAATAGATGTTTTAATTTAGAACAAGTGCTATCTCCTTCCAAACATAACACAATTACGAAAGTATTACCTATAAAAGTATACCTCTAAATTGGACGCCAAATTCACAAAGCATTCTGTCACTCATTTCATGTCTTGCAAAACACTATATACATATAAATATATATAGAGAGTGATAGAGTGATAGATTTAAATATCAATGTAATGCATGTACATATATTACGTATATTTCATTTAAAGTATTGACATTTTTTAGTTGAATTGAATCGAATTAATTTCCACATCTACATTAAAAATACATTTTTTTTTTTTTTAATAAAACAAAAACGCACATCTATTTGTTTTTTCAAGTATTAACATCATTCAACACACACCTTAATTTGAGCAGATGCTTGTGGCATAACAAATATTAAAAAAATCATAACTTAGTAGTCAATAGGTTACCCGTATACTCACCGCCCAACTCGAAATTGTTTTGATAGTTCTCTGGGCCAACAACCATTGATTTCCCTGCGTCTGCTTTCGCGTCCAGATCAGCGTCTCTAAACTCCCCTCTTTGAGCAGCACATTGAACGTGTCCACGTGAGGCCCATACATATGGTAATAGAAACTCAGGCAGATTCCATTATCGCCCGGGGGTGATTGCGGATGTGACTCGAGGCGGGCCTTCTCGCCGTTAGAGTTTCCGTTCATCTCAGTGTACATGTAATATCCTATATTATATGACATATTGGAAAAGATGTTAATGGATTGATATACAGTGCGTCTCAGAAAAAACGAAACCGAGAATTATCGATGTTTTATCCAAACTTAATCACACTTTAATATAATAAAGAAATGGCACATATCTGTACAGCTTAGATCCTCTTCTTTCATTTGATGCTACTCATATGATGCATATTTCACGCATGAGTGATAAAAAACAATTTGAAGAAAGGGTACCAATTGGTCATTTGGCGAACGGTATCTAAATTTCAAAGAGAAAATCACATTTGCAAAAAAAGATCACATTCTGTCCTTTCATGTGACACCTCAATCAGGAAAAATGAGCCAGGAATAACAAAGTTCTGTTTGTTAAAAGTAATACTTGTATTTCCGAAATTTTATTAAACGAATTCGTTTTCACCTGATGCCTGATATAATAAATAACATTTTATGCAAAATTACGATTTTTTTTCATCAACCTTCATCAATGTTACCAAGTCACTAATAACATTTTGAAAATGCAAGTATTATGATTTCAAATTTCTTAGCAGTCAGGCAAAACCTAAAAGCAAACAAAAAAAACAATTAGTTATTGTCCTACCTGATCCTGTAGTGTGATCAAAAGATGGTCCCGTAGTGCTCGTTCCTGTAGATCCACTATTCCTAATCCAATCAAATTCATCTTCTGGATTCGGAGTTTGGAAGTACCCACATAAATCTTGTTCGAAGGTACAGTTCAAATCTAGAACACGAAAATATAAAAAAGTAATATAATCTTCATAACGTGGATAGTAGCAAAGGTCTAGTATCACAGCTTCAGTCAAAATTGTCATCTGAACTCGGAGTTTGAAAGTAACCATAGAGATGTTTCACCTTCTGCAAAGTCTTGTTTTGTTTTAAATGCAAAATGCGTTTAGGATTTAAGAATATAGCTGTGTTATAAAACAGGACTGTGGGGTTTATGAATAGCATTAACAGGCTTACTTCGTACGATCGGGTCTTTGCGTCGGATCGGGTGGTCGCGTTACCTGACCTTTACGAAATGTTTGGGTTATATTGTGAAATAAGCCCTTCTAATCTATAAAATGGTCTGGTCCACTTTGACCCCCCCCCCCCCCCTAAGATCTCGGCCGTTTCCCTGCCGATCGCCGCGAAAAATTGCATACATGTCAAGTGAAATGTATAGAATACTATGGTAATTTCAATTTTTTGAAAAATTCACTCATTTGCATATTTATGGTAATTTATGCAAATAAGGTCATACAAAATTCATATTTTGGCCCATAAATCATACATAATACATATTTAAGCATTCTTTTTCACTACATATAATTGTTAGACCATTTGGAATAAAAATACAACACAACAAATTGGAAGAGCCAGGTTATTCCTTATGTTATCTCTTGTTTTGATAATTTCTTATGTATTTCATTGTTTTTTAACTTATGTATTTTATTGTTTTTGTTGTTTTTGATGTTTTATTTCATTTATAATTACAATTCAACTACTTTGACCCCAAAACAAACACCTAAACTTTAAAAAGACTAAATAACCAATGTTTTATCTCTTATTAAGGAAAAATGACATTTCCATATGTTTTGTACACAAATCACAAACATTAGTGATTGTCGGGCTGACATACGAAGACAAAAGGTCACGTGACTTTGTAACTATACGTCCGATTTTCGAAAAAATCGTTTAAAAAGATGTGTAAGACTCAAAAGAAAAAAAGTCATGAAAAGAATTTGTTTTATTTGCCGCGGTTTCGGAGAAATCGCGAAATTTCTACAGGGGGGGGGGGTCAAATTGACCCCCCAGTTAACGTAGGGTTAAGTGCATTGTCACATGATGTACCGTTCACAAAAAATGCACGTAACGCGACCACCCGACCGGACGCGATGACCCGATGATTCGAAGTAAGCCCATATATATTTTACCTGATGATATAGTTTGATTTGCTGCGCAGTTCAAGAAAGAGATTCCATCCAGTGCTACGGTATACGTGGTGGGCTGAACAGGATTCAGGTATATATGGTCGAAGCTCACCTATCAGAATAAACACAAAAACACGAATTGTTTATTAAAAAAACTGATTATCAAGGGGAATTAAAGCAATATACAACATACCATATTTATCCCTACACAGGCAGCAAGACAGATGGTCAACTGAAAATGTGAGCTCAAAAAAAAAAAAAATCTTTGTCAGGGTCAAAATAATTATAACTCTCATATTGTGTAGGTTTGATCGTCTGAAATGTGATCATATTGTAGGTAGGTAGGTAGATATTTAGCTTTAAACAAATTTAACAAATTGAACTTGAAACCTTCAGATAGATTCCTGAATATTTCTTAAAGGTAATACAAAGTTTTGGCAAGGGGTCATGAATTTAGTTAAAATGAACATATAGAAAGCATATGCGATCCTACAATATTCAGTGATCGTTGTCGCGGTTGAAATCGAGTCTAAAGTTATGAAATTGTAAATAATACACGCTTTATGTTTGTAGCTCCCTCTCAAGGTCAAAATAGTAATTAAGCCATAAAACAATCCTTCTTGACTAAAATCGACCGATTAGCTATTCCCGTTAGGAAATTATATATATCACAACTACATATTCTGAGATTGTCATGGTCGCAGCTACTATTGTACGGCCGTAGGCGCTATTTGAAATTTATCAAAATTTACCAGGAGCACCGGAAAATTTTTGTAGTCCATTTTTCTCGAAAGCTGAATTTTCTAGTGCTTATAATACATCCACAGGGGCATCCAAATATATCAAAATTGTAAAGAATCAGTATCCACCTAATTTCCCAAATTTCCCAAAACTTTGTATTTCCTTTAATTTTATTGTCTTCTTTTTCTTCTTCTTTCTCTTTCCTCTTCTACTTCTTATTCTGTCTTACTTTTCATCTTCCCGCGATTCTACTACAATTCTTCTTTTTTCCCCTATGTGTTCATATTCTCCTTTTTAATACAATTGATTGTGATATGGATTGATCGACTGTAATTTAAACCAAGTTAAATGGCAAACTAGCAACCAATTGATAAATTTAATATCTCTGCTGGCGGGGCCCTGCAATGAAATCGAATGACCCTAACCTGTATCCTGCCGTTATGTTGTCCAATAAATCCAGTCCCTTGCTGCCATGTATTGGGGTTCTCAGATCCCCTCTCCAAGAATATCTGATCCCCGTCTAGGAGATAGGCCCTCAATTCCAGTAGCTCCAGGTCACTACTCATGTAGTAATAGAAGGTGACCTGACATCGTGACCCGGTCGGCCCTATGTCAGGGGTCACGAAGGAGTTGTAACCGAAGATGTTTTGTAGGTACCAGCCTGTCTCTGCAGATAACGAAAATGAGTGAAAATTAACAAATATAAGCGTGCAAAAGTAAAAACAAAGAAATAACTCTTAACCATTAGTGATTAGCTACTTAGTTCAAATGATCTTTAGAGGTTTGAGTGTCGAGGTAAATGAGTCAGGCACCTTCCAGAAGCCTCACCTGAGAACGCATCACCTTCAAAAGGCAAAAACTCCTCAAGGTGCAAAATGTAAATTAATTGATCTTTAAAGGTTTTCACGGTGTCGTAGATGAGTGAGGACAACTTTAACGGTTATGTGTAGTCCTTAAAACGACTGGGGTATTCTTTCCTGGAGAGACGTGTTAGTTCTTAAACGAACTGTGGTATATTTATTTCGCTGTTGTAGTTCTGACAGGAAATCTAAGATCTTTGGAAGAAAGAGATTGCATTTCTACTATGATATTTTTCCAGACTAACGTTTACAAAATGAGACAGCTCACAAATTCTGTTGCATTTTTACCAGAACTAAAAATGTAATAGTTCTTACCGAGAGGATCATTGAAGTGATCACGGTCCAACGAGTCTCCTCCCGATCCTGCTTGAGTCCGCTGCCATCCAAAGTTATCTCCCCGACAGAAATCATTATCAAACTCACAATTCCCTGCAAATCACAATAAGTTCATAAGTAGTATTAACGTGGTAATCATGGGTGTCAATCCTTACGTAATACCTATTGATCAGGGGGGTATGAATAAATAGATCATCCCCACTGAACAATAGGTATCAATTACAGATCGACACCCATGGTGGTAATACATATTAGCGAAGACGCAAGACATGTTGTATATTTTTGGATAAAACTGCATTTTGTGCAATCGTATTAGTCGTTAGATATTAATTAAGAAACACATTAAAAATTACGAAATCAATGTGTATATATCTAATGTCATTACCTGTAGAAAAAGATTATTTACTAATATTCAGCTTTGCCTACCAATAATTTGTTGTCTTTCAAAACAATACATCATTACAGGTACCTACAATGTGTTTGTTGTATTTTTCATAGCTGATAAGTGAAAGAAGATTGATATTTTTGTCTTCATAAATTCAAAGTCTTCCTTTGTGTTATCCATTGTCAAAATGAAAATGAGAATAATGTTAAATGTTTGGAGTGCAATCCATGAATTTGATAATTAGTTAATATCTAATATCAAAATTAAAATGTTGGCAAGAAAGACTTTGAATTGCGTTAACACATGGAAAGAGTTGAAACAAAAAGAACAACAACTTACCACAAATTGTTTCATCAGCGCCGTTCGGGCACTGCTTGAAAAAATCGCACACTTGACTTTGTTGTACACAGGTCCCTTCACCGCAGCTGAAGTCTCCAGGGGCGGGGCAGGCGGGCGGTGTCGTGGGGATCGGGGGTGTCGTACCCCCTGGGAGGGAGGTCTGAGTCGAAAGAGCGCAGTTCAAGAAGCTGATATCGTCGATGGCGATGGTCGCACTCTGTCCGTCGCCGACCACGGCTTCGATGACAACCTACATGATAATATTTTGTTATTTTGTTGTATCCGTCAATCTACCGATGTTCAGTGCTCTTATTTGTACCCCTAATATTTCGTTTTCTTATTGTTATCTTGTAACTGTTATCTTTCCTTTTCCTTTTGGTTTTCAGGTAATTATCTCCAATCATTAAGAAAGAAAAAGGTTTCACAGTAGATAAGGATCTCATTAATACCAGAGATTTGTGTTTCTCCTTGACTTACCTCTTGTAGTTTCCCACTGTTTTTAACAGTTGACAGCTATGATGTACTAAAAACATTCGTCGTCATGTTCACAAATACTGTGACACAATCGAATATTTTACCAAAATACTTAGTTTGAAATATTTGCAACTTATATTTAAAAGTTGGGGCAACTCTATGGACAGGGTCAGAGGCCAATACACTTCTTTTACGTATTTAGCCCCATTCTCTTGAAGCTGTCTTAACGCCATCTACGACGGCTTCAGCATGACGAAGAATGCTGTACTCACTATTTAAAAGGTATTACAAGGAAGTTTTCAACTAACAACAAAGACCATGAGCCCACACACCTGGTAATCAGACGTTGTAACGATGGACTCCGTGAAGAATGTGAAGCTATCAATGGCGTAGTTAATAATGCTTCTGATCAGGGTCAGTGGTCCCCCTACGGTGTATCGGGTATAGATGTTGAATACCCCCACGTCAGGCCCGAATGCTGAGAAGAAGAACCGCATCTGGTGGACAAAATTAATGAGGTGGATTACAAGATTTTGTTTTGAATTGTCTGGGAATTGTTCGTTCTCAGTTGAAATGGATTAGTCCAGTGAAGTTTGCAATTTTTCTTTCGAAAGTATATCAAAACAATTGAGGCCAAGGAATCACTTAAGTAAAATGGTTAAAGTGCAATAAAATAACAGTTATCGTATAATATGTGCTATTTGATCATTTCGGCAAGGTAGACACAAAATAAGTTGCGGAAAAGGAGAAAGAAGGGAAAATTAGCAGAAGGAGAGGAAGAGGTAGAGAAGAAGAAGGAGCAGAAGGAAAAGAGGAAGAGAATAATAAGAAGAGGAATGAGGAAAATAACAACAAGAAGAAGGAAAAGAAGAAGAATTTGATTCGATTTATTTATTTTCCGAATTCACACACACAAACAAATATATTATATTCAGAACATTTACAACATCATTTAAATAGACTTTTAAAACAAACATAATATACAATGTAAACGAGAAAAGAAGAAGACAATAATGAAGTCAGAAGGACACCCAGTTCAGTCAAGCCACGAAGACAAAACTGTTCTTCCATGGGGTCCAAGATGAATGAAAAGAACAAGAGAAAACGGATGACGACAAACAAGATAAACTCACAGAGCAAGTAGTGATCAACCCCGTCGCCTCAAACACCGGGGACACGACCCTCGCTACATCGCCCCTCTGTCTACCAATACTATCAGCCAAGAGGTAAAATCCGCCTTTGTTATTCGTAGTATGATCTCGGGTAGGGGCGTACGACTGGTCAGGGGCTAGCGCGGCTGTTGTACGAGTCCAGCTGAAGTCTCCAGACAGAGTTGAGAAGGAGCAGAGGTCAGTCTCGAAATCACATCGGCTGGTGAAGGACGTGGAGTCTAAAGAGGAAATAAATAACGGACGAATGTTACCCCTACTGTTTCGTTGTATATCAATGTGTAAGACACATGTGCCTTGATTAATCATTAGTATAAACAATTATGCTTTATACAGAATGTTGCCTTAACGCGGTCATGTCAGTGTATCTGCACCTCAGGTGAGGTTTTGATGTTGATGCCACAACATAGTCTAAGTTTGTTGACCTGAAATGATTTTTGACCTTAACTTAGTGACCTGAAATTCTACTCCCATAATTGGGGATATTTGATAACCCCTTTAGTCTAAGTTTCATTGAATAAGTACTTATGCTTTAAAAAACTTAGCCTCAGGTTAAGATTTTGATGATAATGCCACAATACAGTCCAAGATAATTGACCGGAAATGACCTTTGACCTTGACTCTGTGACCTGAAATTCTACTCACATTATGAGAGATACTTGATAACCCCTTTAGTTCAAGTTTCATTGAATAAGAACTTATACTTTCAAAATTATATTAAACATTCAAAAACTTATGTTGATGCCGCCGCGGCCGTCGCCGGAAAAGCAGCGCCTATATATCGCTTTTGCTATATGCAGGCGAGACAAAAGTGTTACTTTTATTACCATTTCAAATGTCATCGATATTATTGATATCATTATTACTCTTGAAAACAACGATATTTGTGTACGAACCGCATTGAAGCTCATCAGAATAATCTCCGCAGTCGTCATCGAAATCGCAAAGAAACTCGAGCTTGATGCAGGCTCTGTTGGAGCATCTGAACTCATCGATCTCGCACGATGTCTCGGGTCGAGGTAGCGAGCAGCTACTGAAGAAGACGTCGTCGATGGCGATGATGCCGGGGTTGCTGAGGTCGGGTAGGGCTAGAAAGTTGATCTACACGAGGTTCAAAGGTAATGAAAGCATACGTATACTATGACGTCACGATCTAAGCATAAATATTAACTTAAAGCAAAGTTTTTTTGTTGAGACAAAATATCTGTTAAATAGCGGAAATGCATGTTTCCCACTAGTTATCATAATAAAATTATTTGAATTATCGGTTTCTGCTAACACATGTCCCTCCATCTACAAAGTGCGATTATTTAATTGTGACATTAAATACTAATGCAATTATTCAATGTTTCACTTGACTTTTATGCAAATTTTAATTTGAACAAATTCATCGGAAAGACTAATAATACATTGGAAATAAATTGGCGTAAAGAGGGGTACCCGATACAACCTCTTTTATAATATTTTTAAAAACTATGCTATATATTACTAATTGCTTGAACCGAGTTTATATTCCAATAACATTTAGAATTTAGAGGACGTTAGGCAAAGTACTAAAACAAAAGTTCCTCAAGTGAAAAAATAAATCTGTACAAATAATCTATACACTGCACTAAATTTGGTCGAAAGTGGACGTGCTTATTGAGGGAAAGGCTTAAAGTTCAATAGAAAAAAGGGCTATATAATTACCGTGTGCTGATTTTGGATGCGACCGGTATATAAAACTGCTTGCTGCCAGGCGGTTCCCCGGGCCTCTGATCGGCGATAGATAATGGTTTCTTCAGTAGGGGATGTCTTGTAAGACACCATTAGGTCACCTAATGCCAATCATGATAGATCACAAGAAAAAAAGTTAATTAGTTCGATGTTGTGTAAGCCGAATCCAACCATTAAATGGTAGACATAACAAAGTACACCAAGTCTGTAATCAGTTGCAATGTTAGCTCCAGTATATGAATTATTTCAATCTAAATATTTCTTGAAAATTTTGACCCATACAAAATACTTTTTGAATGATCTTTGTAGATGATAAGTGTTTAAGGCTAAAATGCGTCTTAAATTAAATAGATTTGTGTGCTCCTTTGCTAATATTTTCACGAACGACTGTAGCCTTGCCAGAGAGAAACACTTCACAAAATCATGTAAAAGATGTTTGTATACAATATGATAATGAAGTGACGGATGTGCAAACAGCTAACATTGCCGTATTTCAATATGTGAGGGGAGATAAAAATTATGAGCCCATGAAACTTACTTTGACCGCTGAGAACATAGTAAAAAGTCATAGAGCATCTTGCACTCATCTCCTGTATGAGCGGCCCTTGCAGCCTGGCATAGTCACTGGACTGCGACTGCGCTGTGTAGTCTACCACCATAAAGTAACCAGACCCCGTTGTGTGGTCGTAGCTCGGGAGAGGAAGGCTTGGAGGGGGCGTGGCTGACCCACCCTGGAGTATCCATGGAAACAGACCGGCCTGGTCGTTCGTGTAACTGCACTGGTCTACTTCAAATGTGCAGGGACCTGTGTTTTGATAACATTGACAAAGATACAAGTAGGTATTTTAATTTTTAGTAATACTAGTAGTTTATTTCCGTTAAAACAAAGACCAGAAAATTGTTATTGTTATGACAGAGCTAGAAATTCAAATTTGAAAACAATTGAAAGTCGATATGAATCTAGTAATACATACATAAATATATGAACGCTATTAACATGAAATACAAATGTTTTGAAACAATCAAAATGAACGGGGAATAGGGGAAGCACCTTCTCTTTCCTTATATGCTGTTTATTTGCTCGTGGCATAAATGTGTCTTGCAAATATTATATAAAAAAGTTAATGTCTTTTTGAAAACTATTCTACACGTTTAGAATAGTTTTCCACAATAAATATTCCAAGGAACACAAATAATGATATGATTTCAAAAGGATCATTTTATATTACCAATGGAGGAACATAAAACGTGTAGAATAGTTTATTAAAAGTGTTCATTTGCTATGTTTTTTTATTTCAAATCTTAAGCACTAGTTCTATAAGAGTGTAAACATAATGATGGACATTGATTATTCTAGCATACCACAGTTTGCTTCATCCGAGTTGTCTTGGCAATCAGGAAACCAATCACAGACCAGGTTCCCAGGGACAGACTGAGCACCATCGCCACAGGTGAAGGGAGGCTCAGAGGTCCTACCGCTACACGCTCCATTAAACAGTATCAGATCATCTATGGCGATGTCACAAGAACCTTGGTCTGATAGGACGCCCTCTATGAGGATCTACAAAGAACCATACAACTTCCGTTTACCAATGTTCCTTTAAGGAGAATATTCTTATGATAATTATCATCTACTGCGAGGTCACAATAACCTTGGTTTCAATCCTGAACCATGATCTAAAGGAAATAGAGGAAGATGTTTCTAGTTTTGTCAGTTACAACATACAACCAAGAATGAATTAAAATCATATCACTCGGAACAGAACGAGCGTCAGCGCTTCATTAATCCTCATTACCAGGTCTCTCGGGAAGGACCTAAAGCCGTCGGTCCTCTCGCTGCTTACTAACAAACATTTATACTTCTTAACCACCACTACTACTACTAATTTCAAAGCAATATTGAGATTGTCTTGGCTTACCCTGTACTGAGTTGAAGTCTGGATGTCTAGTTCAGCATAGTTCCATTGGTCGGGCAGGGAGCCAGTGTAAGCCAGTAAGATTTCTGTTCTATCAGCAGTCTCCCATGCAACCTGTTAAAAAAGAATAGAATACGATCGCAAAGTTTTTCGAGAAATTAATTCAGGGCAATTTTGGTAGCCATGATCGTCATCCTTATCATACGTGCCGGCATTATGTCTTATAACATCACTACTCAACCATAACAGATTACCTATAGGCAATGTAATGCTATTGAAATGAAGTTGATATTTGGAATTATGTATTTGCTATTATGTTATAATATATAATAGAACAAGATTATTGTTGAAAATGGCCCTATGATACAAAGACATTATTGTGACATTTTTTAAATCCCTTTCTCAAACATAGGGTAGACAAATCCATATGCCTAAATGTCTATATACATTCAAACTTATCATTTAAACTTGATCTCTCTTGTATCGTCTTTCACATTTCTTTCTAAGTTGTTGTATTTGTATTTTGTTTTTTTAATTTACAAACAAACTTACATTCATCGTGCCAAAGCTATTGCCACTAGCCACCATGTGATACCACATAGAGAAGCAGGCAACACCATTGGACGAATCAATACTCGAAGACTCGAACCGCGCACGACTTCCCTGACCGCCACGAGCCGAATCGATGTACATGTACCAGCCAGAGGGCGTCCCGGTAGTGTGGTCAAAGGTCGGGCCGGTGTTGGCATTTCCCGTTGACCCGCTGTGACGTAACCAGTCGATTTCGTCGCCGGTTTGGACGTTGGACCAATCGCAGGTGTCGACCTCAAAATTGCAGGTTCCTATGCAAAAGTACATGGTAGCATGTTTAGATTGGATATGGTAGGGCCTACTTTATGTTTACAAATCTTCTTTAGGCCCTTTTAGACTCAGTAGATCCTGATCAATCTGTACAGGGTAATTATTGACAATCTACTTGAGAATTATGACTCACACATAACCATGCATTTTGCAACATGTAACATTTTCATCTGGTGGAAGAAAGGCATTGCAACATTTTTTTTATGATATTCGGTAGTATCTGTATTGCAATAAAATGCTTTCCTGTTAATTGAGTGTAATGAAAAACCCTAAATTGTAATTACATGTACTTACATTTGGTTTCAAACATAATACAGGCTGAATGAAGATTTATGCTTGTCCCCTCTCATTCAAACAAAGCATTCAATAATCATAAGGATATGTATCAGACAATGAAGAAATTATGCAGTCATTGATCAAACCTCGTTGTCCAGTGCATTGCCCATCGTTGACCATTGCATCATCCAGTGCGATGTATTCATCAAGGAGAGCGGACTGGACATCAACAACATCAGTAATACTACTACTACTACTACTACTACTACTACTACTACTATTTATACTACTACCACCGACACTACAACTAGCTACTTTAGTACAAATGTGATATTGGTCTAACCTGGTAGCCCAGTGCACTGTCCATCGTTGACCATTACATCGTCAAGTGCGATGTATTCATCAAGAAGGGCGGACTGGACATCAATCTTGAAGGTGAAGACGTTCTGGTAGGTCGAAGGTATCTCCAGGGATCCCTTCCTCCAGAATCCTGAGGTGGGGTCCTGATCAAGGAATAATTACGATTTTTTTTTTACATTAGGCTTTCTGGGAGAAATTTAATTGTTTTAAAGAAATGTATTACATATAGATCGCGTGGTCGATATTTTAGTTGAAATCAATGAAAAAAAAAGATTTTCTCAGACTTTTGTTATAACGATTTTTTCGGCTTGCACCCAGCAATTAAAGATTGTGTGCTTAATCTTGTAATTGAAAATAAGTAAGAATAAATCTTGGAACCAGCAGGATTTTGAACCTGCCATCTACTGCTTGTCGGGCAGCGACTCAATCGCTGGTCCATGGCACAGTAAAACAAAAGGTCACTACAACAATTGAAATTTCTCTCAGGAAGCTTAATATTAACAAATCGTATCACTTGTTTTTAATTACGAGATCGAGCATGTGATCTTCATCAGCCAACGATTTCTTTACAACGATTATAATTTAGATTTTGAGATTTGCTCTTCGTTCCTTCATGCTCATTACGATGTAAATTAAACTACTTCCTCTCTCTCTGAGCTCCAGTTATTGTTTGATTTCTAGGTATCCATCTGTTTTCAGTCAGCATCGTGTTAACACTTGAGTACACCTTGCTGGAGAGCGACAAATGAAGGAACACACGAAACGAAACCAGATCAATGAAAATAATAACTTACGGTAAAACTCCGCATTGTCGAAGTGGGCAGGAGCTGCCCTGCACTGTCGTAATACAATGCCTGCACGGTGAAAATACCGAAAATATCTGTAAGTAGAAAGAAAGGAAACAGTCAACAATGATAACATTAATTGTTAACTTAATTGATCTTCATGTGAATACATGGGCATACTCTAGTTGACTTTAATGTTTTCTGCAATAACTGTTCGTGTCTTAATTGAGTTTTTAAAAGACTTAACACTTTTGATAAACATCAAAACTCAATACTTAGACCGTTTGGCTAGATAGTGCAAAAGCTCTTCAAGATGTTTATTTTTCAGTGATCCTCCAGACAGGTTTATACGATCCTCCAGAAAAAAACATCACTATCTGAAACCTGTATGATGGGCCGTAAAACTACGTGACTAAAAGAGTGTCGGTTAGTTGAAAGGTACAAACAGTGGATACGTCTTACCACTCAATGAATACCAGAACTCGACACACCTATACCCACTCAACGGTTTAGGGTAAGGAGGTGAGAGAAGTCGACCATTATCTCCTACTTGAGGGCGCTGTCCGGTGTTGACTCGCATGTAGAATCCTGCATGGGTAAGGTTATGTGAGAATATCTTAGCAAGAACCTTTAACAGAGCGCAAGATCCAAAATACGGTTCTACTAGTGCTCGCACACTGATCTTGTGCTTTTAGTTGATTGAGTTTGCTGTTATTTTGCCGTTGGTGTCAACAAAAATATTTTACGAAACGTGTGATCCAATTCAATAACAAACACACAATTTCATAATAAAAGGTTCAATGCTGGATTGGGAAAAAACAACAACATAATAACCTGATCATGAAATACAAATGTACTATCTTTGAGAGTTTTGACCATAGGATAAGAAAGGAAGAGTAACGATATCAATGAATTACTTGAAAGCATATATTTGCTTTCTTAGCAGTCAGGTAAACATAAACCATCCATTCAATCAACAACGGTGACCTTAAGAACGTACCATCGTTAGTTCCAAGTGAATGGTCTATAGGTGGCCCAAACGCAATGGACGCTCTTCCATTCTCTCTAGTCCAGTCCACAGAATCCGTGTTGTCGTTGATGTAGTTGCAAATGTCGAGATCCTCAAAATCACAAAACACTGAAGGGAAAACCAAAAAGGGTAACATTAATAATAATAATAATAATAATAATAATGGGTTCTTGTATAGCGCTCATGTCAGTCAGATTTGACCCCCCTGGCGTTCCCGATTACATTGGCTTTAGCGCATCAATTTTTTTTTTTTAATATTCAGTTATAACATTAAGATATAATGTGCTTTCAATTTAAATTAAAATAACTTCAAGAAGCTTCCTCTCTTTGAAACAAAAATAAACTTTTCAAAGTGGATCACTACAAGAACGTAGGCTTCTTATACTCTAATAACGCAATAACCACTAGACCAACATCTAATGCGACTAACCATCCACGATACCTAGACCGCATGAGACCCATATAGTTTAAACGACCGATAAAATGCATTTCTATGGGTTCACGAGATTGGTGTCGTCGGCGTCTTGGACTCTCGTACTCATGAGTTGTCTGTCCACTAGGTCGCCCCCGTGTGTAAAAGGGAAGGTATGCAGCTGCCAAGAGATCTATTAAAGACATCCATGCTCATGACATCTTATCCCTCAGGTCCAAGTTTAGAAGTACTAAACCAGCTTTATGTGACACAAGGTGAAATATATTATGATAACCAATAGTATTTCATTGTAATACAGATACTACGATCTCATTTCTTCACATCATACTTTCTTTCTGCAATGTTTTACTTACATAGCTCAGGGCAAGGCCCATCTGATATTATGACGTCATCAATGGCTATGTCGCCTTGGTAACCGTCTCCGGCCACACCCTCAATGTAGACCCTCTGGTAGATGGCGTTGGTAGCGAAGGGGACCTGGCCGTGCACCCATTGGTAGCCTTGCTCTCCTGAACGGGTCCATAAGATTCCACCATCTAAGAAAAGATTATGAATTAGCCAGCGGAAACCAGGGTAAGTGAATATGTAACTGTAAAACTCTTTGTACATAATTATCCTTATTCAATTTCACTTTCCTAAATCTCTCATTATCTGTATTATTTGAACCTAATTCATAAAGACACGATTTACACGAGGGCAATATTTCATTTATGTACCAGCATTTAAAACTCTGCGGTTTATTGATAAAATTGACTAAGTTGAAGGCCATGGTATAACTATTTCAATTCCACTGCATATGGGTGATGAAATATATTAATATAAAGAAATACAAATTTGTTACCCTATGGTTCGATTTCTTTTTGAGTTTGAGTAAGTTTTATTTGATTGCTGTGACTTTAATACATCTGTATTTTTTTCTCCTTAAACCTTTATATTTTATATATAAATCTACAGTTAGACATTCACTACATTTGTTTAAACTAGATTCTAGCTCGATGGTATTTAATCCAGAAAGGTTTTACCTGTTTGTTTTACAAACATACTTCATTTTTAATAAGGGAACAATTGAAGCCGCTAGGATAATAACACAAAAGACAACAATCAAAACAAAAAAAGAAAATTACCTGTTACACCGTCATCAATGCCAGTACCAATGTTGAGTGTGTCGACATGGAATCCGTACATGAAATACCAAAACTCTATACAAGATGAGACGGCAGGTGGCGGTATAAGATCACTGTATACCCGAGCCTTTTGGTCCCCGGCTTGGCTGCTAGAGTCAATCATAGCATAATAACCTGTACAATTGAATAGAAATGGAAGGGAAAATTTTATTGATATAATTAATCAATGATTAACTCGCTTTGAAGAGAAAAAAAATCGTGATTCTTAAATTTAAACTATGAAAATGAAATGTAATACATTTTGAAGAGCGGAGATGGGGTTGGGGGATACACCATACAAATGTTCTTCTATGATTATAAAAAAACAACGATATATTTTTTCATATATAATTATATTACATATTTTTACAATGTGTGACCAAAACAAATTTCCACATAATCTTGTGAATTTGGTTGAATAAAAACAATTGAAATGAATATAATTGAATTGAATTGAATCCATTTAAAACCCATCCAAAGCCGTTGGGAACAAACGTTCAAAGGGCTGATCTAGCCACTTTACAAACTTTAATAATGGTCTTTTATTCTGCAAGCTGTGACGGCCCACTATATATGTTGTAGCTCTTTCTTAACTGCCTGCGGTAGCCCGTGATTATACTCAACATAGCTGAGAAATGTAATTTAATGCCTGTTCGGCTAACGGCAAATGCTAGGATAAGTGAACAAATTATTATTGTTTTGCAAGGAATGATCGACCAATGAACCTGTCCAATCAATGGCGTCGGGAGTCATAACGTAACGACTACCCGGTCCACGTTGTATACATTAAGTGACTCTCACACTCTGCCGTGTAGGCCTACCGTGTGCCACCTTGCGCGAAAATGTCTGCGGACGGTGGAGAACGGCGAGGGCACACGGTGGTTCGTTATCAAAGCGGGCAACACGTTAATAGGGCGTTGGCGCTTATTTACACCCGGTGGGACCCGGCGAAAGTTTTGGGCATGTTCAAAACTTTGGCCGGCTGGAACCGGCCGCAAGTAAGCGGCAAGAGGACGGTGTTGAACGGTATGAGGACGGTATGAATACGTTATGAAAACGGTCACAATGTATGAACACGTTCACAACACGCTCATAACCCGTTACAGAACGGTGATGAACGAGGGCAAAAAAAAAATCCACCGTCTGCAACGGGTTGTAAGCGGGTTGTGAACGTTGCCGTTCAAATCGGGGTATTTATGGCAGTCGTGTCATGACGTCAGCAGTCCGGGGACTCGCTCACAGGACGCTCCGAGCGGTGAGGGGACGCTAAGTGACTGGTAGGTGGCTGCTACAAACCCGGTGCACACGTTCGAGACCCGGTATGGGCCCGGTATGGAAACGGCCAAAATTTTCAACAAAAGTCAATCAGGGCGGTGAAGACGGTAGAAGCACGTTCAACACCCGGTATGCGCCCGGTGAGAACGGTCAGAATATGGCAACGAAACGGTAAAAAGATTAATTTTATGATTTTTTTTTTTGCGGCCGGGGACAAGTTCGCTCAAAACCCAACGTTCTGGACTCTGTTGTTTTTTTAATAGCCCGGCAGGTGGACGGTAGGCCTACACGGCAGAGTGTGAGAGCTCCATAAGTTTTTTCTCTTGTACTGCATCCAACGATCGGCACATTAATTGTGTAGCGTCACTCTCCTCGCTACGCTGCTACACCAATCAAAGCCGTTATTGAGGGATAACCCCTCTTACTTTAAACACTTAACATCTTTTTCAAAAAAATCATAACTTTCTTATTAAATATCCGATTTTGCTCAAACTTTTTTGATTGGTTTGTCTGATTTTGCTGCTTCTATTGATAGTGAGTTATTTTTCGAGTGGACTTGGCTTTTAAGGTCCACAGACGTTAATAAACCTATCTGATTAAACCAAGAAATATCTAAACACCCGGTTAGCAAACACGCAAACAGACGTCCATACACGCACACGAATGCTACCTACCGTTCTTGTTTTGCAAGGTGTGATCAGCGGATGGTCCGGTCCCGTCATTGGTTGTGCTACCCTGTTGCAACGACCAATCAAAATCGTCGTTAGTAGCCTGCACCCAGCTGCACAGGGAACCCCCTTCAAAGCTGCAATCCCATAGGCTAGGTTGTCTTGTTACCGGTGTTACCGATGTGGTGGTTGGGGCTGAAGAATAAACAACAAAATGATAGAGGTCACAGTAAATGACTTTCTTCCCTCAAGAATTCCATTCATAAATGAATATCAATAAAACTTATTCCGTCAAACTCTTATGCTTGAGTCCCCCGAGATTTGAACCATCAGTGTACGTTTGTGAATGTTCTATGTTTTTGTGACCTTTGCTTTCCTATCGCAACTTGTCACTGGCGTTGCAAGTTTTGTATTGTTTAAAACTAAAGTTTGTATAAGATAGTGCGGAAAAAAAAAAGAACTTTATATCCACAGAAAATAATAATGATATAAACATTTATAATTTGACGTTCTCGGCGCTGTCCGAATAAACAGTTGATATTAATTGTAACTTATTTGCGATTGATGTTAATCGCAATCATTTTCATAAGAGATAGGGAATTGCAGACTTGCGATTGATTCGGATCATTCGCAATTCTCTATAAGACAGGACTTGGTGTTTATGATGGAACAACGTAACAACCTCATTTGAAAATTAAAATGAATTAGTAAAACTATTATTAAAGAAATAACCTCGCATATGCTAAATATGAAGCGATCGGAGGACAATCAATAATTTTGTACAATATTTGAGATAATTCAGGTTGACGATTTTTCATGCGCTTGATAGAATTACTCACGGCTACTACTGCACGACCGCGGCAGGTAGTTGATGTCATCCAGAGATATATCCCCGGTGAAACTTGACGAATCAATGGCCTCAAAGACGATGGTATGTTCGTAGCCCGTTGTTACGTCGACTTGCCCGAGAAGCCACTGATCACCCTGGTCACCGCTCATAGTCCAGATCAGAGACTCGGGGCCACTGGGCAACTCTTGCAGGAATATGTTTAGTGTGCCCATATCTAATAGGAAAATAGCAATGGAATATTTATATATCATGCGTATCCAAGTTATACATAATGAAAAAAAATGAATTAAAGATATAATAACATCTTTTGAAATGCGGATTAACAGAAGAATGATAAAAAATAATCTGGTAACGAATGCAAACCAACAAAGAGATATTGCAAATGACATGCCGTAAACAAATTGCACTGGTAGGATTAGTTAAGGAGAGAAAAGTCAAATGTTTTGGTCATGTTGAAAGGCACCAAAGCCTCTTAAAAGATGTATTGGAAGGAAAAGTGGAAGGAATTAGACCGAGAAGGAGACCCAGAATCAACTGGGAAGAGAATATCAAGAACTGGAGTGGACTAAAACTGCAAGAGTGCACCAGAATGGCAAAAGATGGAGTGAAATGGAGAGATGTTGCAATCAACCTCCGAACCAGGTGAAGATATTTAGATAGAAAGGTGCTTATGTAAAGTAAAATGCGTGTATAGAGTATGTGAATGAAGAAAGGCATGTTTAAAAACATTTCGATCGGCAACAATACAATGCTCTTTTTTTTTTTCTTTTCTTAAGACGGTTTTGCCTTAAGATGACAAGATCCTGCGTGATTCTGTCAACAGATCTAGCAATAATCACTTATCAAAGTTGATTTAATATACATTTTTTCATAGTGGACATCTTTGTGTATTCATCTTAGACATAATTAGGGGTAAAAGACAACAACAACAATAACAACAACAACACAATCCTTCTTTTACCTGCACCAAACATGTGATACCAAAAAGTGAAACATCCTGTGGGCGTGGCCGAGAATACTTCAGAACCAAGCCTAGCCGTCTCATTGGTTGCTGTGTTTGAGGTCTCGATATAAACATAGTGACCTGTCAATCAAAGAGAGAATATGTCTTTCATCATGCTCCTAAGTATATTATATACATTAGATTTGCACACAATGGCACAATGATATACTTGTATTTTACTTTACAATGAGTAATGGACCTGGGTTTAAATGTTCACTTTTTGTTCATGTTGTTATGACTACCATTTTGACAAAAGACGAGACTTACAAAGTGTTTGAATGTTTGATGAAATATTTACGCTATCTTAACTTACAGAAGAATACATAATTCAGCTCAACGTTTTCTGTGTAAGTGTTAATACGTACTTGCTCACTAGAAGTGTGAATCGATAAAGGGCTTTAATAAAGACGGCTTAGAAAGTAAAGACAACAGCTCAAAACATCGTGAGTTTATCTCATTATGAAATATTGGATCTTTATAACAATGTTCTACAAAGCATATATTCTAATTTGATATGTGGGATACTATGTCATGTAGTTCATGGACACACGTATTTTGAAGCAAACAGGTATCAAACTCTAACCTCAACATAATAATGTTTTGTTGCGTGTGTCATATTTGTTGTTTTTGTGATTGCACGATTTTACCTTGGATGGTTCCGAGGGTGTGGTCAAATGGAGGTCCCGTGCTATCACTGGGCGTGGCTCCAGAGTGAAGCAGCCAATCAAAATCATCATTGACAGCGTTGGTCCACCCACAATGCAGGCTCTCAAATGTACAGTATCCTGAAAATACGTTTGCAATCAAATTTAAGTCGATAATTAACTATTAATATTCTCAAGGCTACCTACTCCATTTGGTTCTATAATGTTCTGCTTTTTTAAAACCAAATGATAAGAACAGTATTTCAGTTAAACTGAGTTATCTCCGGAATATTACTTATAGGATGAATATTACAAAAAACGCTTCAAAGTTCTATAAATATTACGTTCTGTAAAAAAAAAAATCATTCTTAAATTTGATTTTGTTAGTTAGGGCTTTGTTTCATAAAAAATTGCTATAAAAAACAGCTGTCAGAAAACTACACAAAAATTACGATGGTAGGCAATATATTAATTAAACAGAAGAAAAAAGTACAGCCCACGGCATACGTTCATGGAAAAGATGATTTGGACACTTGGTACTTTTTCATGTGGCTGGAACAGAGTTTATCTCATTCACAGCTCTTCAAAGAAGCGAACAGAGATGTATGAAGGAAATGTAACGTCTGAGAATTGGGTATATTTTGTCTAGTACCTGGCGGTGGGCATGCCCCAAACTCAATGTTGATCTCATCTAGAGCCATAGCTGAACCGTAAACAGAGCTTACAGAACCTGCAAAGACAACCTGAAATAGAACATACACAAACATTGAAATTACTATCTAATAAACATTGTACAGCATTCAAGATGAACCTGCAATTACTGTAATATATTAATTTACCGATTACTTTTATAGGCAGGGATATCACACAAAAAGACACTAAATATGATATTGTAAATTCAGACATATTTAGACTATTCTATAAGTTAAATCAAAAGTGGCAGGTTGCAGAACGAAAACGAAAGGAACGGGATACATATATCCGGATGGGAGCAAAATAAACAGAATGGACATTTGTTCTAGGGTAAGAAGTTAATAAGACTTGACCATTTATTTTCATAATTAACATCTTATTTTAACTAATATTAGATAAATTAGATAAAATTGCATTAAAATAAAGATATAAGTCATACAACTGATCTTACGTAATCTTTTGTGTTTTTACCATGTCTTTCAAATTTTACAACTTTTAGTTACACTCATAATAGAGCATCCATTCTTCTGGAAATGCAACCTATCACATAGACTTGAATGTATGCAGGCACACTAAAAACCTGGTTTTACACCCTACTCTTTGCGAGAGATGTGCTCTATTAACGTGCATATTGTATGACTCTCCTACACAAGACCTTTAGTTAACGTTCTAGTTCGAGGAAAGGACTGTTTTCCCCTGAACCCGAGCCTGCATCGAAAACAGAGGGGGAGTGTGTCGCATACACATATTACGCCTACAATCATTTCTGCATTTCTGCATTCAGCGAGGGACTCGAACCCACACTGTCTCCCTAAAACAAAACCACTACTATCCATTACTATACCCCTTACCTCTACATCGTTGCCAGACACTGTACCGCTACCGTATGCCCATCCCCGCATGGTATTGACGGGCGAGGTCCATAGGGGTGCAGAAAAGACCCCATTCTCCCGTGAGTGGAGCCGGATGTAGCCAAACCCATCATGATAATACCAAAACTGCACGCAGTAGTCGGAGGAGGAAAGGTCGTAGACCGGGCTGATAATTCGAGCCACGTCACCATCACTGTGTGGTGTCGTGGTATCCACGTAGATGAAATTGCCTTCGACATTTGAAAATGAAGAAAAATACATATATAAATAGTAGTAGTAGTAAATGTGGTATTATCATTAGTAGTAATGCCGTTCACAAATATAGCGCTTTACCATTAGCTGACCAAAATTATTACAGTAATATTATAACCCCGGTCACGGGATTCAGTTAGCCTACTATTTAGCACATATCAATACGCATTCTCCCCTCTCTGAGGAGCATTCCATAATAATCATTTCACAGGCACCCACAAGCTAATCCGATCACAATGGCGTTTGCATCCTAAACTGGAACAAGCACAAGTTCAAGACATCGAATTTGAAATTGATGTACTTTTTTATTTAAAAATTGGAAGTCATCAAATTTTTACATATGACACAATGCATGCCCTGGGTTTTCAAAGGACACCATCTAGATATTAAGGAAGCGCAGCATCGGTCTTACCGTTCGAAGTGCTAGTACTTTTATCCGTCGGAACGGTCGGGTAGGACGCCCCTGTACCTCTGATCCAGTCGAGACCATCATCGGTGGTATCCTGCCGCCAGCCACATGTATCCTGCTCGAAGGTACACTGTTCTGTATAGGTGGGAACATGCATATTATATTGATATTAGTTAGCAATAGATACTTTAAACAAAAAGAAGAACTTTTTGCATATCGGCATGAATATCTAAGCACATTTATATCCACAGAGGATTATTTCATAAAAGACGTGTTGTCTAAGGAAGTTTAAGATAAGTTGAGAAGACCGATGGGAAAAAGATTGGTTGTATTCCGCTACGAGCCATCTTATTCAAATGTACACTGTTCTGTTTACGTGGGAACATGCATATTTTAAAGATTGTTCATGTAATTTGTTTGTGTGTAGGCTCTCATGCGTGTGAATGTGTTATCTTATCATGTAATCCTTAGGCCACTCATCATTGAAGAAATGTGACATCTTTGATGCAAGATTGATGAAAAGTATTTAAAATTCTTATATTATTATCATTTTGACCAGAAGGAAAAGGAATATTAAATCATGACAAATATGAAATAATGGCAATTAAGTAAAACTATCACTGCTTGGTTTCTTTCAGAAAATATTTAATATGCAAACTGGACCTAATATCATAAATATTATGACTTATGTAGTCTTGCTAATCCCAAAAGAGAGAATTGTTCTTGAGATAAATGGTTTGTGTATCTTAAGAATCAAACTGATGCAGAAATAATATTTAAAAATAACTTACTTTGTGTCGGGCATAATGAAGATGAATCAAATAGGATGTCGTCCAGTGCTATGTCACTCAGGAAATCTGATCCGCGAACAGACTCAAAGATTAGCTACGAAATAGAGAAAGAAAAAAGATTCACAAAATTGACAGATTTGGAGGTGTTCGCTTTGTTTTATGGTACGATGTTATTTGAAAGACGTTCACCATAATGCACGCTTCAACCACTAATAGTAATCTGTGATATCATTCGATGTCATCATTAGCAAAATGTAATTTTGTGAGCAGTAAAATTATTGTTAGTCATGTTCGTTTTATAGATTTTAGGAAAATACCTTTTAATGGGGTATTGCTATCAGTCAGAGTTAATAATAATAATAATAATAATGTTGTTTGTGTGGAAAACTCACTCATTATTTTATACCTTTACCATAGCTCATCTTTTTCTTGACAGAAGATATAACAGAACAAAACATGATAACAACTCACCTCGTAGTTTTGACTTGATACTAGATCCACCTGTTGGTAAATCCACGTATTCCTGAGTGTCCCTGACTGGCTCCAAACCAACGTAGTCGTTCCGTCAAAGGTATTGTAAAGATAGAGGTTTAGCGCCCCCATCGTCGTACCGTACATATGGATCCAGAACTGAAGACAGGCCCCAGCTGGAGTGGCGGGAATCATCAGGGATTTCACCCGGGCGGTGCTGCCTAAAACACCGCTCGATGCCTCAAAGTATATGTAATACCCTGGGTGATGGAAATGAGTATAAAGAAGATATTACTATGTGGTAAAACGTCAGTAGAATGTCGTACTTGTTTATGCCATTTTGTAAGAGAGAACAGACTATTTGCCCGCAAAATAGCTATTCGTTTCGTTTTTTAATTGAAATTTTGAGTGAGTCAATTTGCTATTCACGAACTGTTTCACTGCTTTTGTATGTGAATCGCTAAAAGAGAAAGATAGACACCTCATGAGAAAATACCCTTTTTTAGAAGATTGGGGGGAAATACGTGATAGAGGAGAGGAGAGAAAACAAATGGGAATAAGAAGCATACGAAAGAACATTATCAATATATGTTTTACCAATGTATTTCATTTATTTTTGTATCCACCGTACCACAACACATAAGCACTAGATTCGATAATAATACCCATTCACTTTGTCCTACACTTCACAGGGTAATGCACTGTTGCAATAAAGTGACCCATTAAGTTGCCCATTAAGTTGTACTTTTTTGTTTGGCCGCCTTCTGTTTCAATCTTTAATAAAGGCCTACAAAGAGACATAGGTATTGATCAATATAGTTCTGAAAAGATAATAAACTATGCAGGGCGTATGGTACTGAAGAGAGAGAAATTGAGGGGGGGGGGCGTGATGTGTGTGCAAAGAGAAGAGAGTTGATGTAGTTACACTGCCAGTCATATGGTGAAAGAGAGAGAGAGAGAGGGGGAGGGAGGTTCGGTGCGTGCATAAGCAATAGTCAGGGTGTACGGTTACCTGTGCCAGTTGTATGGTCACTCGTCGGACCGGTCGACGCTGAGGATGTTGTGCCTGCGTATCTCGTCCAGTCGTAGTCGTCATCGGTCATCTGTTTCCATCCGCACAAGGACATCTCAAAGTCACAGCTTACCGTCTCATAGATAGAAGGATCGGCTGTGCTGGGGAATACTGGAACAAATAATGGGGATAAAGAACATTGTATTAACTTCCATGATGTCTTGGAAGTAAACACAATACTGGATGTAAATCTGTTAAGATGTTATCCTGTCGTGAAGAAGAACAGAAAGAGGGAGAAGAACAAATATACGAAGAAAAAAGAAGAAGAAGAGGAAGAAGATAACAAAGATAAAGAAAAAGAAGAAGAAAAAGAAATAGAAGGAGAAGAAGATTAAAAAAAACACAAATAATAAGAAGATGAAGAAAAGAAGAAATGAATGAAAGGATAGCTTGACGCAAAGTATCTCGTGAAATAAATTACTAAAACTTGATCAGATGAAAACAAATACGTTTAAATAAGGAAACTATTTATTTATATATCCAGTTAAAAGTTTTCGAAAGGAAAATTACTCTCTTCTTACCTGGGCAAATTTGGTCCAAAACTGTGATGTCATCAATGGCTATGTCTCCATAGTAACTGATGCCGGTTGATGCCTCGATCATGATCTGAAAATGATGAAAATGGGGACAGACGTCATTAACACAAAACAAACCACAGTTCGTCTCTTGTGAAACAGAATGGTGTTATAGTTAACTCATTGCATACATAGGAACCAAACAGGACAATTAAGGTCCTTCTTTGGCAAAACAGATTTTTTTTTTTGTAAGCCCTTACAGATTCACACGATATTCTGAATAGATTTATACCTTTTCCATTTCATCCATACCTTTGATTCTTTTGATAACAATAAGAAATATTTCATTCACATATAGTAGGTGGTTGTATTTGAATACTCAGAATGCAAAATGCATATAGTACGTGTTGCAGGACAAGTCTTAATATATGTCCCACCTGGCAACAAAAAAGTTATTCAGTTCGCCTTCTGGGTATTGCAATACGATTATTCGTAACAGATGAAGGAAATAATTCGTATCGATGAACTTGAACAAAAAGTGTGCATTAAGTTTGGTAACACTACAAAAATGGTGTGTTGTGTGTATTGATGACACATGGGCCCCGTTGCATACAACTTACCAATGATGGTAACTCGGCCATCAATGGCAACTACCATGGTAACAGGGCTCAACAGCCAATCAAAATCAAGGTTTTCATAGTAGTTACCATTGATGGGAAAGTTTCATCAATGGTAAGTTTTGTGCAGCGGGGCCATATCAATTTTCTGTTAAATAGCTTACATGGTTTAATGAACTTCGACTCATCTATAAATGGAAGTAGATGCTGATGCACATTAATGAGGTACATATTCAGAAATATGGATTTTCGTAACAAATGTTATGACGCTATATTATAGGAGATTAAATATTACATCGAATGACAATCTGTCAAGTCCATACCCTTTAAACGAAATTATGAGAAGTAGGTGCGTTGTTTGAGCTTTTTGCTAAGGACAGCTACTTGATTGCTTATGGTATGTTTTGCTATAAATGATATGATAAGTATATTTTTCTCGAAGGAAGGTCAATGCACTCAATTCTTCAAATATGTACCTTGTGTACGTTACAATTGAAATTCAGCTGCATTTCATTTCGCGTAATCGAAAAGGAGAATAAATAAAATGCGGAAGCCTAAACAAGTAAAAACGATAACAATTTGACAGTGTTCTGCTATGAATTTGAATGCTTTTTTCTAAATCTACCGGACCACTACCTGCTGCAGTTAGTACATGCAGGGGTGTCGATCCCGGGGGACGGGGGGACACGTCCCCCCTCGATTTTTGTAGGAGGGGATCGTCCCCCCTCGATTTTTGTAGGAGGGGATCGTCCCCCCCCCCCCGGAAAATTTGAAAAAGTGCAAAAAAAATAATGTACAGCAAAAACTGACTAAAGACTTCAACACACTATTAGGCTTTGGAGGGCTCAAGAGTGCAGTGTTTAGACAAATAAAAATGCAAAAATCTCCTGGCTTGGGAGCTATGCTTCCTCGCATAACATCCTTCAAAATGTACAAGTAAATATTGTAGAAAAGTGAAGTGTGAAAAAGGAACATTGTTTGTTTTCATACTATAGTTTTGCCAAGGAATATAATTTAGTAATACAACAAAACTTCAAAACCTGTGAGGGGGTACTCAATTTCGTCCCCTTCACCCCTCTCATTTATTATGCTCACTCACTCGGGCTTGGGGCAGTCCCCCCTCCCCCTCCCGATAAAATTCGAACGTGGTTTAATTCTAATTCGATACCAGTGAATAATTTACAAATGAGCTTCTGGGGTCTTTGCCCCCTGGAGCCCACTCCGATTAGTGACCTCCATGCAAGCGTTACAATTAAGGTACCAAAATATGCTCATCTGACCCTTATTAAATGCCTAACAACTCTAAGCTTCATGGGGCTCCGCCCCTTGACCCCCGCCGGGGCTTCGCCCCTGGACACCACGCCAATTTACGCCCCACTTGCTTTGATCTATCTGTTCGCAAATACTTTAGCCCCTCCCCCACTCCCACTTTGAAAAACGTTCCGCGGGGCCTGCATGTAACATGTAAGAGCGGTGATGATAGATGCGGATTTTTTTCTACCCCCCCCCCCCCCCCAAAAAAAAGTTTTTGCTTATTACGTCACTCCTCCCTCGTTCCTCGCATTTCGTCCCCCCCCCCCCCCCCCCCCCCCCCCCCCGGTCATGAAAAGAAATCGCCGCCCCTGAGTACATGTATTGCAATATGAAATGGTGAAATGTAGAAACATGTACTAATACGGATGCAAACACTTTCTTAAAATAAGAGCAATTTTATTATCTCTACTGAATTTCCTATATATCCCGTATCTGGATTTTGAAATATATCATTGTTATTTTTGCATATTTCAATCGGTGACGCACATGGCTACTGAAATAACCTTCGGTCCATTCTTTGAACGTCTTTGCCACTTTCGTGATGTGATCAGATTTAATGCACTCATCTTTGTTATGTGCGTCGTTACAAATTACTTCACTCACCTGTTATGAATAATATTATCACAATCGTTAGAATAATAATTGCATACATTTAGTGATGAAAGGTTGGGGAACCAAAATGTTTTTCCTACCTAGCATGTTTATGATAATGATTATCCCATATGAATGACACTCTTACCACCACCAATGAATCATAAGAAGTAGGTGTAGGCTGTCAAAATAAGAACGATGATGACCAAATGAAACAAACATCAAAATAAACAGTATGAACAATTTAAGAAGGAAAAGAATAAAAAAAAAACATATCTGCCATCATCATTAAAATTACATGCATGATTCAAATGCACACGAAAAAAAATACTCATTACAAGATATCGATATTTCATATGGTACACTCTTGAAAAGTAGGCACGATTAAGTTGTTAAATTATGTATTATTGCAAATAATTTCACAGTTTATAACAATATTAGTATTATACACAATTCATGTGATAAGTCACAAACAAAATATAGGTGCACTATCGGCTTATCATTTACTGAATCCATTAGGCGTTATTTCGCTTGCGTTATTATCTCGTATCTCTGAAGGTAAAATTAACTAATACCTACTGTATGGACGTAATGTTTGCAATGATCAGTTTTAGCTCACTCTTTTCTACGATATAAGTTTCGCATGGCACATCAGACCAGGTCAGAGGCTGACGCATTCATACGTCCATAAATGTCGCATCAGATACGACGGGTGCAAACAAAGAGTATATTAAAAGAAATAGTGAAGTTATTTTAAGCTCGCTCTCTTCTGCGATGTACATCTAGCAAGGCACATCAAAGACCATGTCATTGGTCGACGCAGTCATCCGTCAATAAATGACGCATCGAATACAACGGGTACATCAAATAGTATCTGAACATAAACAATTCAGTTAAGGGCGTTAAAACTCACTGTCATGCCGTCTCCGTTCATGACTGAAAACCTCCCTTCCAACCAGGCGTTCGGGTTCGCCGTCTGCTGGCCGGACAGGCGCCATTTGTAATCCTCGGACCCTGAGAGAGCGTCGATGACGCGGACGTTGAGCTCGCCCACGGTGGAGCCATACATATGATACCAAAATGAAACGCAGGAGCCCGTGGCAGAGGGGAAGATGGAGCTGAGGAGACGGGCGTTGGCACCGACCCCCACCGAGCTGGCTTCGATGTACATGTAGAAACCTGTGGACGAGGTTGAATTGTAGGTTCAGTCACATGACTTCCAATCGAGAGTCTAGAGCATTAATGTGATTGGTACCCTTTGTACCTATTTCTACAGCATGTTATTGTATAGCCATACACACACGCAGACACTGGCCATGGAACGTTCATTTTCCATGGCTTGGGGTGCTGTAGAAATAGGCTTTAATCCCTGCATTGGTAATTATTTTTGTTCTTTTGCTATTATTCACCTACAACGTTATAACAATGAGCTCAACAAAAATTAACTCAAGAGCACATTCAATGCGCTATTGTGAGTCACACAAAAATAACTTACGTATGTGCGAACGTCATGTCGCGCATTTCCATCGGTGACGTGCATGGCCTTTAACATTTACTGTGAATTGTTTTTTCCAAAAATGTTGCAATCGTATTGTACTACGAATTTTTGGAAGGAATGCCCTACTGTTATTCATCCTGCATGTAACCCAATGTCTGATATGCTAATGGACAAGTGTTCATGATAGGAGAAGTCCCGCACCAAAATCTCTCTTATCTCTATTTCTCTGTCTCTGACTCTCTCTCTATCTCTCTCTCTCTCTCTCTCTCCGTGTCTTCCTCTCTGTCTCTGTCTCTCTGTTTCTATGTCGGACTTTCTCTATTTCTCTCTTTACACCGATTAAAAGGTTACTCACCCTTTATGCATTACCTAATGAACACTGTGCTAGTTTTTAAATGCCCATTGCGAGGAAACTCCTCATCCTCTCCCTCCCCCTCCCTCTCTCTCTCTCTCTTAAAACCAATGACGATATCACCCACCTTGTGCATTACCCAATGAATGATCCACTAGAGGACCCATGCCTGTAGTAGGGGAAACCCCATCCCTTCTCTCTCTCTCTCTCTCTCTCTCCCTCTCTCTGTCTATGTGTCTCTCTTTCTCTTTCTCTAAAAACCAATAGCGATTTACCCACCTTGTGCATTACCCAATGTATGATCCACTAGAGGACCCGTGCCTGAAGTAGGGAAAGCCCCACTCCTTCACTCCACCTCTCCTCCTATCTCTCTCTCCCTCTCTCTCTCTCTCTCTCTCTCTTTCTCTCTCTCTCTCTCTCCCTCTTTCTCTCTTTGTCTCTCTCTCTCTTAAACCCAATAGCTATATCACTCACCTTGTGCATCACCCAATGTATGATCCGCTAGAGGACCAGTGCCTGTAGTAGGGGAAGCCCCACCCCTTCACTCCCTCTCCCCCTCTCTCTCTCTGTCTCTCTCTGTCTCTCTGTGTGTCTCTGTGTCTGTCTATCTCTTCCTCATAAAACCAATAGCTACACCACTCACCTTGTGCATTGCCCAATGTATGATCCGCTAGAGGACCAGTGCCTGTAGTGGGGGAAGCCCCACTCTGTCGGATCCAATCGAAATCGTCTCCATCCTGTGTATTACCCCATAGACACAGATCAGTCTCAAAATCACACGAAACTGAAAGAATATGATGTAATAAAAAGATAGAAATTTATTTAACACGTAGGACCGAATTCCCAAAGGAGGTTTGTAGACAAACCTTGGTCCGAAACGCGTCAAACCTCCTTTTGGAATTCGGGCCAAGAGTTCTGAATTCTTGTATTTTCCTGCGGTACAACGTATAGCAGGAAAATGTTGTATATGCGGATCCGTTTAATGATTACGTAATGGGAGTGGCGAGACGCCACGATTCCGCGAAGCGGGATGGTTTGAATAACTTAGGCAGGTGTAAGTTATTGTATTGAGAAGGAAAGGAATGTTCAGAAAGGCATAATAAGAGAGGGAAATGGGCGTGGTAGCCATTCTAGCTTTGTCAGACACTAGATACACGACACGACTTCGGGGACCGAGCCAGGAGCGACAGCTACTATACGATGGAGCCGATGGACATTGCCGAGCTTGTCCGCGGCGAAGTGAGGGATTCACAGAATACATTACTGGATAAATTAGAAACGCTTGTTTCAGATAAGCTTAATCATTTCCAGAAGGACATAAACGATTCACAAATGGCTATGAGCGAAGTACAGCTATCAAAGATGGAGGAAATAACCAACACGACGTACAAGTTTAAAAAGAAGGGAAACGAGGAGCAGTACAAGAGCAATACCAAGGTTTATCAGAAGTTGTCTGAAGCAGAATCTTTGCTGAAGAAAGACGAAGATTTGAGCAGAGCTTCTACGGCAGCACAGAACAAAATCGCCGAAGGTAAAGACATTTTAGAGCATAGGCAGAAAATCATCAAGCTTGCTGATCAATCACCTTTCGGATGGCTTACAGTTTCTGAATATGAAACCAATAGCCTCGCTCGGGATTCGGACGACGAGAAAAGAATCTGGAAGGTGGAGGCCAGAGCGAAACGCAAGATGAATCAAGCGCCTCGAAGGAAGATAGCTTCACGCAACCAGATACGTCCCTATCCAACAGATCGTCAACCAGCATCTCAGCAGTCTTCAAGGCCATGGTCAAATCCTAGCTCCAAGACAGAGGGATGGGATTTCAAGAGGAAAACGGGAGCATGCTTCGCCTGTGGTAAATTCGGGCATTGGAGGTTCGAATGCAGGGAGCTGGCATCAAGCAGAGAAGCAAGAAATGAAAAGTAGGTGTAAGGACCGCCGTTAAGGAAGAGATGAAGCGAGCTCAAGTTACGTCATCAAAGTTCATCCAACTGGCAGAACAGATGTCATCGCATATCATTAAATCGAGAAGCGAAAACACAAACAAGAAGTATTTCGCAGCATTTAAAGTTGATATTCATTGATTTTAAAAACTAACTTTATTGTCATTATTGCAAAGTTGAAACTTTGATTCGACAAGGTTATCGAAATTCAAAGCTTGGAAACATTCGAAGTAATGATTATTATAAATTACAAAACGCTTAAATACAGCCCCGGCATAGCACCTGAAGAGCTCTCCGAACGTTGCTGAGATGTGTGAGATCACAGTATGGACATGATTTGCACAAGCAGACGATGTCCCATGACATCTCACACATTTTCAGTGCCTGTGTTTTCTTCTTCTCTTGAGTTATTTCTCTTACTTTACTACCGTCAGGCTTAATGTATAATTTATTGCCTCACTCTAAACCCCGTGCATGGTTTTATTTCGATGACAAATGCAGCGATACAAAAATAAAGGAATCTGTCGCTTGTAAACAAAATAAGACGCCATTGTATATTCAGCTGTACACAGCGGGGTATGTTCGGCGTTTCAAGAGGGAACAAATGCCGTCCTTAATATCATTCCGGGGGGTTTTCAATTTGAAAGTCTGGTTTCTTTGATTGTTAATTAACCCCTATCCTGTGTATTTACAAGCAAAAGATTTTAGTTATCGGAATCGGGTCATATCCCCTTTTGAATGGTTTGACATGCCATTACATTTATATACACTAAACTCATTATAATTTGAGAAATAATAGCTTTGCGATTATGTTCATTCTCTATGGGATGTCGTCTGCTTGGGCAGTGTTGGTCCATATAGTGACGTCATTAAAACATCGTTATTTTTCCGGCGAATCTCTCGTATATCCCAGCTGCTATGGAGGTGATTGTATTTGTAATTTTATAAATCACCCGATATGTAGTTGACCTAAAACTTGTACGATGGCCATCTGTTAGTTTACCAATTTCTAGTGATACATTAGTTGACATATTTGTGATTTTCTTTGAATTTCACCTTTAACCGATGGGATCTATTCATCAGTGCAGAAGGAGGGAATTCTCTTCCAGCTGAATCTATTCACGTCGCCCTATATGTGACTCATCTTATTGACAAAGGACATTCATCGAGTGTCATAGAAGGTGCTGTATACGCCATTAAGTGGGCTCATAGTCTTAGAGGGTTCAGGGATCCCACAGACAATTGTTTTGTAAAGAATTTGTTGGAATCTGCCAAACGGCAATGCAAGAAAAAAGTAAACAAGAAAGATCCAGTTACTTCAGATCAAGTTAAAGAGCAATGTAAGAAGCATGTTCATACAGAGGACGCAATTTTGTGTTTCACGGGGTTTCTTAGATATGATGAAGCAAGATCTTTGAAGTGTAATGATGTGTCAATTTATGATGATTATATTTCTCTTAATATTGCTAAGAGTAAGACAGATCAGTATAGACAAGGTAATAGTGTAGTCATTAGTGCCGGTGTGACAGAAGCTTGTCCGGTCAAAATGGTAAAGAAGTATATCAATGTGGCTCGGATTTCTTTAGATTCCAATCATTTTTTCTTTAAACCGGCATACAGGTCTAAAGGAGTTAGTGCGCTTATAAGGAAAGACAAACCTTTAAGTTACACGACAGCTAGAGAGAGGGTAATTTCTTTGTTGAAAGAAGTATGTGGGGATGCAAATCTCGGATTGCATTCACTGAGGGCAGGTGGAGCCACTATGGTTGCTAATACATCAACTAAAGACAGATTGTGGAAAATACATGGTCGTTGGAAGACAGATAAAGCGAAGGATGGATATGTTGTAGATACATTAGATAATAAACTTGAGGTGACAAAATCCTTAATGCTTTAGGCATATTATGAATGTTTTCCATCATAGGAAACGTGTTTATTTCGAATGTGGAGTATGAATTGTCTTGGAAAACAGATATAATGTCCGACAATATGTTTTTTTTTTTATTAAAGAAGAGTAATGAAAGAAAGGAAAGAGTAATCGTTATATGAATTCATGTAATACATTTTTTCTGCAAATAACGGTTAAGTGATTATGTTTTGTTAAATAATCAGAAAGGGATATTCGACAAAAAGGATATTCAAGAAAGATGATCATTTAAATCTTGAGACGGATTAAATTGGAATAGATTGTTAAATATTTTTTTGTTAAATTGTTCAGTGTGCTACAAGGAAATGCACCCGTTCTTTTTTACATCTAGGTCGGTCTGGCAGGCTTTTCCGTAAAGACTGTTATTGATGTAATCTGTGAGTCATTAACTGAGTAATGAAGGATGAGAATATACTTGTATTTTCCTACGGTACAACGTATAGCAGGAAAATGTTGTATATGCGGATCCGTTTAATGATTACGTAATGGGAGTGGCGAGACGCCACGATTCCGCGAAGCGGGATGGTTTGAATAACTTAGGCAGGTGTAAGTTATTGTATTGAGAAGGAAAGGAATGTTCAGAAAGGCATAATAAGAGAGGGAAATGGGCGTGGTAGCCATTCTAGCTTTGTCAGACACTAGATACACGACACAAATTTCAAGTGGAAATTTTAACACAGAACAATAGTTTGGTGTTTGTTTTTGTAGGAGGTTTAGAGATTCAAATAGATTAATTTTATAGGGACGATTTGCCATTAGGTTTTTCCAGAGCATTTGCCTTATTTAGTTTATCTCTGGTTTTTTCAACCTAGGGAATCGGTCCGGGCGTGGGGAAAAAAGGCAAAGCCCCATGCAGGTTAGGGATCAAAATTAATATTTTATTCTATACAATGTCAGTATATATTGAGGTGTGAACGTTGACGATTGGGATTGAAATTATGCAATGTTAACAATATTTACACTTGATATTTTCAAAAATGAAATTATTTTGATGTTCAAAATGATATAATAACAAAGATTGTTCATGATTGTTCAAAAAGATACAATTCGAATAAAAGCTGGCTTGGTCGGTCTGGCAGGCTTTTCCGTAAAGATTGTTATTGATGTAATCTGTGAGTCATTAACTGAGTAATGAAGGATGAGAATATACCCGCTGCCTCTTATAAAGGAACCACCTTCCAGTAGGCACTGCGGTATTAACGTTGCTCAAGCGTTGGTATATAGAGGGCAGCACATGGACGTACGCACGGGAGCGTAAAACCCATGGGATCAGTGTCAGGTAGTGATCGGGAGTGATCGCCAAGTTATCTACTTCACGAACGACTAAACACCCACGCATGATGATGATGATGATGACCCACGGCGCTTATATGGTGCCATTTATCTGTTTCAAACATCCTTAGGCGCCAGCTCCTCCAATAGTCATGTACTACACATTTGCTTGAAAAGCTGGGTTTTGAGGCCTGGCTTAAGCTTTCTAGCTTGTCGGTGAGCCGAAGAATAGGGGGAAGGGAGTCCGAGAGGCATGGAGCAACTGAAGAATAGACACGATCACCATACAACCGGAGTCGTGTACGTGGAACTTGGATAAGAAGATAATATCCTTTGCAGGCAATTATACCACAATGTCATTAAGTGAATCTACCACCATATAATTATAACAAAAATAGATTCAACAGAAAGTCAACGTTTGTGAATTTCTGTACGCACTGTGAAACAGATCGAAGTGCCCGTTACCACAATTAATTCTCATGTTCCTTCACACAAGGTACATACCACGAATTTCCATAGACTTAACACAGGGACAACCAATTTCCAGTAAGCAATGTAAGAAGAGTTTACAGTAAATGGAGAAGTGACACATAAACTGACATTATGAGTAGCATTCTCATATTGTAATCAAGACATGATAAAGCTTACAAAAGAAAGAGGTCCCACCGAGACTTGAACTCGGATCGCTGGATTCAAAGTCCAGAGTGCTAACCATTACACCATGGCACCTTGCCTATTTGTACAGGCGTCCATATGAATAAAGAAATAAGACTGGCTTTTTGGAAACGCGACGTTGAAAATACATTTAGTCTCTTTAAACCTTGAACCTCCCCATTTATTATGGAGCGCGAGGGGAGACCCTTCCCGGTAACACTAAATGCAGTGTGAGGGAAGGACCAACTTGTGAGGATCCGGGTAGACGTCCTGTACTACCTTCAAGTTGGTGGCGGACAGACCAGGGTGGATAGGAGAGGAGTGTTTCATTCGCTTTCAGTCCCTTTTTCTATGTATGATTACTTTATATGTATTTGTATCTGATTTTATTATACGGAAATAAAAACAACAACAACTTTGAATATGACTCAACTATGGCAGGTCGTTCACACCACTGTTTGCTCTCACTATTTACTCAAGGTACGTACAAATCATGGTCACAATATTTACAACATTTACATTTGTTATAATCCAATATTGAGGAAAAATATTATTAATGATCATAAAGGTGAAGCCAACTAGTGGCATGAACAGCCTACCATAGTTAAGTTCAACTTAAAGTCGATCCGAGTCTTAGTGAAACATTCACCAAGGGTGTACATCAGGATAAAATGGAAGCAATCAGTCAAGAGTAAGACAGAGCAAATTCTAACCGAACAATCAGAAGGAAGGAAGATATAGGAAAAAAAATAAACGAACCATCACCATGCAGAGACCATCAGGAGGTTTCCCTGCCTGCTTGGACAGTATAAGTCAAGTAAGCCAATCATGATAAAGCTTACAAAAGAAAGAGGTCCCACCGAGACTTGAACTCGGATCGCTGGATTCAAAGTCCAGAGTGCTAACCATTACACCATGGCACCTTGCCTATTTGTACCAGCGTCCATATGGATTGAAAGATAAGGCTAGGTTTTAGGGACACATCACATTGAAATGCACTTAGTCTCTACATGTCTTGAACCTCACATGGAGCGCAAGGAGGAGACAATTCCCGGTAGCGCTACGTATGCAGTATGAGGAAAAGACCAACGTGTGATGATCAGGGTAAACATCCTATGCTTTCCACAAGCTAATAGCGGACAGACCAGGGTTGCAAGGAGATGAGTGTCTCTTCCGCCTTGTGTAATAATATGAGCGAAACTGTACGAACAATGGTAAGCATAAGTAGCACAAGGTTTAGAACCTCTGATAACTAACAAGGCATTCCAAGCGATAGGCCTGCAAACTGCTGTACATTCTAATGCATCATCTTTAAACCTAGTTGTAAGAGATCGTGTTGATAACCCAAAAAAAATAATTAAAAAAAAAAAAAAAAAAGTGAAAATGCTGATAGGACTATTGCGGACACTAAATTTATATGGAAATAAATACATTCTTTTGAACTAGCTTGAACAAAACGAAGTGAGAAATTATTGGAGTCTACGAGACACTAGTAAGTCAATCATGATAAAGCTAAACAAAATGTAGAGGTCCCACCGAGACTTGAACTCGGATCGCTGGATTCAAAGTCCAGAGTGCTAACCATTACACCATGGCACCTTGCCTGTTAGTACAAACGTTCATAGTTAACAGAAACACCATGTTAAACATACACTTGTCTAGATATTACTGTTTAGTAAGTGTATGCATACTTTTTGAACAAAAGTTTCTCTTGACAACTAAAAGCACTTGCTAGAGGCTTGCTCGACATAGTAACAGTTTAGGTATGCAGAGTGAATTCCATATATGAATATGCCATTATTCATCACAAGTGAATTAAATGACTTGTAACATGAGGTAAGTAAAAAACACAGATTTTTGAAAACAAAATGATCATTATTGATGTTGAAATACATTAATAGAAACAAAATGTATATCTCAGACTGACTCCGTTGAACGAACCCGATTTTCAGCAAACGCCTAAATCAAGCTTGAGCCTAGATAAGTAGAATGAGGGCCATTTCATGGACGGCTTAAGTCAGGTAAGTTAATCATGATAAATTTTACAAAAGAAAGAGGTCCCACCGAGACTTGAACTCGGATCGCTGGATTCAAAGTCCAGAGTGCTTACCATTACACCATGGCACCCTGCCTGTTAATACAACTATCCATGGTTTAGAGAAACACCACGTTTGAAATACACTTGTCCGTATGTTCTTCTAGCAGACCCGTTTAATAATTCTATGCATGGACAAAAGTTTCTCTTGGAAACTAAAAGCACTTGGGAAAGGCTTGCCCGACATAGTAACAACTTAATTATGCATAGTGAACTCCATCAATGGAGATTCCATTATTCATCGCAAGTGAATGAAATGATTAGTAACAATGGGTAAGAGAGAAAAAAATCACTTGAAATACATTAATAGATAGGGTCTACGTTAACAAAATAAAACAATATCAGGCTGACTCCGTTGAACAAACCTGATTTTAGTAGATTAAATATTTGATTTACTGTGAAATATTAATTTGGGTATCGAAATTAATAAGGGTAACAAATACATTAGTGTAACAGCATATTGATTAGGAATAGAGCATTTCTCGGTTTTAAGCTACAGATTTTTAAAGTGTTTGGGCGAAAAGTGAAAATGAATTGATTCTATCATATGATATAATAATGTTTTTTTCATTTAATATACCTGAATCATCGCATACGCCATCCCTGTAATCAACATCGTCTATGGCGATATCGCCAAGCTCTCCAGTCCCTACGGTCGCCTCAAATATCAGGTGATATGGAATGGATGACGTAACAGTGACCTGCTGACCGTACCACGCGTTGCCTAGGTTACCAGCTGTAGACCAGAGAGGTGTGTTGAGGTCTGATTGCAGCTATGGAATGACAAAGATTGGTTGAACTTGGTAAACTAAATTAATAGTAATGTATAAACTTTTTTCCTCAGAAAATAATATATCATGAAGTAATTTTCTTTCATTGGGAATATAGGCATCTTTTGGGCATAAGCATACGCGGAAACATATTAAACACATGCAAATACTTTGATATGTACATTTTTGTAGACATACTTGCACAATCAAAGCGTGACGGAGTGTCGATAAGTGGCGTTTTTCCGAACTGTTGTGATTATTTTGTCTAGTATTAGACAATTTTGGGTCGACATTTGATGTAGGGTTTTCACAAAGTGTCGGGTATACTGAACCCGATACTTTCGGCCATAAAAGGGGTGTATTTCACCAGCGTTAAGAATTATGGACTAAGTGTTCACGATAGCTCGTGTTCCCGGAAAACACAAATATCCAAAAAAACGAAGTATACGAACATGACTACCCTAAGTAGTTTCAAAGGTGGTGAACAGATCAAATATATGTTTAAAATTGTTCCTTGTGTAATAATTTAGTTATGCTTACAAAGAAATATAAAAATGTGTAATAAAACGTAGAAATATGTACCTTGAATGCTAGTGTATACACATCTGGTCCGTACATGCTGTAGTAAAATGTCCAACAAGTCACGCCGGAAGGTTCGGGGGTAAAGGTAGGTCCTACCAGCCTGGCCGTGTCACCAAGGGTCTTGTTAGTTGCATCAATATACATGTACTTTCCTGATATAGAGAGACAAGGAGGAAGGAAGAGAAATATGGAGATAATTCGATGGGGAGAGTGTTAGGACCATTTGGAGGAGAAGGTGTATTAGTGAAGCATATAAAGCTATTTTTAAATGTACAGTTAACAGCTAAATTGATCATATACTTGCAATTATGATGTTTAAACAAAAATCTATTTCGTAACTTAAAGCCACACTGTCCTACTGTAGCTACTTGCTCCCTCTATATAGAATTTTAACTGGTGACCATTAGTCGCCTATGATCCCCTTTTTCTTAAGCTAATTGAGAGCTTAGTCGATGAGATAACCACCTGTCTAGTGACCACACAGGGCGGTCTAATCCCTCGAAATGTCTATTCGAAGTTTTATGACTACTATTGTAATACTAGATACCATTTTTAGCATTGTAGTTTACTATTTATTTTGCTTATAATAAATATCTGTATGATAAGACGGAAACAAACAAAAATAGCTTACCATAAACTGTACCATATGTAGCATCTACATCCGGGCCTGTACCGACGGTATCCGTACTACCATCGCCCCACAGCCAATCAAAATCATCCGTATCATCTTGAATGTACTGGCACAAGTCAGGTGACTGGAAGTCACACGCATGAGCAGCTAATGAAACAAATAAGAAAGGATTTTTTGATCCATTACACGCATAAATAACAAGGGAACATTTTGTGCTTCCAAGCGACGTTTGTTCACACTTTAGACGATAGTTAATGAATAGTAAAACATATATAGGGTCTATGTGAGGAAGATTTAAAAACTCGATGACAATATTTATTGTAGCTAAGCAGTAGCCTAAGCAAAAAAAAAAAGAATACAACAAAGAAAAGATTTATAACAAAACCAAAAATGACAGCAACGGACGTTTGACTATTTTCCTTTGTAGCAAAATATTATCATATCTGTCGGAAAATGTTTCGATAATCGTGCACGTTCCTGTACATATATTTCAAAAAACTCATTTGCAGCATCTAGCATCTTTTTGAAGATGTTACCCTTGAAAGAAAAAAAAAGACGAAGAAGAAAGAAAAGAGGAAACAAAAGTAGAAGATTTAAAAGTCACCTTCACACTCTCCTTCATAAAGATCAAGGTCATCGAGCGCTATATCGCCAGTGAATGATGATCCCCGTACAGCTTCATAGATCACCTGTAAGAGCAAACAAAGTACAATTGTATTGATAGACCATGGAACTTTATCTTCTGAATCAGTACGACTCATCACTATTCTAGGGCCCCGTTTCACAAAACTTGTCATCAGTGACAAATGATAGTCTTTGTTAAAAGCTACTGAAATCCTTGCTTTTGATTGGTTATTAACATATTTGTCACTAATTTGTGTCATTTGTCATTGAAAAAAGGCTTTGTGAAACAGGTCCCAGGAGACCTTTATTATAATATTTGCAAACGCAGAGAGCATTGCACATGCAAATAATTTTTTATGAGATCTGCTGAAAATGTCCATATTTAATGAAAAACATTCGCATATAGATATTGACGTCGATAGCGCGAAGCTATTATCCCTCCGACGAAAAAAGAGTGGAAAAGCACCAAAAACAACAACAGCAACAACGCAACAAACAGAGCAGGGTAGCTTATAATACAAGACAAAGAGACATAGTCATTCTGAGAGAGAGAGAGAGAGAGAGAGAGAATGTCAGTTAGTGTATATGTGAGAGAAAAGAGAGAGAGAGGTGGTGTGTGTGTGTATGTGTGTGTGTGAGAGAGAGAGAGAGAGGGAGAGAGCGTGTGTGTATGTGTGAGAGAGACCGAGAGAGAGAGAGTTAGTGTGTGTGTGTATGTGAGAAAGAGAGAGAGAGAAAATAAGAGAGAATAAGAGAGAATAAGAGAGAATAAGAGAAAAGGATCAGCCTTATACACTGTTAGAAAAAAATTAAACAAGTTGTTTAAAATTTTAAACAACCACAAGTTAACCGGTGAATCGCTCAACTGTTGTTTAAAAATTAAACAACTTAAAGATTGTTTACGTTTTGAACACTTAGTTGTTTAAAAATTAGAAAAAAAACTTTTAAACAACAGCTGTTTAGTAATAAAATTGTACAACTCGGTTGTTTAAAGCAAGTTGTGTAAATGTTAAACAATAATGTTTAAATTACTAAGCAACTTTTGTTTATTCAATATTACTGCACAACTGGGTTGTTTAAAAGGAGTTGCTCAAATTTTAAACAGAACTGTTTAATGGTTATTATCTGGTTGTTTGAATTTGTGAAATGACCTACTGGAACCACTCCTGCAATAATCACAACGACACTGTAACATGTAGAGCTTGTTGCCAATTTACTTCAACATTGGTTCATCATATTCATTTAACAGTGACAGAAAACATTATTAATTGTTTCTATAGCTTCACCTAAACCCCATCGGCGAAGCCGAGAAGAACCAAGTCGTCGCCTTGCCCTTGTTCCGCCATTTTCATCTGCACTGCACTGCACTAGCACTGCACACTAGCACTGCATGCTTGCATGCATGTATGTACGTACTTTGTGCATATCGCATGTGTGCGCACAAATTGCAATCGCGTATCGAGAAAATATCAACGACGCGAAATCATGATTGGTTAAATCTATCGCGTGATTTTTCCCCGGGACTTTTTAAACAACTCTGTTTAATTAAATCTTTTTGTTTTTTAATAGATAGTTGTTTCAGTCAATTGAGCACTGATTTTTCGATTTTGAACAACGTTGTTTACGTTTTTAAACAACATTCTTTTAAACAGTGATATTTTAAACACCGTTCTAACTGTGTATGGTATAAAGTAAGGCCTACTATTAGACTTAAGTGGTATTTTCACATCTTACCCTGAAATCATAAACATCCACCACACCAACCGATCCCCTGGTCCAGCTATTACCAAGGGACCCGGTCCTGGTCCAAACAGGTAGACCCGCCGCTGATTGGTTGTTTTGAATGTAAATATTGAGTGAGCCGATGGTGGCGCCATACATGTGATACCAAAATTCGAGACAGTACGAGCCTGCCGGTGCGAACGAACTGCGCAGGCGCGAAGCGTCGCCCTGTGCACCGCTACTTGTCTCGATGAATATGTAGGTGCCAGTCACTGTTGAAAATGAGAGTTTAAAAAGGTATATGTTTCAAAATGCAAATCATGAAAATGAAATAATCTATAAAACGTCTTAATATGTCAATTTTCTCATGTGGTAGGATTAAAAAGTACATGAAATGTAAACATTTTTGTAGAAATATGAATAATGTAAGTGATCTTAAATCTACCGTCTTGTAACCAAAACACAAACAACCAAGTGCTTTCAACTCAATTTGTCAAAGTATACAAATTAAGATAACAGTGCTGTACAAATTCAGCATTATCAAAGCTTAAAGGTCGGCTGTGTAAATTCATTTGAAGTGAATTACACACAATTTTCTAATTGAACGTTATCACAAAAGGTGACATATAGCATATTAATCAATAACAAAGGTAGGCCTAATTTGTATTAGTTACAGGTCCTGTAATCATAAATAATGCAGTTTTCTGTTAATACCTAATAATTTCAATGCTATGTATAATCATAAGAAGTATTCCTAGAATCAAAATTACCAAGACCAGTTGTATGGTCTGCCGATGGCCCAGTTTCCACGGACGGTGTTAATCCTTGATTGAAAGACCAGTCGAGCTCATCGTCGCCGAGCTGCTCGTACTTACACAAACCATCCTCGAACGTACACGACCAAGGGCGAGGTACTAAATATGCATAAAGTGGATAAGAGTTTAAAGACCGTCAATACTACTGGGCCAGATAGGATTAGACCACACAGCGAGGTCACTGACAGGTGGCTATCTCATTCACTCAACTCTCAACTAACATAATAAAAAGAGGATCATAGGAGACCAACAGGCACCGATTGGGGAAGTTTTCTATTTAGAGGGAGCAAGTAGCTACAAGTAGGGCTTTAATATCGGAAAATACGAGTATGATGTAAAACATGCCTAATAGAATCTGTAAACCTTGTTTCTTGTTTGGACTGGGTATGTGTATAACTCAAAGCGAAGAAATACAATGTTGATCTATTTTTAATCTTCCCCTCGCCCTTTTTCTAATCACTCTGTTCATAATCGAATGTTTTTGAGGAATATCAATGTATTTTTTCCATCGGGAAGTCCCCCGGCTTCGTGGACGGCACAAGTCTAGTAAGTTCATCAATATAAAGCTTACAAAAGAAAGAGGTCCCACCGAGACTTGAACTCGGATCGCTGGATTCAAAGTCCAGAGTGCTAACCATTACACCATGGCACCCTGCCTGATAAATGAACTGTTTGTATCGATGTATTTTACGTCAATTAAACGTTTGTTTAACTCTCATTTCATCACTCCAACCATAGTCTCGTTAAAACTGTTAGTTTTGTAGCATATATGAAAGGATTATCCTTCCATATGGGCACATGATAAGTAGAACACATGTCAGTTATTCCCTCACATACAATAGGTAATTATCTAATCCGGTCATAAGCCATATGGTAATGCATTGTTATATATTTTTACTTTACAATACATATGATAGTTTATTTCAGCCGAACGCAGTATAATCATTACTATCTCCATCACTGGAGTATACAACGCTAACGTGCGCATACACACACACAAACACACCACACATATTCAGACACTCTCACCAAGGGCTAGACGCACATCCACACATTACCTCCACATGTTCCTTGAAACAAAGCCGTGTCGTCGATAGCGATGTCGCCCACCCATGTTAGAGGGTCGATTACGGCGCTGATGACGATCTGGTATTCGAGTAACGACGACACGTTGAACTGACCGTACAGCCAACCGTCCCCTCGGTCGCCGGTGTCGTTAAATAGCTGGACGTTAGTGTGGGTCGTGGGCGGAGCGAAGTCGAGTGAAGAGGCGATCAAAGATGCTGAACCTGGGTGATGATAAGGGAAAAGAGCAGAAATATTGCATAGCTATAGAGTTAAATATTATAGAAATATTACAGATCGTATTTGACAACAAACTTCTTTATCTCTTTAGCACAAATATTTTATAGTCGACCCAAACTGGATTGTTAGGATTAACAACTATAACATGAAGCAAAAACAACAACTACAAAAGAAGTATGTTTAATTTACAAACACATCTGCGTAGGGTTTAATGCTTTTGCCGACGACTTTCACAAAGATTGCTAAAATATTCCCGTAACGCAATGCATTCTCATTTCTCTACCGCTGCCTTTCTTGTAGTTTTTGAGAACACCAGCGTTTGACATTTGACCTTTGACTTACCTGTTCCTCTGATATGGTACCAGAACGTAAAGCAAGCCTCATCCACAGGATCAAATACTTCACTGTACAGATCAGCTGTATCACCAGTGAACATGACCACTGGGTCTGGAACTGTATCAACAAACATGTAGAATCCTGGAAGGGGAGGAGAGAAAACAACTATGATACATTACATAGATCCATCCTATAGTGGACTTAATAGCATATTTTACTGTAAATTGATATTAAAGTGCTTCGTACAAAACCATTTATGCACTAAATGGCACTCCTTGCAGCTACTCACCTTACCTAGCATCCCGTTATAGCTTACTGAGTGAGTTGCTAAATTGATTACTCCATCAAGTACCGAATATCAAAAAACTTCTACGATTTACATTTAATGATCACTTCAGGTATGTGTACATACAGGTTAGTCACCGGTTATTTGACGTGGATAATTATATTATCCCGCGGCGGCCACCATGGCAATAAACTGATCGTTTTAAATAAGGTACCAGGATGGAGAGTGGCAAATATAGATTAATATCTTGCCAAATGACATTAGTGCTGGTGGGGGGACTCGAACTCGGACTCGGCGACTTATCCACTAGACCACAACACCTCTAGAGAACGATGGTTTCACTCAGAACGTAACATTTTGGTTATTTCTTTTTCTATTCTCGTTCTAAACATAATTTAACTGTACCTAGATCATTCCCCATGGTGTGATCATATGCTGGTCCAGTCCCATCAGTATTGGCTGAGCTCGATGTCCTCTCCCAGTCTAGGTTATCACCACCTCTGTTCTGCCATGAACACATCCCATTCTCAAAATTACAGTGTCCTTTGAAAAATAATTAGAAACAATATGAATAGTACCTCCCTCTATTCAAATTCCTACTTAGTTTTCAATTTCAATTTATTTATGGTTCCAACAAGATGTTTCAAATCATTTATGAACATTTACAACAACTTAGGAAAACAAATTGAAAACAGAGGGGTCCACTAAAAAGCAATGCTTGTACAAGTGTGGAACACTCAACTAATACTTAGAAATAATGAGTAATTTAATTAACAAGTTTGTTACTACAAAATGAACTACAGAATACTCTACCAAGGTGTATTATAGTCAACGGATAGCTCAGTATTTTATTCATGTATTTATTTATTCATTAAATTATTCATGTTTCCGTTTGACAAAAGGGCTTGCGTTAAGAAAACCAAAGCCTTTTCACGGTACGAAAATGAAAACTGAAGATTACAAACTCTCAATGTTGGTGTGTATCACTACTAAATAAATATCCAAATGTAAGCTTGTTTAGGGTCGGGGAAAATAAATAAGGTTCCCGCATATTATTATGCTGTAAAGAGGCCTAAAATAATAATTGTTAACACTCTTTGTATGTGTATTGTTACGTATGAGCGGAAGAGTTGATAGTTGTCTACCTATTGTTTACATAAATTAAAGAACCTTATTTTGCAACTGGTTTAATTCAGCTCAATTGGTGTTTGAAATTTGGGTTTAAAAAAATCGACCAACAATTGTGTTCTTCAAATAAAGCTTTCATTCATTTTTTTCTCAAAGCATAAAACAAGTAAATCAACAACTTGATAGATACATACGTTTCGCAAACAAGAGAACCATGAAAAACAAGATTCTAGTATTCATATATACACATCTTGTTGCGTAGAGATTGTTTGTTGAACTTCATAATGGTATTTTAATATCTTTTTTAATCAAGGAAATGATAAAGATCTCGTAAAACATCTAATTACAAATATTTTTAATTGTTTTGATTACATACCTGGAGGATTGCAGGGTCCTGGTGTGAATCCTACCTCATCAATGGTAATACCACCTTGACTACCTGTACCGACAACCCCTTCTATCACAGCCTGGGTAAAGGATGATATATAAAGATGGGGAGATACAAAGATGGAAAGAGGAAGAGGCAGAGAGAGAGAGAGAGAGAGAAAGAGAAATAGAGAGGAAGAGGAACATAGAATGAGATAGAGAGAGAACGAGAGAGAGAGAGAGAGAGAGAGACATATAGATGAATGGAGGGAAAGATATATATATATATATATATATATTGGTAGAGAGATATATAAATATAGAGAGATAGAAAGGGAGAGGAAACAAATAGAGAATGATAGATAGATAGAGAGAGGGAGAGAGAGAAAGAGAGAGAGAGAGAGAGAGGCGAAGAGAAACAAACTATTTAATGCATCCCCTCGTGACCCTCCCTAAATATATACTTATTTTGGTTCTAACAAACATTGTATTTATTTATGATCCTGTTTCATTTATTATGCTAAAAGAGAAATGGATATGGTCCATATATTGCCTCATATATTATATTGGATAAACGATATTCAATCTTGTTAATAAGTATCAATTATTTCAGTTCATAATTATAATACTCTTATGTTCGGAAATATTACGAAAAAAGATATAGAGTATTTACAAACGAGACCGCTGAACAAAAAGTAAATGAATGAGAATCATCTCAAAATTTCAACATTGAAGTTTTGTTTTATATTTTATTTAATGCTAAGTAATTTATAATTAGCATTTATGTAAAGAACAATACATAATATGTCATGGCTTTGGCCCATCCAGTAATGAGATATAACGATAAACCAAATGAACAGTACTGATAGCCGCAAGCATTGGCAGCAGAGTGTGCTAAACTTTACCTGGTAAGCCGTTCTACTGATCATGGTGACACCCGCAAACCACCAATAGTCATCCCGGTTACCATCAATAGACCATAGTACATCACTCAAGGTACCATTGGTCAGCTGGTACACGTTGATTGCACCCACATCCACGGCGTCGATGTGGTACCAGAGACCAAGACAGTCCGCGCCGCTGTCTGGTGGTGATCTGAGGGCGCTGTTTATCATGGCTGACTCCCCAGGGTTCAACGCGGAGTCCTTTAGATCTATAAACTCATATCCACCTGGACCAATAAAGTAGAGGGAAGCGTATTTTATTCATTTCCAATAGCTTAAAAAATATACCTCTATAGAGCGCAACTTCCGGTGATGTAAGTATGTCAACTGTAATAGCTAGCTATGGTAATTTGGCTATTTCAATGTCATGCCAAAATTAGTTACAATCTTATGGTTACTTGGAATACTTGCTTAGTTTAACAATCTGGGTTTTCTAGAAAACTGCAAGTAATGTAAGATAAATATCTTAGAATATATTACATGTCAGAGTTACGACTTCGTCATTGGTTTGCAAGATCTTACTGGTTATATATTCTTCATGTCATCATTATCCATTCTAAGATTATTTCCTTTTTTTTGTCACTTTTTTGGAATTACTTGTGATTCTGTTATAAAGATTGTTGACAATCGCGATGAAGCTCTTTAGGATAGTAGTGCTATAGGCTCTAAGAAAAAAAAAATGAATGATGGCTATTAAAATAAACATGAAAAAAGAAGAAGAGGTTCTGTGCATTGTATCCAGGGGGATCATACCTCCCTGCAAGGTCTCTGACAGCTGATGATCTCATCAAATCAACTCTCAATTAACATCAGAAAAAAGGGATCATGGGGACCAATGGTCACCGATTACGCATTGTTTTGGGCACAAGAAGCTATAAGTAGTGCAGTGGGGCTTTAAAAATCAATTAAAACTTACCTCCGATGACTCCCGATGTTTTGTCCGGTAGGGAGCTGGTCCCAGATGGTCCGTAACGTGTATCGGCTCCAGATCCAATCAGCCAATCAAAATCATCCAACAATGTCTCCTGTGACCAATCACAGATGTCGTCTGAAAAGTCACATATTGCTGAAATGAAAAGTATAATACAGGCATAATACTTCCTTACCATTATAACGGTATTCCTAGCATGTATATCTACAAAGAAAGGGGGAGAAAGAGAGAGAGAGAGAGAGAGAAAGTGAGAGCGAAAGAGAGCATTAGAGAGAGAAAAAAAAGGAGAGAGAAAGAAAGAGAGAGAGAATATAAAGAAAAGAAAGAGAGACAGAGAGAGAAAAATAGAGAGAGAAAAATAGATAGAGAGAGAAGTAGAGAGAGCGAGAAAAAGAAAGAGGGAAAGAGGGAGAGAGAGAGAAAGAGAAAGAGAGAGAGGAAAAGTGAGAAAGAGAAAAGAGAGAAAGAGAGAGTGAGAGAGAGAGAGAGAGAGAGGGGGGGGGGAGAGGTGTTGCAATATTTACCAGGTGGAGGGCAGGGTCCCTCTAAGTAGGTGATATCATCAATCGCGATGTCGCTTTCCCAAGATGTTCCCACTATGCCTTCAAAAAGAATCTGGAAAGAGATAAAGTTTAATCCATTGAACAGAAAGTGTACTGCAAACACTGTTTAATAGTGATAGTGACTTTTAAATTATCCTGAATTTACGAAGAGCTAATCTAATTATTGTAGCCAGAAGTTTGGCTTTGTTGCGCTGTAATTCAACCAATACTCATCAACTGTTTCGTTTAGCTTAGTTTACAGGTTCTGTGTTTTATATCTAGCGCTATTCCGTGCACCATTCATTCACCTGGTGCATTGTTCTTGGCCATAGCTGGTTCCGCACTCCATTAATTGCTTGGTACGCTCTAAAGGTGCCAATTGTGACAACATACATATGGTACCATCAAACATAATTTATGGTACCACCAAACGAATCAAAATATGAAAATGCTATTAAACACCCTTTACTATATCTTACTTGGTTCTGTGCTATGAATCCAAAACTGCACCATGCTCCATTCGCTGGCTCGACCACAAGTTTTAGACCATTCATAGTTCAAAATACAACTTTTTACTTGGTACACAATGAAGGTGCCAATTTTGTAACCATAAAATTAGATAGCAAGTCAAACGTATGATACCAGCGCACGTATGCAAATATCAAAGCTACTATTTATCACTTATCCACCCTCTTTTCCTATCTCTACATTGTGGGTTCTGTGCTATCAATCCAAAGCTAGGTTATTCGTCATTCGTTTGCTTGGTCTCCGATTCTAGACAATCGCTGGTTCCACCCATTATTTTTTTCCCGCTACGCAACAAAGGTACCCATGGTACCACCATACATATGGTTTGACAATATTCCAAAACACAACTTTGTACAACTTTGAGGGTTCTGCGTCATTGATCCAGAGTTGCTCCATGTGCCATCGGTTCCCATGGACCCCTCTTCTTGACAGTCACTGGTTCTATTCATGGTAAACTCTGAAGGTTTATACGGTACCACCACTCCGAACCAACCATAAAATAGACCACATGTTTATAATAATTTCACCCTTTTTTCCTTTACCTTCGTTGGTTCTGTGCTATTAATCCAGAGCTGCGCGATGAGCCACTCATTCGCCTGATCTCCGGTTCTAGACCATCGCTGGTTTCTCGCACCATTGTTTTCTTGGTACACATTGAAGGTGCCCATGGTACCGCCAAACATGTGGTACCACCAGGCAAAGCATGCACCAGACGGGCCGGTTGGTGCCATCTCGGACGAGGTGAGGATGGCGATGTCCCCCGGTAATCTCGGCGCAGAAGCCTCTGTGAAGACGTACCCTCCTACGGATGAAGGAAACCACTTGTTATCAAGAAATCGACGGCAATAATATGCGATGCTTGTACAGGTATAGAATGGTCGAATAGGAATGGTACAAATTCAGTAGTGCACATCACTTCACAGGCGCCACTGTGCACTTAAACAGAAAGTTAATCTGACTATGTAAGGCTCACATGAGGACATCGCGCGTTGCTGAAAAAAATATTGTACAAAAATAAAAGAAAACAACATAACGTAGAGGGGATTAGAGAGAGAGAGAGAGAGAGAGAGATGGGGATGGAGCGGTAAAGAGAGAGAGAGGTAAGGAGAGAGAATGAGAGAGAGAGAGAGAGAATATAACAGAAGAGGTGAACAATGATATGTTCATAACAAGATAATGTATAAAAGAGGAAATCACAGGAATACGCGAGGAAAAAAGAAATGTCCGAAAGGCTAATAGTCTACCAAAAATTGTTGGGAGATTTACGAAAACGACCCTCTTTTGAAGACCACGTTTGAAGTCCCTAAGACGGCATTTATCGGTCTCGGGCTCTCGGTCTCTGCAGCCTCTAAGGCCGGACCCCTAGTCATCGAAACATTTACCTGTCCCAGATGTGTGGTCACCGCTCGGTCCTGTATCTAGCGAAGGTGTGGAACCACTGAATAATGTCCAGTCGAACTGGTCAGTGACGTCCTGAGTCCAGTCGCAGATGGTGCTATCGAAGGAACACGAGATCCCTTGACCAGCTTGATTTGGGTCAGCCGCTGGAGGCGCAACTGTGTGCAGTCGGAGAAAGAAGTATTAGTTAGATTAGTGTATAATTGTTTCTTTGTATGTTTTGTAATTAATTACATTGCGGTGTGAACAAAATTCATTCAGCCACATATGTTTTTTTTTCTTCTCAGCGAGTCCTTATATAAAAGAAGACATCATAATAAACAAACGTAAAATACTAATTATTAAACAAATAATGTAGACCTAAGTTAAATACATTAAAACAAAAAAGCAAACAGGCAGAAAGGCCGAACAGGTATGAACTTGAGAAGTTAAACGAAAAATGAGATTTGACATTATAAAGTCATTTCAGATTTATATTCGATTTCGTATGAATGTATGAATCACAATGTCTCTCTCTCTCACTATAAGTGCCATATCTTTTGACTTTGGCTATTAACGCTATTTCACAACCCTCGGTTCCTAGCCTTCTGTATTAGTACCACTCCCAGTTCTTTCACTCCTCTCTCTTCCAACAATTTCTGCAGACTGTCCATCCAAAGTATCCTCCTTCGTCCCCTACTCTTTATTCCCAAAATTGTCCCTGTCAAAGCAAGATTCTCTAGGCCTTCTTCAAGTGTAATGTGTCCCAAAAGAAGAAACAAATGATTGCCTAATCCAAGAATAAAATAATATTTTAGTATCATTTATAAACTGCAGTGTATTTTATTTTATGTGTACACATTATTATTTTAAATGTCAGGCCTACTGTAACAATTCTTTCGGAATCATTTGATTTTATCTGTAAGTGAGTATATAAATGAGTTTTTATAACAAAATATAACATAAACAAACATCCACATACCATCACATGTGCCCGGCACAACTAATATATCATCGAGCGCTATATCACTGTAGAAGCCTATGCCAACAACGCCCCAAAACTCAAGCTGCAAGAAAAATGATAATAGAACGTCGAACAGATGGACAAAAAGTCATCTCATTTTCTGGTAGTTAAAATGTGTATATTTTTTTTATTATAACATTTGATTTTGTAATATTCAATTGAAAAGCACTATTCTCATAATATCATAGAATATTTGAGATACATTGTTTTAATATCATAGAAAAATACTCATAGGCTATACTTGCCGATTGTCTTGTACCAATGCATGCAACAACTCTTTTTTGTCTACTAATTCTTAATAATGCTAACAATGCGAATTATATCCAATACTGATATCCGACGTAATAAACAGAATGTAGAACATGCCTCCAAATAATCAAATATTCAAGTTTATTCTACATAATGGACTTCTGCAAATGCATTGGAAATAATCACTGAGCTTCGGTAACAAACAAAACAACTAATTTTAAACAAAAGGGGGAGAGGGAGAGAATCGTTTTATTTGTTAACTGTTACAATAATTGTTTTGTTGTTAAAAATACAGTATTTATTTAATTGTTCCCATGGCATAAAAATAGGTTAAGCAAAGATACAGATTAATAAATAAATACGTTTGACAAATAAATATACAAATGACAAACAAAGATTTTAGTGTTAAATTAGTTGAACGTGCCTCAATCTATTAAGTAATTAAATAACGTTGCATATAGATTGTTTCAACTTCATAATGATATTCTAATTTCTTTTGAATGGATGCCAAAGATGTAATTAGGAAGGGTTAACTGAAATTCGTTAGGGGTATATTTGTCAAAATCTTCTAAAAATCGTTCAATTTACCGTGAATGTTCCGTTAAGGGTAACTTGTCCCTGTATCCAGTGCGTCTGATCAGTACTCTGTTCACCGTACAGTAGCCATAACAACTCAGGAGGATCGGTGTTCCCAGAAGAAACGTCTTGTCTGTATGAATTATTATGGTTTTACATTGTTTAAAAGATTACACTGCTTCAAACAAAATTTCATTCGTAGTTTAAGTTACCTGATCCGTTTTCACGTTATTCTTATAAGTCACACCTGATCATCCAATGGTTACACGATAGACTGTACCGTGTAATTTTTGGAGAATTAGTGACTAATAAGATGAAAGTGAAAATAATAATACTAAAAATAATAATAGGTATTTATTAATTGAATGAGCTATCTTCACTTTCATTTCAAGATTAATACCGTATAAAGTTTGTGAATTGGGTGTTTAGTCATCGAATGAAGATACTGAATTATTTAAATTAGCTACTTACTTGTATAGCCTGAGATCAGCTATTTGCGTGCCATACATATTGATCCAAAACGTAAAACATGCGACCCCGTCGTTTGTCGTATAAACAGGGCTGATCAGCTTCGCTGTATCACCGGGTAGTTGTGGCGAACTGCCCTCGATAAATACATAGTGTCCTAGTGAATAAAAGTCATGAATGTTAGGTGAGAAAAAGGTCTAGGAAACATGTGAGGGATGTATTTGATTACATATAATAAATGCTACTCCCAAAACTTTTATATCTGCTTTAACAAAAAAATCAAAAAAATCTTTGATCAATATTTTGTAACAGGCAATTTCTTTTTTCATCTAAGGTCGAGTAAAATGCCATCCCAGAAAAACATGAATATTTTAATCATGATGCGTTAAAGCAAAATATAATTCACTCTATGTTCGGGCTTAAAATTTAATAATCTGATAATGCAGGGTTGGATGTGTTCTGTGATAGCTTTTATTGTTTTATTTGAAGGAGGAGGTTGACTTGCCGATAAATACGTCAACCGAATGAGTAGATTATACCAATTATAGAAATAATTATCTTCATTACAACATTCGCCCATTAATTATGAACATACTGAAGCAAATTACAATTCAATCCCGATTATAATCTAATGTTACCTACCTGATCCTGTAGCCCCTATGGTGTGGTCGTAGAGGGGGCCGGTGGAAGCTGAAGGTGTACCGCCCCGCACCCTTATCCAGTCAAACTCGTCACTTTGTGCATTGCTCCATTGACAGAACATATTGTTCTCAAAGTCGCAGTCCACTAACAAGGAATATGAAAATACGACGTTAGATAGTCATTGTCATTAGTAACATAGTATACATATCTAATCACATTAACAATTATTTCTAAACATATTGAAAATACATCTGCACTTTGCGTACGTAAGTTTTTGAATCGACGACATGTTTGGAAAATTGTCTCCTCTCATTCTTCATCAGCTGCTTCACCTTTCTATGAAGGCCTGTTGATAAAGTTTGTGTTTGAAAAAGTAAAGGAAAACTTCCTGCAATGAGTCCCAATCGACATGTCTTTTTAATATATCATTTGTTTACATTTAAAAACAGAGAACAAGTTTGACACAACCACTCGCTAATTATTGTTTCTCATATCAATGTCACTACTCATTAGTCAATAGTCATATGATTTGCTTTTTCTCATTATTTTGAGGAAACGTGTGGGATATCGCGTGGAATGGACAAGGGTCTTCTTCGAAGCGTTATAGCAAAATGTCTTTTTCATAGTCTCCCAATTAATTTGTATAGCTGACATAATGTGAGGGCACTGTAAATGATGTTTAGTCACTGTATTTTGCAGCAGTTTGTTTATAGAAAATAGTGATAACAAAGAATATTTACATAATCCTCCACAGCTGCCCTCGATCATCCTGACATTGTCGATTGCAATGTCTCCTTCTTCTCCTGATCCGACAACGCCTTCGAAGACGATCTCGTATCCATTGGAGGTGATCTCGAAGGCGGTGCTATACCATTGGTTGCCTTGGTCACCGGCTAATGATGTAACAATGGTGGATGTCGCATCCGCATTTTGGGTCTGAAGTAAAAGAGAACAAACTCGGAATGAAATCCAGATGTTTTCAAAAACTTCAAATCTGACATGACGCACCCCTTTTGTATGTGTCATGAAACGTACGATGTTTGAATCATTGAAGAAAAAAAAAAAAACCAACATGCAACAGCAACAAAACATTTCTTGCTGGGCCTGGATTTTACCTATATATTTGCTTAAAGTTTGGAGATTTTTTTTTTACTTTGAACATTAGGCATATTTGCGTAATCAAACAATCATTTAAATTATTCCTTTATATTTAACATGATTTTCATATCTTTCAATATGATCTTCTGTTAAAAAAAGTATTCAAGTATCATTTCCTAATACATACAAATACACACGTCACATACCAGGGCCCCGTCTTATAAACAGTTGCCAATCGCAACTGATTGATATCAATCGCAACTATGTACATAAGAGATAGGAAACCTTGCACTGTAAACGATTGTTCGGAGGATTTGCGTCTGATTTGGATCAATCGCAACTCTTTATAGGACAGCGCCCTGGCCATAAATACAAGAATGAGTCGTACTCACCAATATGTTCAAAGTGCCGACGTCTTGCCCGTACATATGGAAGTACAAACTCCAGCAGACGGTTAAAGTCGTATCCGTTGAAATATGAGGTCCAATCAGACGAGCTTTAGCACCAGGTGAACTCGGTTGGGATGCCTCAATGTACATGTAGTGACCTTGGCAAAAGACAATTAAAGCGATCGTAAAAACTTTCGGCTAACCGACTCAAGTGGAATTTGCAATAGTTTTTTTTTTTTGTCGAATCATGTTCGGATTACGTAGCGACGCACAAATCTCGTTAAATTCCCAGATTTTATGAATTTTTTGGGAGATTTTTTCGGTCGTGTTAAAATTCCTTAGGGCAATGCTGAGAGTTCATCACCAACAATTTAAAAACGGCTTCATAAAGTACCGATATTTAATGTGATAACAATATGATCATTACAATCCCTCCGTAGAAATGAATTGCAAAAAAAAAAAAAACTTCCTGATTTAACAAGTTTGGATGAGTTTATTCAAATACAAAAATCATCCAAAAAGTGTAATAAGGTTTTATTTCAAATTCGTTTCCGTATTAACTGTTTGTTTAAACGGCTACCTTGTAACTTTAAAAGGTACAACACATGACATGTTTAATATTCAACTAATAGTTATAGCTTTTGAAAATTAAAAAAAACAGAGATTTACCCAAAATAGTTGAGCCTGCTTCACATGACAATGAGGTAACAGCATATGATACCGTATTATTCTAATCTACTATCGTAAACTATTATGAAGGCGTGATAGCTAAGTAGTAGAACAGTGGTCTCGTATCCAGGAGGTCCCGGCATATTGCTCAGATTGTCTCATTTTCGCTCGCTGGAACATTGCCAGCACAAACCACTCACCTCTACCTCCTGGACGGATCATCGCCCATTCCCATTCACTATACGTTACGTACTAAAAGGCTGTATTGTCTGACCGTTCATGAATATTCATGTTTTTGCTTACCTCGGCAAAATGTTTGATTTTACTAAACGGAAAAATGACGGTGGGGGGTTGGATGAAATGGACATAATGAACCAAGCAGAAGTAATCTATGATAATTCATGCTTCTTATCCTTCGTGTGCTTGACCTATAATCTTAAAATCACTTGGCAAACTGAGTCCAAAGTTCGACTCGTTTCACCTGTGTATTATAGGCAACGGCGAGCTTGCAACCTATTTTGATCAAATTACGGTGGGTGAACTTTCAAAAGTCAATGGGACATGAGGGTTCCAATGAAAGAGCTAGCGATAATGTAAGTCGGGGTGAATGTGCTTTTCGTTTAAACAAAAAATGAACTTTTAACGATTTTGGGGGGTAAAATTCCATAGGCTAACATGTTAGGCTGCTGACTCTGAAGATAGGGGGCGTTGCGAAATGAGACTAAACGGAGGTATATGGGTTCGAAACAAGGTTGATGCGCTGGTGCCCTTCGGTAAGGCATACATTTTCATTACCAAGTCGCTCGGAGAGGACTTCAAGCCTTCTGTCCCCTAGTTGCTTACTTAAAAGCAGACACAGCTTTATTACCAGGCAGGTCAAACAATCCATAAAACGAACAAACTGTTACACGTTTCTTACCATAAGCTGTTCCATATGTAACGTCAACGGATGGTCCAGTGAGTGACGTAGGCGTGTCACCTGATCCGTACGTCCAATCAAAATTGTCGGTGGTATCTTGCCGATAGCCACAGAGGAGAGAGTTCTCAAAATCACATGTCGGCGTGGCTGAAAAAGATTAAAACACAATTCGGAAATTATAGGTAAACACCGTTTTTCTCTAGTTTCAATACAGATATATTGCCAACTTAGGCCCGATTGATCCAGACCAAATCAATACATAGTTGCGATTGAAAACAATCGCAACATAAGTTGCGATTAAAATCAAAACTTTATTAGACGGGTTCCTTAAATGCGTGATAGAAGTTCGTACAGTGCAATTGATTACAATTACTTGTGTATAGTTTATATAATACTGACCAAATACTAATCATTGCAAATAAGATACTAGATGACAATAGACTAAACCAACTATAACTGATAATTATAATCAGGATCATAGCGAAGTAAAGGAATTGGATCAACAATATATTCGAAGCGAATCTAAAACTTAGAAAATGAGTTCAACGACTGTGGTGCTTGTGCCATATTAATTAATAAGCATATTTCATCCTGTGTGGCTTCTAGAAAAATGTGGAAAAAGTGAAGATCATTCTATTTTAAAGACCATTAGACTTACAATTGGTCCACACATTCAATGAAATTGAGCCAGCCCACTTATAGTGTATATGCCCCGTTCATTTCTTGATAAGAATCTGACTTTTAAGTCGTTGGATACTGTTTTTGTCTATGTCATCCACTTATGAATGTATAAACCTCATACATAACACTAATGGCAAATAGGGTATTAACATTTACCGGGGCAGTCTCCGGGGTAGATCCGGATGTCATCTATTGCTATATCTCCGGTGAACGAGGCTCCAACATAAGCTTGGAACACAACCTGCACATACAAAATGAAAATGTACAAATGAAGGAGCCCGTTTTATATGATTCTAATGAATACCATGTCAAGAGTACGATTAAATGTTTTTCTTTCAAGAACATTATATCTATGTTATGCTTAAGAAATGTGATATATCTGTTGATATAAAATGATATTTTCTCATAATATTTATCTTTAGAAATTATAATAAATATACTGACTGTCGAATAATGATGCTCAATAATTATAAATGATCAGAAAAATATATTGCACTATTTGCATGTTGAAAAAAAAACATTTTTAACATGAAACTGTCACCAAAAGTACAAAACAAATCATTTAGAACAACGAGAGAATAGCATTACCCTCTCCTTATTTTTCAATGTGTGTCTATAGTAATGAATGTTACTTATATATCGTCAAACCAACTCTGTGGTGTACTCAAGGTGCATGGAGAAATAATTCAGAAATAAACATAAACATTTGTACATAATCTTTAAATGAATAAGCAGTTATACACTCTTCGATGTCTTCAGGAAGGATATTCCATAAAGTAAAACGTGCTACAGCAAAGGATCTTCCCCCCTCCCATATTTGTGCAACTTTAGATATGACAAGGGAACCGTAAGTGGATGGGCGTATAAGATCTCTTGGGGTGTAATTTTGGATTAAAGAAATAACGTATTGGGGAGCAGAACCGTGAATACAGTGAAAAGTGAGCAACAAATTTGGAAAATAATGGAGGCAGTCAGTGTATTATAAAAAGTAATCTTTAAAACATTTAAATTAGATTTTTTTTTCTTCCTTTGATTTATCTTAGTCCTCAGAATCCTTACCTAGTACAATTAATTACCCGCTTAACTTGGCGATTTCCCTTACCTGGAAAGCCACCTGTTCAGCAATGACCACCGATCCGGGGTACCACACGTCTCCTTTCTCGCCCTGACTGCTCCATACCACATTACCAATGTCACCCGGAGCAGAATCATTCCTCCTGGTGAGGACGTTCAGGGTCTCAACGGTCGGACCAAACATGTGGTAGTAGAATGTGAAGCATTGGCGGTAGGTGGTAGGGATGAGCGTGCTCATGAAGCGGGCCTCGTCACCGGGGACACGGGGGCTGGAGGTCTCGATGAAGACGTAGTATCCGGTAGCTGTCGGGAGGGGATGGATAAGAAGGGGGAAGGGAAACAAAGAAGAATGAGAATTAAAAAAAAGAGGAAGAAGTTAGGAAATGATAATGCTGATAATAATTATAATTATAATATTAATAATGATAAAAAGAATAAAAAAAAGAAGAAGAAGGATCAGAAAGAAGAATGAGAAGAAAAAGAACAAGAACAAGAACAAGAAAAAGAAGAAGGAGAGGAAGAAGGAGAAGAAGAAGAAGAAGAGGAAGAAGAAGAAGGAAACAGATAACATAGAGAACAGTAGGAAGTAGAAGAAGATCCAGAAGAAGAAAAACAACACCAAGAAAAAGCATGAAGAAATTAAATGTTAATCAATTGTAATAAATATTGTTTACTGTCTCTCATCTAGTGGCATACGGCTTTGATTTAGAGCATGAGCGATGATCCAGCCGCCCTTTAACACTTACTTGAATGCTCTCATTTCTAATTGGTTGCTTTAGTGCTGCAATCATTGCTATCTCTGATGCAATTAGTAAGCATTTTGATTGGTATACAACATGTCAAATTGTAAAGGTGTACCGCCAATCAATAGACCATCATTGGATTAATTTGAATTTAATTTAAATGGCTTACCCGTGCCTGTTGTGTGGTCTATGGATGGTCCTGTATCTAGGGATGACGTGGCACCGGTCAGCCTTGTCCAATCAAATGTGTCGTCCTGAGCCTGTGTGTAGCCACACCAGTCATCTTCAAAGTCGCAGTCCCACTCGCCAGATTCTGCGTAACCAAATCATTAAATCAATGTTGTCATTTATCAGCATATTTTTCAAATTTAATCATTATTCATATTAAAGATATAACACAAATCAAGCAACCGTTAATTTCATTTATTAGATTTGTCATTTCACGGCCAATAAAAAGACATCTTAAATAAATAAACTGTACATCCGAAAACTTTTCCACTTATCTTGGGCACTTAGGGTCATTTGATTCCTTTCTATTTCATTCCATTTATTGCTTGAAAAGGAACGCAATTATGGCACGTAAAATACCCTTGCCCAAATCGATATCCATCCCTTTAATCCTGTAATTAATGAATTGAAATTTGCGATGCAGGAAAAACTTTAATCTATGATTCCGACTCCTAACTGACATATTAAACCACTTTGTATGCAGCGTACTTTGGAATTATGCAAAGAACTAGTAGCAAGACTAAGACAAATTAGCAGGGAGAAGTTATATTTCCAGGAAAAGTGGTATTTCTTTATAATGTTACAAAGTATCATAACGTTAGGGTAACGGATCTCCAAACCCGGATAAGATGATAATACAGTATAAACAATTGTTACCATTACAGAGTCCATCGACGGTAATAAACGTATCATCGATGGCTATATCCCCTGTGTAGTTCGCTCCATAGGTCGCCTCTATCGCTATCTGGTATGGGTTCAAGTTGGATGTTGACACTTGACCTTTGACCCATCGATCACCATGGTTACCAGACTCACTCCACTCCAGGGCCATGTTACCATTGACACCATCGATTAGGTAAACGTTGAGTTCACCAACACCTAAAAAGTTATTTTAAAATCAATTGCTGTGAAGCCTGAAATTCACTTCGTTGTTTGAAGGGATTGAACAAAACAATGTTCATGTTTTCAAAATAAATTAAATTATCATCATGAATTTAAACAAACAATCTACACGCCATAAGATAGGTTTTTATTTCTTGTTGGATTGAGGCACGTCCAACTTATCTATACTGAGAGAATCTTGTTTCAATGTCACCTTTTCGTTGTCAATGTATGTATCAATCAATTTGTACATTTGCTCGTATTGTTTATGCTTTGAGAAAAATTGAATAAAAAGATTTTATTTTAAAACGAAATATCAAGGAGTTATCATTATAAGAGGAACAGTTTCGTCCTTTTTTAAGACCGCAAATGCCTTCAGAGTGCATGGTTATTGATCTTATTATTACTCATGACATTTCTAGTGCCCTCTTGGGGTCTGATATTGCTATGAAGGTACTTGTAGACTACAAAGTTTTTAAAATTTATATTAAATCCTATCATACCAATTCAGCTGCACTTTGAACAAAATTGCGGTGACCGTTAATTTAGTTATCTAATAATAATAATAATACACCGGAGCCCCATAAATATTATAAATGGTTATATTTATTTATGGATATTTCTGCCGTCTCTGAACCGATTATGGTAAAAAAAAAGAGAGATGATTTTGTCATTAGATTACAGACTCTTTTCAAATTTGACACTCAGTTTATTTGGTGTAGCGCCCTCTGCAACAAAGCTCATCTATCCCTTTTATTTAAATTCCACTTACCTGCACCATACATATGATACCAGAAAGTGAAGCAGCCGTCAGAGGGCGGGCTGAATTCACTAATCAACCATGCCTTGTCACCAGCAACAAGCGTGCTTGTTTCGATGAACACGTAATGACCTAAAAGACAAAGAGAATATAAACAAATACATGCCTTTAATCCTTCATCAATAACGTGTTACTCTACAGATAATGATGTAAAGAAAAACGTCTACTATGTCCTTGAGGAGGAAAAATATTAAGATGCTTAACAACTCTTCCCCCTCCACCCTTATGTTACCTTCATTTGGCATTGTTAGTATTTTTTCGTTTGCTTGTTGGTTTACGTCTCTGTGCTTTGTTCATTTGTATTATTTCATAGAAGAAAGTACAAAGAACACAGTCTGTCCTGTTTGGCCATCGCATTACAGACTTTGCAATTTATTTGCCAAATATTTAAGTACCTTAATAATTGAATAAAGAGTAAGTATCCCATTTGAAAGGAAAACAATAAATGGAGATTTACAAAGAAAGATAAATGGAGATTTACAAAGAAAGAGAGGGAAAAACTTGGACGAAGAGAGAGAGAGGGAGAGGGGGGGGGGGGGGGGGGGCTAAATTGGAGCGACAGAAATGTAATCTAATGACAAAGAGGAGAAGCCGGGACAAAGACATTATTATGTAAAGTGTGGTTGTGAGTATGCAAGGGAGAGAGAGAGAGAGAGAGAGAGAGAGAAAGAGAGGAGAGTTACAGTGGGACGGTGAATAGAAAGGGAAACCAGACATGGAATAAATGTAGTTACCACTCGACGAAGAAAGGGTGTGGTCTTTGCTAGGCCCGGTCGTGACACTGGGCGTGGCACCGCTACTCAATGTCCAATCAAAGTTGTCCCCCGTCCGTGTGTTGGTCCAGTAACAGTAGTCAGATTCAAAGTCGCAAAAACCTAGAAAAGAACAATAGTAATACTAAATAATACTTCTGATTCTGATTAATTTCAAGTATTTCCACAAATCTACGTAATTCTTGAAGTTTGATATAATCATGAACAAAATCAAATCATACGTTTTACTTGTATTATGTAACGCGCTTCATATCTCTATATCTTAGAACACAAGGCTAAGACGATCTTTGTCGCATGCTGTTGTTATTCTTTTGCACGTAATCAAGCTTATTATAATAAGACCACGGTTCATCGCGGCACATATGACGAATCTTTATTGTCTTTGCAACGTTATTTATATGTAACATCAAAACTGATAACAAAGTCTTATTTAATTTACCTGGTGGTGCGCACGCTCCGTATTCAAACGTGATGTCATCAACCAACATATCAGCAGCGGTCGTTACACCTACAACAGCCTGAAGTACAACCTTTAAGGCAATAGAAATAAGAAGAACATTTTCAAAATTTTATAGAAAACAATGTGTGTACATTTTTAAAAAGGGGATTTAGATTATTATTTCTTGAAGGGAGCTCATTCTTAAGAAAATATAAGCGCTCTCATTCTTTGGAAAGATTTACTTGCTGTACCTTTAACGACAGTTTAGTACTCTACCCTAAAATGTGCCGGTAGTTCACTAAAAAAAAATATGATTTTTGAAGAAGAGAAAATGAAGAAAAAAAATGAAGCAGAGAAAATGAAGAAAATAGACAACGATATAATATGGAAGGCTTACTCAAACGACTAGTTTCTTATGTTTCATCTTTGCTTAACGTTAGTAGGTATAAGGATCTTAGTGATCATCTAAACGCAAATTTGTGTGCTGTGTACTAGAAATTAGAATAAGATTATTGTTATTGTTATTGTTTGAAACCATCCTTCGGCATCGTTTTTTTTTAAATAACATGCGTTATTGATTTGGTTCCATTCGTAGATTAGATTCATTCGAACATAAAAATATTCATGCAATCGACAAACTGGTCTCACCTGGAATGTCGCATTCGATTTTAAAGTCACACTCGCAAACTGCCAATCATTCGACGTCACTCCAACTGTCGATGTCCAATACGGCCCATAGAGGGCGCCATTTATAGACTCCCAAACTGCCAAGTACCCTTCATTCGGGTCATTATGTATGTGATACCAAAACGTCATACAATCGCCCTCTTCTGTTGCGTCATATGAGGGACTGTAAATCAGTGCTTGGTCACCAGGAGCACGTTCCGATGTCGTGTTCGCAAAAAGAACGTTACCTGTAATTTGAAACAAATTATGATAAACAAATGAACCAACAAACAAGCATGCGAGATTCACGTTTTGAATCGTCGTTTTATATACTCAAATTGTTTTTTGAAGGAGTATAATTTAAAATGCACTATTATTATCAATTCATAACCTGAGGAATACAAATCTGACCTATATATGAGTTCGAGCTTAAATGATCTCGTGAAGGCAATGATGAGAAGACAGTTGCCATTTTACTGATATTATTTTTCTAACCGTTTTACAAGTATTAATATCTTATTTTGCAAAGAATCGGTTGCAGATCCGTTATCTTAAAATCATTTTTTGTTACCCCCTGTCACTCCGTGTATGTTGTTTTCTTATATTAATATGTAGCAATGATAATATTAATTGTTTAGAAGTTTCAAAAAAATCTAAATAATATCATAAACCTTATCATTTACAAAATCACGGAACACGATGAGAAACATAAATTACATAAACGTTCATACACAAAGCTGTTATAATATTTATCTTTTCATGAAATGATTGTATCAATGTGTTTCATTCTTGATATATGACATTTGTAGCATCTAAGAACTTTCTTGATCAATCGAAAGAGTCATATAGATTAAACATTCTGAGAAGATATACAGTGGAATAATCCACGTTGTCACAATTATGTCACGAAGAGAGGTAACAACAAATCATCTAACTTTATGAGCTACAGAGTAGTACCATCACAAAATGTAATGTTATTACATTATAACACGTAGATAAAGTCATCAGTGGAATATAGGTGAAAGGGGGACTAACGTACCTGCCGGGGTTCCCGTTGTATGGTCGTTGTATAAAGAGCCACTAGGGACTTCAGAAGCTTTTCCTCTTACCCAGTCAAAGTCATCTAGGACAGCTTCCTGCTTCCAGCTACAATCACTAGCCTCAAAATCACAGGTTCCTAAAGTTTGAAGAATACCAACAGAAATTGATTGAATTTTAAAGAAAAATGTTAATTTTCACAGCCTTTATGATATTATAATTAGATGCGTAATCCACTTAATTATCCACGAGTCATAGGCAGCCATATGATCCATATTCCTTATTTCTTGGGTAGCCAATTTTATTCATGTTACAAATATGTGCTTGCTAATGAATTATGTTGCAAATGGAAATCAAGAAAAATCCCTGTGGAGGGAAAGGTATAACAAAAATCTCTATTTTAACAATTTTGTGAAAGCGTTGTCCTTTTTCTTCTAGTTTTCGGACCAGGTAATAGTCACTTTCTAATCGGTAATGCTACAAGGGGAGTAATGTTATTATTAGATACCAGTCCTTCATGTGTATCGTTTTAAGAAATTCTTGTGTACCAAGAGAAAAAAGTAAACAAAGGGGAGAGAGAAAGAAAGAAAGAGAGAGAGAGAGAGAAAGAAAGAAAGAGATGGATAGAGAGAGAGGGAGAAAAACAAAGAAGTAGAAGAAAAAAGGGAATAAGGAGAAGAAGAGAGAAATAGGCGAGGAGGAGACATAGAGACATGTATACTGCCAAGAAGGCATGGGAAGAAAAATGTGTGATCAAATAATGAAAACTTACTTGAAGGAGGACAGATTCCGTTGTAATATTTGATGTCATCGATTGCTATATCACTCTCGAATGAGGACCCAATGATACCTTCAAAGACAATCTGCATTGAGAGAACAATCAGTAAAATAGGAATGAATGCGATATTCCATGAAATCTTTACTTACAAGGGCCGACACAGATTAAGTTGTTGCAATATTACTTCAAATATATGATTGAATGCATACTTCCCCGCCAATAGTGAACAGCTCCTCATCGGCTACTGGTTGAATCAATGGCGAGTGGATGCGAACCAAGAATAAAATGACGATTCAGATTGTGATAATTAAATCTATATTAACATATGCTTTGTCGTGATATCCACGATTATTTCTAGAAAGTGGGAAAGCCCCTTTCATATAGTCTCGTCTTTTTCAAGATACTGAAATGTCTAAAATAATATGAGGTTTACGAGAAATCCATATCAATATCATTATTATAAACATTCTTAGCATATTCTTTCAGTTTATAAACATTGGTATTACGCTTTTTAGATTTGTTTGAGAAGACGGTGAATAAGTTAAAATCTGCATCCAAAAATCCAATTAATCATCAAGGTAATAGGGAAACTGAAGAGAAGGCCATTTTGCATCAACAACTGTTTTACTAGGGTACCGTTTCAAGAATACCATTCAGATGATCTCGAGACGTCTTCGAGAGTCAATTCTGATATAATCGCAGCTACCTACTGAAAGGGGCTTGATACCCACCTTGAAGTTGCTCCCGCCCGAGTCAATATTAATCGACGAGAGGAGCCACCTATTTCCATAATCTCTCAACCCTTTGGTGAAGATAGTGGTCTCTGACCCGGACTCATCAAGGACATTGACGTTGAGGGCGCCCATGGTGGCGCCATACATGTGGTAGTAAAACTCCAAACAGCGCCCTCCAGAGGTGGTTGCATTCTGGAGAGTCGACACGAGTCTGGCCTTTTCACCTGGTAACCGTGGGCTAGAACTCTCGATGTACACGTAGAACCCTGTTACAAGTGATTGAAATAGAGGGGAATGTAGGTATTCATAAGATGGGGTAAAGGCGATTTGTATTTGGGAAGCTATACAGCGGAAAGAGACCGGATGCAACCGTTTTTTTGTCGTGAGAGACCCGTAGGTATTCTTTCACAGAAGCAATATGCAGATGGGAGGGGCATTCAATCAGTAAAAAGTAAGTACAAGCTTTATACATTTTACTTGAATAGCAATGATAATTTGACTCAAGGCAATCATGTCTTTTACAAAATTGCCTAATCGTAATCAGCCTTGAGCCATGCATAAATACTCGAATAAATATCTTGAAGCGGCCTGAAGGCAATAACAAAATGTTGATGTTGCAAAAAACCCTAAAACTCCTTTGATTTACATTATATATCAGAAATGACATGCTTTCTGTTCATGACTCCTTTTGTTATAGCTTTGTGTACCAGGTGTTTGGCCATTCACGATAATTCGGACTTTGGAGGTTTCTCACTAACATGCTTCGGTTCTAAATTTTGTGAATTTGGGTCTTACATTATTGAACAAACCCTGTCACAAAGAGCATTACCATATTAAGTTGTTATGTCCGTCTGATTGTAGACAAATAACAAAAACTATCAAAAACTATCAAAACCACAAAACAGGATCAATAGAAGAAAACATGATGGTGGTGGGCAACAATTTTACACGAACCAGAGAAGGATGCCTTTTCTTTTCAATTAGAATAAACAAAAGTTGGCCTATGTATTATCACTAAAGGTATTCTCCGGTACACTGTACAGGGCTGACCCACATTATTATTGAGTTTAAACCATTGACCGGGATTAAACTACCTTTGTTAATCTTAGGGCTTAGATTATTGCACATACCTGATCCAGATGTATGATCATTAGAAGGGCCTGTATTGGTTGATGTTGTAGCTCCTGTTATCCTGGCCCAGTTAAAATCATCGGCGACATCTTGGACATACGAACACAGATCTCCATCGAAATTGCAAGACGCCGAACCAGTGAGTGTATTCGGTTCAGCATATGTCGGTTGGACTAAAATTTAAAAAATGAGATGTGTCATAATGTTTTAGTTTGTTTTGTTCTTCCGCAGCCCCAACTCTTTCTCCATTTCCAATTGACAGTTAAAGCTGGTGTTTTGGCTGGTTAATCTTTCTCCTTTTACACAATGCTACGGTGTTTTTTCACTCGAATTATTGTAAACATCGTACAAATAAAAGTATTCCAAATTGCACGTGGCTAATTCAGGGATTGTGCTGGGTTCAGCGTAAGTTGGTTAGGATAGATAGGAAAAGGCCAAATCGTAACATATCCTAATTATTTCTGTTATTTTTTGTTTTCTCTGTGAAACCCATCGCAGCCCATCCCTTTCCCCCTGTATTATCAATGTGACATATTCGCAAGTCGGGTTTTCAACTGGCCAGCATTTAACTATGTTCACCATGTATTCCGTTTAACAAGAAAATTAATGATACTGTGGGGCTCGTTGTACCAAACTTAGCATTGATAGTAACTTTGCCATTGGTGGTTAATTCCATACAAACCTTGATTTGATTGGCTGTTGAATGGTGTTGCCATGGTATATTTAATAGTAATGACAAAGTTGCCACCAGTGTCAAGTTTTTTACAACAAAACCAGGGTTATCTATTGTTATTATTAATTAAAATTTTCCCGAGTTCTGATCTATTTTCCCCTATCTCGCCTTTAAATCAAATCCCTTTTCTTTTCGTTCAATTTTTCCTCGCTCTCATATTCTCTATCTATTCCAATATAATTCAATTGTTTACAACTTTTCCATTTTATTTTAATGTTTTATGAAACAAGTGCTATCGTTGTTCTAAATCTTAATTTGATTATAAATACACCGGACTGAGAAACGCGTTATTGATGAACAAATGGAAAATAAACTATACTCACTATCGCATGCTCCCTCTGCAATGTCAATGTCGTCAATAGCAGTGTCACCATAGGGTACCGTAGTTAAAATAGCAGCAATATATATCTGTGATGCAATAAAAACAAAGATATATTCATCTTGCTTTGATATACAACAAATACTCCTCGACTGTTATAAATATTATCCAGCATTACAAATACTAATGATAGGCATTTATATGGCGCCGTCTATTTATACAAACTCTATTCCGAGGTGCACTAATTTTTACCCGGCTTTAGCCTAGCTGCCATTACAGCGCTCTATCATTTCAAGGAATTAATTACTGCCTTATATTGTCTCATACATAGCACTCTAATTAGATCCAATAACAATTAAAATGATTGTATCATACGATATTAAAATGAAATATCCTAAGAAGATTGTTGGTTGGAATTAATATCATGTCCTAAACAGTAACTTTACTTAGGAAAGTTTTTACTGAACACCGTATAAGCAAAATAAGTTTTGAACAATTTAATTGGAGCATATCTACGTTTATTACCACGAAGAGATTGATATAACATTTCCAATGTACTTAATTAATTTTATTTGTGAAGAAGACGCTGTTTTTTCAATCTTTTTTTTTTTTGGTTAGCGAATGCCTCCGATGGCTGAAATGGTCATTCTAAATGGAATTATTTTGCCTAACATATATCCCTCATTGTTGCAGCAATGCAGGCATACACATTTTCTACACACATACCTCATACACTAGTATTGCATGTGACATAATGAGAGTTACATTGACCAATAACGTTCATAAAATTGTAGAGGAGTTTAAAATGGGGTGTAGCATGACGCGCGCGCTGACTGTTAATCAAGACCATTCGTTTACGTGCAGTTGTCTAAAAGAAGTCGTAGATGGCGTTAGCCAGTAATTGCCATGCTCCACTCGCTTTAAAGCCTGTGAGAAAAGGGTGCAACGGGATCAACTTGGACGGATTGCATTCTATTCTCACCTCATCTACAGTGTCGAAGTCTACGGTGACCTGTCCGTTGAGCCAGGTCTGCTGGTCAATATTCTGCTGACCAGCGAGCATCCACAGGACCTCCCGGCTGAGACTCCCCGATCCCATCGATGTATAGACCACGAGCTCCCCGGTGTCCACGCCAAACATCATGTACCAGAAACTGAGGCAGCGCTGCCCCGTGAGACTCGGGGCGCCAAGGAAGAGCACGGCTTGTTCCCCGGCGATCTGGGGTGACGTCTCGACAAACATGTAATGTCCTGCGGTGGTGAATATGTCTTTAGCATTGGTGTTTACAGGTTCAGAATGAATGCTAGTAAAGCTTTATATTCATGTTAACTGTCAAAATATTCACATTCGGGGTGGATGGTTCTTGACAATCATGTAATATCCTTTTCAGTAATAATAATAAAAATGGGTATTTATGTAGCGTACATATTCACCATGCATGGTGCTCGAGGCGCTTCTACTAGTTCAATTTGTTCTTGATATTTAACCCTTATCAATTCAGAACTGATGTAATTACCTCATAGTTTATATCCAGAGATCTTTCCATATGTGTATATACAAATATTGATACGACCTTATTCAAATGATTTGCCTTAGGTAAAAACATTTTCAAACAAACGAACAAAATAACAATAGAGTGAGAGTCAATCGGCGATTCTTCATAGTTCATTTCCAAAGAAACTGACCAAAAAACGATCGAAAAAGAAAAAAAAAATACAAAAAATAAAGAGAGAGAATGAAATAGTACCCGATGATGTCCCAAGGGTATGGTCAACATTTGGTCCTGTACCAGTGCTAGGGGTGCTACTCTGGTATCGTAACCAATCAAAACTATCCGCATCGATGTTACTCCACATGCACATTCCATTCTCAAAGTCACAAGAACCTGTGAAACAGTAAAGACAATTTTGGGGAAATGACATTAACTGATAAACATACATAATTATTAGCGTCTTCAGAATTTGTATAGGAGTTTTGAACACGCCATTATAAGAGACTGTTACGGGGAACCCATGGTATTCCCATAAATAATATACACTTTTTGATAAGCAAACAGACAAACTCTTCAAAACTAATAGATTAAAGTTATATCTTACAAATCTACTTTTATAGAGAAAGAAAAAGTATGTAATTACCTTTTTCATTATATGAGGATTTTTGTTTTACGCACTAGCTCATGGCAAAGCATAGCAGTGCTAATATACTTTATTTTAAATCTGGGGATGTGTCACAAAGACTAAGATCAACATTTCGGTTACAATGTAAATTGGATGACCAAAACACAACTTTATCTTCAATGTTTTGAATCGGTATTTTGTCAGCATCTCACCTATAGATCCGCACGGTCCCAGCGTATAGTCGACATCGTCAATGGCCAAGTCACTCCTAGGTCCAGCACCGACCACGCCCTCGAAGACCAAACGGAAGACAGCTGAACTTGAGACATTGACTACCGCAAAGAACCATGTATCACCCAGGTCAGCGGCGGACTGTGTCCATAGGGGCACCGTGTCACCTTCAAGCTAATGAGGAATGGATTTGCTGATTAGTTTAATACCAGTTATAGTATTTGGGGAATCTTCGATCGATATTGTAATGTTATAAAATACAATCTAAACACTTGATTTTTCAATCTCATTGACTGTTATTTATCATTCAAGCTTTTGTGTGTTTATTTCTTCCTGTGTGTGCTTATCTGTTCAATGCCTTCATCGGCAATGTTTCATGTTCTTCTTGGTTTTCATGAACATTGGGAACCAATTAATATACACATGCTTTGACTGTTTAAATGATTAATTCTATCATTTTTTTCAAGCAACCATGGTATCTAATTTTCGTTTTAATTCGTTATATTTTTGTCCGGTTATGGACACATAATGTAAACAAACGTGCAAGTTGGTGTGGTGAGTATGCGTATCTTTATTCGGCACATAATATAATCATTATTAAATTGTTTATTAAAATAATACTAAAAATAGTAGTCCGGGAGCTGAATTACATTTAGTTTACAATAAAAGCACATGGAAAACATATCAATTTTAAAACAATTATTTCATCAAGCTTACGAGAATACATTCAAAGATAACAGTAATATGATATAATATTATTCAAAAAGTTACTTTCCATTGAACACATATTTCAACAAAAACAACAGCATCGAAGTCATTCAGAAGTTGGCCCTACCATGACGTTGAGGGCGCCCATCTGATCACCGAACATATGATAGTAAAATGTCCAGCAGGTGTCATCTTGGCCGGCATCAGAAGGGTCAAAGTATGGTGTCAGAATGGTCGCTTTCTCCCCTGGCTGCTGACCAGCAGCGTCGATGTACATGTAGTGACCTGGGGATGGTAAATCAAAAAAATAATACCTTTAAGATAAAGTTGAGTTCTGATCATGCGATTGCATTGTAAAAGAAGCGTTGTGGAATCGATCAGAAAAAGTTGATCATCTAGCATATAAGTACTGATGTGTACTGCAAGATTCTGGAATCATCAAAATGATGATAAATTGGGCAAAGTTTTAGTAAAGTTACAATCACTGCACACAGAAAGATGTATATCTTGGACACGGTTATTTTTTTTTTGTATAGAATAAATATATTTCATATGAATACGTATATGAGTGTAAAAAGCTTTACATGTTTACATTTGTTAAAGCTTCTTATTAACTCGTCTATCTATAAAAAAAGGACTGATACATTTCGCCTAGTTTTGCAGAAGTTTCCTTTTTATATAAATAAAAAAGGACATCAATATGGTGCAATATAAATCATCCTTTACTACATAAAATTAGATTTACTTAATCGTGGAGACAAGATTAAATGGATTTTTATTATAAATTTGGCGTCACATGTGCCTGGGAGGCGAAAAGCGAACAAAATCAGTGTAACCCTCGTGTCTCTCCTCCCGGTATAAGCAGTTGGACCACTACACCGGAGTCTCCCTCTACTGTTATACGAATAGTCCTGGGGTTCTTAACTTGCAAAGGTGGTGACTCTCCTCTAAACGGGACCTTCCTTAAACGTCATATCCGAGGGACGAATAGTGTTACTCACCGGATGCTGTTCTGGTGGTAGCATCTACCGAGGGACCGGTATAAAGAGTGGGCGTGGTTCCTGCGTTCCATGACCAATCAAAATCGTCGAGATTGCCCTGGGAATAACCGCAGATGGAGGCGTCCTCGAACGTACACGTGTGGTATCCTGAAAAAATGACAACGCATATAAAATTTAGATTTTACTTTACCATGACATAGGACAAACCTGTATAATTTATGTATATAAATTATTTTTTATTGTTGGTATATCTTATAGAATACTGCCAAATGAACGCTTAGAAAGTCGTCTAGTTTAGTGCAGTGTAGTGCATGGGACATAAAAACTAATAGTAATAATAATGAAGAAAATAATTGATAGGCCTATGTTGTAATTTACAGCAAATTTTGTAATGTTTACCCTAAACATATTGTTTGTGTTTGTTATATGTTTGTAAATATATATAACATTTCAATATAGTAAAACAAACCCTCGTGGAAGAGGCAAAACGAAAAAATTAATAATGATGATAATTAGAAGAAGACAAAAAAGTAGTACATAATACTAATAATACTTAATTATGATAATAATACAAATAGTGAGAATAATAATTCTAATAGTGATAATAATGATAATATTAATTAAAACAACAATAATGATAATATTAGATATATACCTCTGCATGCCCCTGTTGTGATGAAGATGTCATCGAGAGCGATGTCACTGTCGAAATTTGAACCAGTAACGCCCTCAAATACGAACTAAAAGCAAAACAAAAAGAAGTAATTAAAAGTTACTTGTATACTTATAATCATAATTAATAATAAACCATTTGGTTTTGATTACTCAAGGTAGCCACACAAGTATTTATACAGCTATTTCTGCCGCCCCTGTAAATGTTACCGCCCCGGCATTTGCCAGGTAACCATTTTCACAATACCAAAGAAAACCAGACATGTATTTTTGATACAAGGAGAAAAGTATGAGAATACCCAACATGTTTCTTTTCAACTCTATTTTGTATTACGAAAACAGAACACCGACGGTTCTAATATCAGGAACATAACAAACGCTTAGGTATGATATGGTATGGTATTTATAGAATCATGCATCGTAGTTTACAAATACTGAATTGCACATGGATATACATTGCATTTTTAATACGAGTGTACAATTCAAAACAGTATCATTTACATAATTATAAGTACACGTATATGTCACATGTTTGAATGTCTAACCTTAAGATCGGCAGTAGGGATAAAATCAATCTGGGCCTCAAACCAGCTCCTTGACAGAGCCCCACTTTGGGTCCATAAGACCTGGCCCGGCGTGGTTCCGGTCTGGGCATAGACATTGAGTGTACCCATGTCAGCACCCCACATGTGGTACCAAAAATCGGCGCACATTCGCCCGGACGTCGCAAGAATGAGTTCCGACTCCAGTACGGCAACTTGGTTAAAAAAGCTCGATGCTTCTGTGTAGATGTAGAATCCAGCCGCTATTATCGAAAGAACAACGAAAAATAAATACCGGTGGAATAAAAACGATGCAAAAAAAAAAAAAAAAAAAAAAATCAATTTTAAGAACTGTTATATAACCAGGGTTTTATAGATGCAAATAGACAATTATTTTATACTAATTTTTTATCATCTAAGATGTATGTAGGAAAAAAGATGACAATACTTTGTTAACCCACGGAAGCCTCATCAGCATCAATGTTGTCGTTCTTCCCTAGGACCCTTCAATAATTATTACCCCAGTAATTATTGGCGGGTACCAATTAAACTTGGAATTTGAAGAAGAAACAAAATGTAAATATGATTTAGAATCGATAAATGGGCTCTAAATTGATGATCTCAATATCATTGCTTTTCAATAAAAAATGATTTGTTTAAAATTTTCAAATTGTTCAACTCCAACCCATGTTTATTCCTCCAGAAAGTGTTATATTGTATATTTGGAAGAATGTAGCAATAGAACAAAAATACAACATTATAACGTTTGTTTGCGGGGGGTCAATAAAACAAATTCGTTGCCGATTTAACCCATTGTATACTTGAAGCGGTGGTTTCTGTATGAGAACTACTGGGAATATAACATGTCAGTTGTCAAATGGTTAAACAACATACACGTACCTGTGCCAATTGTATGGTCATTTTCCGGGCCGGTATACGTAGAGGGCGTGTTACCCGACAGCCTCGTCCAATCAATATCATCGGTAATAGCTTGGGTAAAGGTGCACAGGTCCAAGTCAAAGTCACAACCGCAGATTGGGCCTGGTGAATTGAAGTATGATATTCAATCAGTAAAGTTGGTGAATCAATATTAGCTCCTCACTTTCAACATCGTTATGATAAAAGAAAAGTTCCGACAAATACGTTTTCGAAATTTCCTGGTAATTTAACCTTGAGACGAATTGATAACTAGTTCGAATAAGGAAGGTAGTGATTAGATCATGAGATGCTGTAATATCAATCATTCAGTTGACCCTTTTCCCTTCCTATTGATTGTGTTAAACGAAACGCTTGGCAAGTAATATTGGCAGATGCAAGAGCTAAATTTTGGAGCAGGAGGTACTTCTTGATATACGAAATTTAAAAGTAAAATAATTATACTAGAAATATTTTAAAGTGCATTTAGAGTGAAGATCCTTGTGGAAGTTTTGAGCTTTTGTTGGAGAAATCTAAATGTGTAGAGTATGGAACCCAAGTTTACTACGAAGACATAAAACCTCGCACATATCAATATTTAATGGTACTGACAATACTATAATGTCGCTGTAATGTTTGCAGTTTTCAATATTTATGGTTAGGTAATTGCATTAGGAGGATTTTCTGGAGGTCTTTACAATCGTGGATTGCATAGGTGACAAGGCAGATGTATGAAATGGAAACCTACTTGGGGCTACTGTTGTAGGAACTGGTTGGGTCCCTGTGCCTGTGTATGGCTGCGCTGTTGTAGTGGGGCGAACATCAGCCGCTGGTGGTTGAACTGTATAGATACCAAACATAAATTGATGAATGCATATCAAATCATCTGGAAATTCACCTGCCATAATGTTGCGCTAATAATTATGATAGTTGTCACGAAAAGCTTACCCTACCAGAAATCTGTAATTGAGAACTGGTTGATCTAAAAGCAAAATCAATATACCTCCTTGATATTCATTTCTAATATGAAAGTTTGTTTTGTTAATTTTTTTACAAAATGTTTAAAACTTTCCTTCAGCCAACCGCAAGGTTTTTCTTTTTACAAGTCCGCATTAAAGAAAGAACAGCATTACAACGGAAACCATTTACAAATAGTTAAAAATATACATTAAAACACAATAATAAACAATTATTTATTTGATTTAAAAGGTAAGACAGAGAGAGAAAGAGAAAGAGAACACCGCCCAGGAAAACAAAAGAAAATATTTGGTCGCGTTAGAAAGGTCAAAACGGGAAAAAGACTTAAACAAATAGCTCTGAAAAAATGTGTACCACCGATTTAGATATGACCAGATGACCTTTAATAATTGTTTTCTGTTTTTTTTTTTTATAGAAATTAAGAATATCAACAATATTTATCCTATTGAATTTGAATTTCAATCTATATAATTGCCTAATCAATGTAGCAAGTAGTTTGATAATGGTTGCAAATGTCAAACTCATTTTCCAGTCTCCGCCCTCACCCCACCTTACTCAAGAATATGGGGGGGGGGGGGGGGGATGAGGGGCGGATTGGGGTTAGCCGATCATTCTACATTAGTTATGATAGGGGATAAGGATTGGGGCGGGTCCAGGGAAGAGGGATGCCAGGTATTACCTCCGCATGTAGAATCAACAAAAGAGATGTCGTCCAGAGCAATGTCGCCTTCGAACCCCAGTCCGACCACACCCTCAAACACAACCTGAGAGAGAGAGAGAGAGAGAGAGAGAAAGAGAGAGGTGGAGAGAGTGAGAGTGACATAGAGATATATATAGATATGAAGAGAGATGGAAAAGAGAGAGAGAGAGAGAGAGAGAGAGCAGGAGAGAAAGGAAGAGGCATGTAAAAGGGATTGGAAATTCAGTGATATTCGAAACAAATTATGTTAATTACAGAGAGATACTACAGTAATATAAATGCTCATGTTTATGTCAGGAGCAGAACTGCAGGTTGTCATCAAGTGTCTAAAACTAATAATGCATCATTTGTCACCGGAGCATGATAGTTTTCGTACAATCCTAATTATTATTAAAAAAAACAGTCCTTACCACATAGCTGTCTGGACTCTCTACAGGCATCTGTCCACTGTTCCATCGGTCGCCTAGGTCCACTCCGTAAGACCACCCATCGGACCTTACGGCGCCCTCTATAGTTTCCACGTATACATTGAGGGATCCGATCTGGGTTCCAAACATGTGGTACCAAAATCGAAGGCAACGCCCGCCAGAAGGCGTCCCACCAAATGCCTGGCTGCGGAAGCGCACTGTGTCCCCGGGAACGACTGGTGAAGAAGTCTCCATAAAGACATACGACCCTGCAAATGAATCATCAGGGGGGGGGGGCGTTTTACCAAAAATTGTCATCAGTGACAAATGACAGTTTGTGTTATAAGCTACTGAAATCCTTGCTTCTGATTGGTTATCAGCAGATTTGTCACTGATTGGTGTAATTTTTCTTCGAAAAAGGCTTTGTGCAACGGGTCCCAGACGTCGTCAAGTTGAAAAACAAGCCACAGTAAACAAACAAAACATCAACATAAATACAATATGAGTGTTTGGACATCTTTCCACCAATCTATTTCAACGCATATGACTATACACCTCATTCGCATTCTCTCATTCTTGCCATTGGATTCAATTTCATATAACGCATGCTGCAGTGAAATGCATTTTCTCTAGCTCTTGATAGCATGCATTGTAGCATCCTGTTTTTAGTCATTCATATAGTCATCGGTCGCAGATGTTCATCGTTACTGACTAATTTAAAATGGTAATGGTTCATTCTTAAAATTACTCACTTATAAAATGAAAAGTGAGGTTCAAATTGGCAAACAAAATATTGATAACTTGTCCACTAATATTCTTGGAGACTTATTCCGAATTCGGATGATAAGCGATAAAGTACAAAACTGGACCCCAACATTTAGCAAAGAGTTGGTTCATAGTTCCCCTTTTTTGACGCAATCTTTATTGTTTATTTTGTTTGTTATTTCTATGTTTTGTTATCCACTTCAACATTGATACTGCTCTTCATGCGGGCCCTGACATTATTATCACACCAGCAATTGGCAGGTACCTTTTTACACCTAAGTGGCAAATGTTAGTTAACATCATATACGATAGGGCTTTAGTTCATGATGGGTACTCGAACCCCTAACCCTTGGATAGAGAGACACCCCATCTCCAATGGTGCATTTTCTGTTATTTCTTCACAATATGAGCGGGACCTGGACTAACCTTGAACAGTCCCAAGGGTGTGGTCTATACTTGGACCTGTGTTGACACTAGGCGTACCACCCTGTCCTATAATCCAATCGAACGCGTCCGACGTAGGGTCGTTGTTCCAGGTGCAGAAACCATTCTCAAAATCACAATCACCTGTTAAGAACAAAGTGGATTTGGGGGAAATAATGAAATTAAGAGTTGAGGATCGCAATTTGGAGCTGACTCATCAATCATTGTTTTTAATTCTAAAGAAAGTAACCTTAGGAAATAAATAATACTCACTTATATTCATTTGACGATTATTCTTTAATGAAAATAAATCCTCTCGCGGCAAAAGAATGATGAAAATATCTCCCTTTTTTGTTAATTATTTGCTCTCTATACCACTCTTAACAAGTTGTACAAACCTTTAGTGTATTTTATAAAAATTAGAATAAACGCATGGATTTCGTTATCAATATATAAAACATGAAAATGATGTTGTCTGCAAGATTATTACGGCATTTTAAACGTAGATATAAAGGATAAGAAGATACACCTCTTAAAAACCCGTTTTTTATATCATAATTGATTTTGAATTATATAAGATATATTACATAAGATAAGACCTGAGAGAATAATTATACACTTATAATGAACAAATAACAGTGGTTATTAATAATCTGGTTTAATTCATTCAACGATGATTGAGATATGATCAAAATCGTTTAAATAATTTTATTTTATTTATATATTCATTTATCTGTATCATTATTATCATCATTATATATATATATATATTATATATATTTTTTTAATCTTGTTAATAATTAATTATTTAATTAATTAGTTATTTGTATAATTTTTTAAAACTCAACAAAACATTATGCATTACTATATATATATATATATTTTTTTATTTATTTATTTATTTATTTTTTTTTTTGGGGGGGGGGGCGGTAGGGGGAGGGGTTCAGAAAAGGCCTGGGTCCCGCCCCGCCCCCAGTACCGATACTGCCAAATATTTGTTTTAGAGTACCTGGTGGCGGACATGACCCGGCATACATATCGATGTCGTCTACAGCGATGTTTCCCAGAACTCCATCACCTACGGTCGCTTCAAAGTACACCTGAAAATCATCGTTGATACTGAATGGGATGCGAGCCACGTTCCATTGGTTGCCTAGGTTACCGGATAGTGTGAAGTAGGGCTGGGAGAATAGTCCTCCAACCTAGACATGTCGATAGATCGAAACCAAGAAATATATTTAAATATGCATTGAATAAAATGTACATCGTTATCATATCAACTCTATTTCTTTACGAATTATATTTAATTATCGTTGATAACATTTGCAACATAAAAGCTTAAGCTTATTTTTCTGTTTCAATGAAATTTAAGGAGCGTCGATTTCGTAGGAAGTAATGGACATGCCAGTCGTGTGGTATGCGATCTACCAGAGTAACTTATTTCTTTAAATAAATACCCTCTATTATAAATATACTGTCTTTTTAATTCACTGGTATTTGCCTTATATATGTGTTATGTACAATATTTATATTTTACATTATTAGTTTGTATATTGTTAGACATTGTTGAGTATTCTAGTTTTTTAAAGTATCCATTGTAATAGCGATTCATTATTTTTTGTTTTGTTACGTTTCTAAACTGATTTGTACGAAAATACTTTGTTTTGCTGTTTAAGGGTTTAGGATCGACTAACACATGTGCTATTACTTGGCCCCTTTAACCAACCAATATTTTCTCTTCTTGTATATGCAAAATCATTGTATGAAATGTATGTATTGCTGATGGTAAATCAATTAAATCAAATCATATATGTATAAATTTACATGCCAGTTTTCCATCGAATCAAAACGATTTTCACTAACAAATATGCATGCCTTTCTAATTATTGCAAAATACACATTTAAGCTAATTAAATGTTTATGCAGCGAATGGATATTGATGAACCTTAAAAAAAAACATACTAACTAACAAACAAACAAACAAACTAACTAACTAAATAACTAACTTACTAACTAACTAACTATCTAATTAACTTACTAAATAACTAACTAACTGCAAAACAAGTATTTACCTCGACAAGAACATTTAGCGATCCGATGTTATCTCCGTACATGTGGTAGTAAAACTCGAAGCAGTGGCTACCTGTAGCCGGGAAGGTATGTGAATATAGCCATGCCCTCTCCCCCTGAACTCTGGGGGCTTCTGTCTCGATGTACATGTATTTACCTGGAACGGTTGATAGCGTAGAAAGGCTAAATCAAAAACTACATTGTCCTAAATTCTAGAAATAACATTTTACCTTGAAAAATGGTGGATCATTAAAAATTTCTCGACTGATATATATATATATATATATATATATATAGGCCGATACATATATGTACATTAAAATCTGCTTTAGTGGCCATCTGTATGAAGAGACCACTTTTCTTAAAGGCCATATTTTGTGTTTCCCTTGAAAATGGTTTCTCTAATTGAAACATGTACTAAAGGAACATATAAAGACCAATTTTCTTGTCTGCTTGATTGGTATTTATATACACGTTTCACTCTCTATATAATATATGTGAGTGTGTGGGTCTGTTTGTGTGAGTTATTGTTGATTTAAAAATGTTTTGAATTCATGTCAAGGAAAACAAATGTATTTTATTTCAAAGATTGATATGTATTATTTGGAATCAATAACTAAACTATTGAAAACAAAAAGTAAGTATGTGCGTGTAGTATTCCATCAATCCGTACTAAATTTCATTCTCATGATTTCATATTTAAAGGGACAAAAATACGCCTCCAACATTTTGGGGAAGGTAGAGAGTAATGTGTTCCCTACATGTTTGAAGCGCCTTGAGCATTTAATTAAAATGGATAATGGCGCAATATTAATATCATGTATTATTGGATCAAGATTAATAACGAACATATCAATGCACTGACTGACCATTGATTGCATTGGTCGTGTGGTCAGCCGACGGGCCAGTCAGGGCAGTATCAGTAGGTCCTGATCCAAGACTCCAGTCAAAATCATCTAGCAGACTTTCCTGGTTGTATCCACATACTGCATAACCGTACTCAAAATCGCACACAGGGCTAAAAGCTCCTGGGCTCGGAGTGACTGCAAATTAGGAACATGAGAAATACATTAATAAAAACAATTGAAGTTTGATTGATTATAGAAAACCTAATTAGGAATAAGGTAATATAATATGGTTATATAACGTCATAACTTGTTTAAAGAACACACTAATTTTTGTAAACATAGGTATTTGCACGTATTTTTTCGAAAAGAAAAACGATGTAAAGCAGTAGAAACGGTATAAATTACCCAATTTACCGATGCACGTAAAATGGACCACAGGTTGCTTTCTCTAACTGACATGGAAATAATTTTGTTTTCAGAAGCTATTCATCCCAGTTATTATCCTGACTTTGGTACAGAGGAATCTACGGCGAATTAAAGGTATTTTGTGCAGAATGTTATTGACGACATGTAGGATTGTTGTTGTTGGTATTATTATTTGATCACTTTATTTAATGTATAAATTACACAAAATAGGCAAAGAAGCAGCTCATTTAAATTCATGTTTAGAAGTCTCTTAAAATCGGTGAGGTATGGAAAAATAAATGTACAAATAGATAGGATTTCGCTAAGTATAACTTAAAATTCATCTTATTGTTATATGAATGAAACGAGTATTTTCAGTGTAGCTTTTTACGAATAAAGTTTTATCTCGAAGCATAAAACAATGTAGGCAAATGTACAAATTTAGGATACATGAGTTTGACAAAGAAAGATACAATGGAAAACAATAATCTAGTATTTAGAAAAGTTGGACGTGCTTCCATCTATCGATACAAAAATATCTACATTGTTGCGCAAAAATTGTTCCTTCAACATCCGAATAATATTTTAATTTCTTTTGAAAACAAGGAAATAATAATAATTCCTTCAATCATCTAATTTAAAAAATAAATAATATTGTGCATCCAAAATAACGAAATTAAAAAAGGAATAATTTTCAGTGTGTGTAACTTACTTGCCAAACAATCCTCGTTTTCCAGAAGAATGTCATCAACAGCCATATCGCATCTTGGATCACCACTCATTATTCCTTCAAATATAACCTAAATGTGAAAAAACATATATAGCAGGATAGAATATCAGAGTTAAAAATACGTTATAAATACGTACCTACGGCTTATTACGGCAATATAAAGATATCCTTGACACGAACGAATAAAAATGAGAGCAAAACATTCATGTTTTACTTGTTTAAGTTACAGCGATGCAAACAAGTATTGATTTATGTATGCAGATTATAAATAATAACTTTTAAGGACGCTGTAATTTGGTGACGTGTATCAGGGTATTACAATTGAAGTTGAAAACGTAACAATATACATTGCTCTTAGTAAATTATAATTATATATCTATATGTGAGATGGTACTTACATTGAAAGGTGTCGTTCCGGTGACTGGTACCCGAGCAACCAGCCATTGGTCTCCCTGTGTTCCGGCCCTGGTCCAAGCCAGTGTTTCTGCTGACCCGGAAGCAGTCAGGACGTTGATGATACCGATCTGCTCACCATGCATGTGGTACCAAAAGGTCAGGCAGGAATCCGAAGTGACGGGACTGTAGAGGGCGCTCCTCAAGCGTGCAGACTGTCCTATGCTTGTCGAATCGGCCTCGGTGTACATGTATGAGCCTGAGATAGCTATACAAACAAAATGGAAATGTGTATGCTTTGTTGGTGAAATTAATCATCGTCTCCTTGGAGATTATAGCGTAAATGGGAGAGAGCGCACTGAACAATTTTATATTCCTAACTCCATGTAACTGTGGCGTACAAACATATGAAACCGATGTGGCCCGCACGTTTCGTTATTATACACATCCACAATAATGATAATGACATATACATTTTCCTCAAAAACATAAAGATTCTTCTTTATGCTTTATTACAGTTAATGAAATATGTGACACTCTGTGAGAATGCATTTTTTAATCGAAAATTTCACTTTTCTAACACTTTGTGAATCAACAGTGTATGTGTCACTGATTTCTCTAATGATATTAAGGATGCATGACAATTGTCTACTGTTACATGATGATTGCTGTATTAAACATATATGGAATATGAACATTCAGGAGTCATTGGGTTAACTCTTATCATGTCACAGGGCTAATCCCCATTGTGCCAAGCCCCAAATCCCCCGTGCCAGGTTGTTTTGGAGATAATCTAATTAACGCGAGGATTCTATGAATAGCGAGTGCAAAATACACAGCACAGTCCAATGAGCATGAACAATAACTGCTATTACGAATGCTGCATTGCACGCACATGGCACTCAAGCGATAGCTCTCTCGCATGGACAAAGCAGTATAACGATAGCGTGCATGCAGCCTCATGTAAGGCTATGATTTAAGACCAACATCTATTCTTACTGAAACTTCCAGCGTGTGTGTGATCGTCGTCTGGTCCGGTGTTAGCCGTGTCCGTAGGTCCAGACTTCCTGGTCCAATCGAAGTCATCCCCCGAATCTTGACCAAAGCTACACAGACCCCCTTCAAAGTCACAGTTAGCCGGCCCAGCAGGAATGACTATGTGTGGGGCTGTAGTGGGCAGTTGACTGGAAGGCGGGAACGTCGGCTGTGCAATTGCACTGTTTGGTATAGCTTAAGATAATTGAATAGAGATACAAATGATATAGAATAATTATAATAATATCAGTAATTTGAAGTTAGTTTAATAATTGCAATATTTTACTCTTTTCTAATATTCTTCTCTTGGAATGAGATTGGTAAAACGTCGTATAAAAAATTATAAAACTACTGCAAGCGAAAGATATGTCTTCGGGCTGATCAAAGAAAGGCTTACTATCGTTTTAAAATACAATGACATGATTAGTTATTGCGTATAATATTTATATTATGAAAACCCAATAAATAATTGCTTGAAAATAAAGAACATACATATATGAAGCAACATTTTATTCGATTCTAATACACCAATCGTATCATTCTAATTTTGTAAAACAAGAGCCATGTTATTAGTTTTGTCCTCTCAACTTCTCTTTCTCATTACAATAAGAATTATAGAGGTTATATTCAATGGTAAAATATCTAGCTTTTGACAAGGCCACACATTTTTTGCGAATGAATAAGAAAAATAGAAATACAATGAACATTTATTTTTAACACGTACCAGTCTATCAAAATTCCGCCTTTTAACATAAACACGGTTTTTACGTTTAATATTTAGTATATAATCTAATTCAGTTTGGATAAGAAGTCAGGGAAATACCTGGGCAATTATTGTCTGTAACAGTAATGTCATCAACTGCAATATTTCCTGTGGTGGAAGCACCTACTTCGCCGATGAAGACAACCTAGGCATTGGAGAAATGCATCGAAGACAAGTTAAAGGTAATACAAAGTTTTGGTATGGGGTCATGAATTTGGTTCAAATTAATATATTGGAAGCATATGCGATCCAACAATATTTATTGATCGTTGTCGCGGTTGAAATCGAGTCTAAAGTTATGAAATTGTAAATAATAAACTATTTATGTTGTTTTGCTCCCTTTAAGCTATAAAACAATGTTTCTGGACTAAAATCGACCGATTAGCTATTCCCGTTTGGAAAGTATATATCACAACTACATATTCTGAAATTGTCATGGTCGCAGCTACCATTGTACGGCCGTAGGCGCTATTTGAAATTTATCAAAATTTACCGGGAGCACCGGTAAATTGTTATAATCAAATTTTCCCGAAAGCAGTAGTGTTTTAGGGGCTAAAATTTCTAGTGCTTATAAAACATCCACAGGGGCATCCAAATATATTAAAATTGTAAACAATCACTATCCAACCAATTTTCAAAATTTCCCAAAACTTTGTATTATCTTTAAGGATACGCATCAGTCAGAGGCGATTCAGATGTTTCAATGTTTTACTGTTATAGCATTTTATCACTATTTCACAATTAGATCAGTTATTTTAAACAGTGGGGCAATACCATGCAGTCATGTTAAATTCCGTATATATTTTACTACCCATCAATTTTAAATTATGATTGTACAAATTATATTTAATTCCATTTTCCCTGATCTAATGTTGTTATTTTTTTACTTGCATTGTATTTTACCTGCACTGTGAAAGCATGTACAATTCAGTCTATGACTGCCATTCAAGTCTTTAATAAACCTTGATTGAATCGAATTGAATTGAATCACTTTTTCACAATTATAGCAGTTTATCACTATTTTACGAGCACTGCCGACTGTGGATATAAACCAACAAAATTCCACAAGCTGCCGTATTGTGTTAAGGGTAGAATTATAATTTCACAAGAAAAATATTTGCTAGTGCTCGTGTTTTTTCATGAAAGTGTATTTTCACGAGAGCGACAAATTAAATCAATATCATAAAAGTTTAAATCGAATAATGATATAAATCACCAAATTATTATGGGTATAAAGGTAACAATTATTTCCGGTACATATAAAGTTCTATAGAATTTATTAGATTTCTGCCATGTTTTTCACCTGCGTCTAAAGTGGGAAATGTAGGTAACGACTTTCCAAAAGAAATTGGTGCGAGGAAAGGGAGAGTGTTACCATGTGTTCCTTGGCCCGTAAATTATCCGAAATAACTCCTGCCTTAAGACAATTATCATTGTATGACTAAGATTAATCGTTCGGTATTTTCTTTCAACCATCCCGTTGTAGAATAAATTATGAAATACCCTGTAATCGTAGTCTTGTGATACAGGCACTTGTCCGTAAGTCCACAAAGCACCCTGAGTTGAGTCTAGCCTCCAGAGGATGACGTCATCTGGAAACCCGTAGTTCTCTTGAGCAACGGAGAGGGCGCCTGCATCAACTCCTTCCAGATAATACCAGAAAGTAACGCACCTTCTCGTCGCAGTTTGGTTGTTGAACAGCGAACTGACCATACGGGCGTTTTTACTAGGCACCTGATTAGTTGGATCAAGGTATACGTAATACCCTTATCCAGAAAATAAAATGAACAGGAGAATGATTGCACTTGAATTGCTATTATTTGACTAGAATGTATGACCAAAATACACATTTCGACCAAAAAAGAAACATTGCTATTACGGGGAAAGGTGCAAAGAAAACATTTGATGATAGCATTCGAAGCAGGCAATCACTTCTGGTATTTTACCTCATTGGTGACGACGTTTAAAAATACATACAAAATACATTATATAGTATTAAGATGACTATGATAGAAACGATTACCATGCACATTTTACTTTAAAAACATTTATATAACAATGTAGACTTGAACAAAAAAAATTGATTGTAATTCAAGTATTGATTGCCATGCTTACGTCCGAAGCGCTTAGTCTCTCGTTTGGACAATTGCAATCAAAATACCTGCTAATCTCACAAATGATTTCTTGATGTTAATTTGTTTTGGTTTATTCTCATGACCATACCGCTTAAACCGCAGACACTAAGCATGATTTACTAATCATTATTTTGTATAGAGACCATCACTTCAGCAACGCCTTATATTCACATACCTGCTGATGAGCCAATTGTATGATCCGTTGGAGGTCCATCACCATTGGTGGCGCCCTGCTTCCTAATCCAATCGAAGTCATCGGCTGTGACGTCATTTGTCCAAGTACAATAATCGGCTTCAAAATCACAATCGCCTGTAAGAACATAAACAAAGGATAGCCTTGATATGATCTGGGTTTTTCGGCTATAGTAGGAGGGTTATCGATTAGATCTCTTCCTCTTTGACCCCTGATCGTTTGTTTCTAGGTCTAACTCAATGATACGTTTCGTATAACCGTTAGTGATCGATTTTTTAGACATAATAAATCCTTTAAGTCACAAGGTCTGTTCAGAAATTCACACAACAACGGCGGACGCTTTAGGCAGATTTCGTTCAGAAGTTAGTTGGCAACATCGTTTCAGTATTGTATTTACACCGGAGTCTATGTTTTGAAGTTAGTGAACATCTTTTTACTCTTTGAGGATCCGGTGGTCAGTCAAAATAAGTAATGAAGTCTCTCAAAATAATACATTCATTTGTGTAGGGGGCAACATTAGGGCCCAGTACGATTGGGGAAGACTACGATCACTTCAATAAGGAGAAAGTACTTACCTTGAGCGAGACAAGAACCATCTGTAATTCTGACGTCATCAATCGCGATATCGGAAGTGAAACTCGTTCCAATAACGCCTTCAAATACAATCTACAAATAGGAAGAATGGTAGTAATAGCATTATGTTAATATGCTATATGAAACAAAAGGCACATGACGAGTAACGTCTACTAATAGTGAGCGATTCAAGACCAAACAAGTTTATTATTAATTATGCCTAATTGAAAACAATCGGTCATTTTCAGTCATGTTTAACCAGGGAAGCCAAATTGATTCCAATACTGCTCTTTCTTTTGACCAAACAGCATTATATCGTCAGTGCCAGGTACCCATTTAATACATCTGGCTCGATGAGGACAAAGGTTTTGAGTAAAAATGTTGTCCAAAGCACCGAGCGAGGATCGAACTCGGGACCTTTTATACGAGAGACAAGAACCTTAACCAGGATGCCTCCCTGTAATACTATTAATTAAGTTCCAATCCACTAAATAAAATCAGCCAAATTCTGGGCTCAGTGTCAAAAAGAGTTGCGATTTATCCAAAGCAATGGGAAGGCATCCAAGGAATCGTGTACTGCTTACAGTGTCATATCTCTTGTTTACATACACACTAATAAATAAGGGTGCAATTTTGCTACAATAGGAGCACCCCTCTGACAAATACGCGGAGTCGGATGCAGATCTGCACCCCACTTGCACCCATATTTCTTAGTGTGGATTTATATCAATCGCATAAAAGTTGCAATAAATATAAATTCGTTATAATTATGACGGTTCTCTGGACTACTCACGAAAAAAAATTAATTTCTAGAATTTCTCAATTTTTACTAAATTTTCCAAAAAATCATCACAAATAATGTCCAAATGTCGAAAACCAATTGAATTTGTCAGGTATTGGCTTAAATCTGAATAATTGGATTGCCTATAGGAACTCAGTGCTATATTGCTCTGGTTCTTAACGTTGTGAGCCAGAGCAATATCATAATAACACTGAGTTCCTAGAGGCAATCTTTTCATTCAGATGGTCATATCTCAGCCAATACTTAAGATATCCAATTGGTTTTCAGAAAAAATTGAGAAATTCAACAACAACAACATCACACGTCATCACTCTACAGGGGCCACTCCACAGTTTACCTGATAATCATTCGTAGTTGGAGCCAGGAACCTTGCGATGTACCACTGGTTTCCTTGATCGGCCGACTCACCCCAACTAGGGAGCAGCTGCAGAATGTCTTGGCCAGTCTCCACGATGTACACACTGAGCGTACCGATGGAACCCCCGTACATGTGGTAGAAAAACTCGATGCAATGGCCGCCAGCGACCTGGTAGGTCGGTGACCACAAACGGGCCAGTTCGCCTTGGATGCGAGGAGAGGAGGACTCGATGAACATGTAGAAGCCTGAAAAGGAAGTCATTCAAATAATGATACCGTTGTAAATATCTCGATGAGATCAGTTCAAAATACACATTATCTAAACATTGTTAAACATGATGAAAGGTTATAACTTGAAAAACAAAATGTTCACAAGCCTTAATTTTCTCTTCATTTATGTAAATTTCGTGGTTTATATAAAATGTATGCAAGCAGTATTGTAAAGTATTGTGAAACAGAAAAGCTATGCAATTGTTAAAGCACTGTTAATCAAAAAATGAATCATGTTTCACTTGAATCATGTAGGGTTGCCACGGTAGTATTTAATTTGATTTTATATGATTGTTTGATTTGTTCAAAAGCGATTTTTTTTTTTTTACCCCCAAAACCAAAACATAAGATAAACAGACGCAAATTAGAGAAATAGAGAAACACGTAATACATATTAACTCAGTAAGCAATACACCAGCAGTGGGTGAAAAAGAAGAAACAGAAAAGACATAATAAACGGGAAAAACAAGACACCCAACACAACAAAAGTAGGGGTGGGGTGAAGTCCATATTTCCCGACATAAAATCTACTCAGAAACAACAGTATTGATTTCCGCCGAGCCTTCCAAAGTGTTCTGTTCGTTTGAGTGCGTGTGTCTTTGTGTGTGTGGGTGTTTGTGTGTGTGGGGTGGAAATGGTGGGGTAGGGGGTCAAAACAAATACCCATGGTATGTTTGTCTCTCAAGGGGGTTGCCATAAGCATCTCGTAATCCCTCTAATGTGATACAAGAAATCACAACGTACCAGCCGCCGTTCCAAGGGTGTGGTCATTGGGCGGGCCTGTGTCTGTTGAAGGGGTGTTTGCACTCTGTCTCAGCCAATCAAAATCATCGCCGCTCGTCTGCTGGGTGTATCCACAGATGTTCGGGTCCTCAAAGTCACACTGGATCAGGGCTGGTATTGATGAAGGCTCTGGAGTGACCACCACTATGGCAAGGTAAAAGGACAATACAATGTGACGGTAAACGTCGTAACCTTACGCCCTGTCGGGCGTCACTTTCTTTTTGAATATGTTAGAATTTGTTTTCCTTGTGACATGGGCACAATTGATTACGTGTCCCTACTGTTAAATGTGATTAGTGATTGTAAATGATTATGACCATCGAATGATATGTCCTTATTCATTAAATCATTTATCATATCGTAGAATCTGTCATCTAACTAAACAGATTTAATGGTTCCAACCGTACGTATATTTCAAAGACATCATCGCTAAACTTTTTGTGGACAGGATTTATTAATAGGGCTGAAATGATCACATATTGTTCTTCAAATTGGCAACAATAATATTTTTCTTTCATCGCTACAGTGATATAAAAACATGCATTGTGTCTCTGAAAACAATATACACAGGCGGGATTGCTGTTGAAATAATATAAACGTTATCAGTTTTGATCGAAAGATAATAATTTTATTCTTTCAACCTGTTGCCAATTTACGGATTTTAAACTTATTTCCCCTTTTTAAAATTGCTAGCATCAAAGGCAATATAGTCATGGAACAAAAGTAGACGCAAAGTGTGCATACATGTTTTCAATTTTTACTCGTGTATCTAAGAGAACTATGCAGGCTTTGAATCAAAGTTATCGAGCCAAACAACAAAATATGGAATGATTGACCCGGAAGGGTTAACACGACTACTGCGAGAAGATAGGCCACTTTTATAACGTAAATTGTATATGCTCTTCAAGAGAGATTCCTGTAAGTATTGCATCAGACCTTGCGGACAATATCCTGAAAATATGATGATGTCATCGATAGCCATGTCACTTGTAAAACTGGATCCGATCACGCCCTCCACGGTGACTTGAAATCGATCTGTGTCTGCACGTGTGATATCCAACTGTAACAATGGAAAAACAAGTGACGCTAATATACATTTTTGTCCAAAAACCATGGCACATTATAAAATAAAATATCTTTGTTTTTGGCTTTTGATATCAAACTATAAATTTTAAAAAAAGAGAGAAAAATGATAAGTTATGTTCATGGATTCATGCAACATCAAATATGTCCTTAATAAATGTACCATTTTATAGACGACAACGCTTCTCTTATGTACGTTCAAGTTTGTTTTTATTTCTATCCTGATTGATGCCACTACTTCTGCCCATTGACCTCAAAACAATGACAACAATATTATTCCTAATTTTTCAACCAATCTTTGTAATATTTCAAGAATTGTTTCGTTTCCTGAATATTCCCCCTTTTTAAGGAGGGAGGGGGGGGGGTGGAATGTGGATAATAACCAAAATCACTTTGTTCTACTGATTGCAAGTTACAACTCTGAGGTAGGAGAAACAAGAAATCAATTAAATAACTATTATATACCCTATAGTCCTACTTTGAAACAAGATTCCCCAAAATATTATGTGATGAGTTTATGTGATGTCGGCACATTGACAAAGCCGATTTATTGAATTTTTGATATCAAGAATAACCATTGCTTTACAATAGAAAATCATTTCTTGATATCAAGAAATAGGAATAAATGATAAAACGGCTTGCCAAAAATACGCAGAAATACGAAAGCCAAATACGCAAAGGTATGACTGAGGCATATTTGCTCACCTGGCCGAGATTCCAGCCATCGCCTTGTGTTCCCGTCATCTGGAAGAGGGGACTGCTGAGGGGGTCACCCACTTTTGAGACGTAGACGTTTAAAGTGCCCATAGTCGCCCCATACATGTGGTAATAAAATCGAAGACATTTTGTCCCGCCGGCGACGACCTGATTGTATGGGCTGGTCAGTCGGGCGATCTCCCCCGGAAGTTGGGGGCTGGACGATTCGATGTATGCATACTGACCAGCTGAATGGTAGGTAGGATAGATATAGAGAAGGATGTGTCAGGGGTTTGCCTTTACAGGACTGCGCCAACGATATTATTACCCCTTCTCCCATCCCACTCTATCTCATTAGGCCTATGTTTTTTTCTCTCCTTTTCTTCTTCTTCTCACTCTTTTTCTCTTTCTCCTTCGCTCTTTCTGTCTCTCTTTCTGTCTCTCTTTCTGTCTCTCACACACTCTCTCTTTTTCTCTCTCTCTCTCTCCCTCTCTCCCTCTCTCTCGTTGGAGTGTCGGAGTGCCATTTGCAGCCCGCGGATACGCCACTGTCATTGTTGCGTGCTTTCTTATCCACGTGTCATCAATGTGTTCGTTTGAATGTCATCAACCATTCCAAACGATGAAGAACCTAATTCCTTTTTCGTAATGTGCGACGTGAGTCTCCTACATGTTACATCTTTGTTTCGGTATTAACATACGAATCACTGTATACGCATAGGCCTATGCCAATATCGGGGGAGGGGGGGGGGGGGATTGTGGAATATCACTTTCTTTCTCTCGCACACAGATGCACACGTGTGCATATACGCACAAAGAAACACACACACACACACACACACACACACACATGCGTATTTATATCAAGTTTTATAAAAAAGGGCCCTGGGACCCGTATCACAAAGCCTTTTTCAAATGACATATGACAAAAATCAGTGACAAATCTATTGATAACCAATCAGAAGCAAGGATTTCAGTAGCTTATAGCAACAATTGTTATTTGTCACCGATGACAAGTTTTGTGAAACGTCCACCGGCCTCCGGTCTAACCCTGATTGTGTACTGGTGGTTCTCACCTCTTGTAGTGTGGTCTGAACTTGGTCCTGTGTCAACTGAGGTGGTAGGACCAGATAATAAGGTCCAATCAAACGCGTCTGTTAAATCTTGGGTCCATCCACACAGTCCAGAATCGAAATCACAATCGAACTGGGCACCAGCTGTAAAAAAAGAGATATTAAAGTTATAGACCAGTTTTGAAAACGCCCCCTCCCCCCCAAAATAATTGGAAGCTCTTCATACCAATCATGTGAGATAATACATTTTGACTAATACGTGATGATACAAATTTTGCCGGGAAACCGCCTATTAATTGATATATTTGGTAAATTATCATATTGATCTGGCCTGGATAGTTATCGCTAATGCACCTCAACATTGAACATTTGGGCATATATTTCTGTTTTTTGCGAATTTAGGTTAAAAGGAATGCCATGGAGCTAATCAACCCGACAATGAAATTTCGACAAGTGAATAGGAAGACAGCACTTTGGTACTATATTCTATATAGTTCAGGTCCAGGTTAAAGTCATTTTTTTAAGCCTTGGGAAAAATCCGAACATCTTGTGTGAATTTGACAATTATGTGTTGTTTTTTTTGCATGAACAACCGGAAACAACGATCTTGAAGCATAATCATACCCTCTCGCTATCTGCAGCAATCTATATGCAATTTCGATAATTACCAACGCGTCCCATGGCAACTGGAGCGCAAGTGCTTCTGAAGAGAGGTTAATTCCCAAATTAACGATGCCTAAATTATTATTTTATTCATCTTTCGGCATTTTAAGAGGACTACTGTTTGAATTCCTCATTCTGTGTAAGCAAATACAAAGAGAAAGTACAATGAGAGTGAAGCAATTTTGGTTTCGCTCTGCACTTAAGATATGAAATTGGAGGTTCAAAAAAAGTTGAGGGGGCGCTGGTTGCTTGTGCCTCTTCTCTATGTTCAAGCCGACGAATTGAGTTGGAGCTCTGATGACGTAGAGTGGCTTGAAACACACCCAACCCAAGCTTCCTGAAAGCTTTTTTTGCGCGGCCAATCTTCGGGACTTTCACTTAAACTAACTCGCCGATTGTAAAGTGTAAAAACTGCTAGCGTGACACTAGGTAAATAAAAGTGGGTGGTTTCAACATCTTCTGATTTTCTTGACGCCTTGGCTGATCGCTTGTCCTCCATCTTCTGTACCAAATAAAATTTGTCAGTTGAGTATTAGTTTCAAATAAAGAAAGCAATTTCTGATATCAAAGGTAAGTCCACTTATATATTCCATCAAAACTGATTCAATACTTCATTTATACTTTTGTTTTATAAAATATACCTTCTTTATATGTATGTGTTGATATATCATACACTGCCTATCATGATTAAATTATAGATCCATTTATGTAAATCATCAAAATTGTTATTATCTTTATCTGTCCTACTTTATATATAGTAGAACTAATAATTGTAATAACAATTATGATTATAGTTATAATTCCTCTTTTTAAAATAACGAATGACATGACTTAATATTATTAATGCCCCTCTGCGCTTCGTTAACAAAACATTGAAATTATAATAATAATAATAATAATAATAATAATAATAATAATAATAATAATAATAATAATAATAATAATAATAATATAAAATGCAGCAGCGCTTAACAACACAACTTGCCTTTCAACGAATATTAATACTATAAATCAATTGCTCGTCGAAGATGTAGATGTGTCATGGTATAGCGGTTTATTCACTTGAATCTCATTCAAAGGGTAGATGGTTCAAATCCTTGCACCGAACTAGAATCCTATATACATTAATCCACATGTGCCCCGCTTGAATGAATTCCAAGTATTACTAATGAGGAAAGAAAAAATGTAATGTAGATGTTTTGTGTATCATTTGTATCATTTTGATTATTATTAATATTGTTACGACGTTTGTCATTATTATCATATTTATATTTGTTAGTATTATTACCATTAATGTTATTATTATTATTATTTATATTGGTATTAAAAGCAGTTATAACGGTTGCAGTAGCAGAATTATTATTGTCATTATTATTATATTAATTATTGTTATTATTATCGTTGACATTATCATTAATATTATTATTATTAATATGCATCAAATTGCAACAAATATAGAAAAACTCAGAAACTAAATTGTTGTTGAACACTTTTGCTCTTCCTTGCACAAATGGTATGATTCCGGTTGTATATCTTTGTAAAGAAGGTTAATTCATGTTTAATTTCAAAATTAAAGAGTTAAAATAGAGAGAAGAAAAACATAAATTATTATCAATGATTATTCTTTTTTCTTTCATATTTCTCCTTCTTCTTTTGGTTCTTCTACTTCTCCTCATATTTCTTTGTTTTCTTTCTCTTCTTCTTTTCCTGTTCTTATTCTTCTTCTCCTTTTTTACTTCTCATATGTCCTTTTCTTCTTCCCTTTCTTCTTCTTCATTTGCAGTTCAGGCCACCGTAACGTGTATTGTCCTTGCGGTGTTTTCATTGCTTGAACGATCGAGTGAATATTCCTTGAGTACGTCTGTCACCATGAACTTAAACTCGACAGCGATGGAAGGGGCGGAGGGTGCTGGAAGCTTCCTGCCCATCTTGCTGTACAGCCATACCGAGAGACTGATTGGATTGGTGTTACTGCCTGTGCTGAACCTCGTTTACTTGCTTTCCATCGGGTTCACTCATTACATCCTTGCCACGTGCCACGGCGCCCGGGGGAACATGCAACTCTTCTTTCGTGCAGCGACTCTCTTAGATGGGCTCAGATGCATCTCTTTCTTCATCGGTAAGGCACTCGAAATGACCCAGGCCATTTCCGCGGCAACCGCCATCTGTTGGGTACGACCCGTGTTCAACTTCGTGTTCCCTTTTCCTACCATCATGACTTTCATCTGCATCCATCTCGATCGGTTGTTGATGCTAACAAAGCCCCTCCGTTACCATTCACTGGCAACTCCCCAACGAGCCAGGAAGGTCCTCATCTTCATAGCCGTCACAGCCGTCCTGTACATGGTGATCTTCTTACCCATTCCAGGTTTCCCATTCGTTGTTTGCCCCACCCAGCCTCTCAGCACCATCAACGCCACTCTTCAGGACGACATCACTGCTCGATACTATACGCTCGGCAGAAGAAAGGCGCTTGTTTTCGTCATCCCAATTTACTTGGGTATTGTGCTACTAACTTTCAGCGGTGTTTGTATAGGCGTTTTGTCCTTCAGACAAGCAGTACAAATTCGCCGGGAGTTTCGGCAAATAAATTTAGGTCCTGCTTGCGTCCATCGACCGGCCCCTGTATCAAAAGTTAAGGGCGTGGTTACAGTGCTTATAATCACACTGATTTTTTATCTCACTTGGGGTTTCTCGTTTCTACGAATCCAGAACGCAACTCGCTTTAAATTACCCTGGCTAGATTTGCTTACCGGGGTATTGGAGATAATATTGGGTTGGGGTAACATTATGGCGATTATATTGACGAACAGGGATGTGCGCAATCACGCCCGTGTAGTGCTGAATAATATTTTTAATTTAGCTCTGTAATCGAGTCGAATTGCCGAAGAGCATTACACAGAATAACAAAATCAGCTCCTAATAAAATACATTTACATAATAAGTAACAAGAATGTGCGGACGTATAGAGTGATATTGTTTTCTTCTTCAATTCAATGTGGTTTATTAAAAATAAAAGCAGTAGTCGATGTAAAATGATCAGAAAACAGGATCAAAGATTAAAACAAAAGGAAAGTTAATAAGAAGTTAAAGTACATAATCATTACAAATCAAAATAACACTTTTATGCAAGTATAAAGCTTGTGGGTGAAAAGTGCACTAATTTGCAAACGGAAGCAAAAGATTACTCCATTATTTTGCGGAAAATTAGATGAAGTATCATTTTAATGCACTATACGAGAAAACATATTATTAACTAGTTGTTCCAAAACACATCCTAAAAGATTTTTAATATGGCGTCCAAAGAGAACTCACCTTCAATCATTTGTCATGGTTTTAAAAATCGGATGTGTATTTACCAACTACGTCACAGTGAAAAAGATAACCTCAATATACCCGGTGGTCTTAAACCACCCTACTACTGAACACCAACGTGGCGTCCATCCTGGAGAATGTACGCCATTCCCCATGGGGTAATTATTTTAAAAGTAAACACTAAAAGGTGTAAGAAAAACTGTTTTGTTGTTGTTAATGTAATATAATTATTGCTAATATATTTTTTTAGAAGGTAGAAAATTTAACAAAGCTTTCAAACACTAGAAGTGAATAAGACAATCGTTTTACACCGTAGCCGTTAGAGTTTGCCATGTCATACTAACATGCATACTAGACAATGGTGTAGGGAAACTATCACTGTCATAACGACCCTTATACCAACTCGGTGACCCGACCTCCCCATCCTATACTTGAGTGACCTAGGTCAATCTTTATATCACCGAAAATCCTAGAGACGACTTGCAAATACTGGTAAGACGGCATCGTTACCAAGAAAAGTATGAACCGTGTGAAATGGGCGCTTTCGGACAGGGTGGGATTTGTAATTTGTTTAAATATGATTATAGCATTAACAATATAATTTTAGAGTATTTAAAGCGGATTTGTTTTCTTGTCAATAGTCAAGCATGACTTGTTGCCAAACATAAAGGAATAACTGTACCACAACAATTTGACGACCGAAGTGGTTACCATTTTCACGCAATGATATTTAAGGATGACATATCCTGATTTTATGTACACCGTTTTTGCACGTGAAATAAGGGACATCTACAAAAAGTTGAAATATGTTTTGAAGTATAAGTAGTCCTTTTGACAGATGGAAGAAGAAGTTGATGATATCTTTTTTTTTTTAAATGAGTTCTAAGTTGGGCTATCATATAAATCTTTATATATATGTATATATATATATATATATATGGATATGTTTGTGTTTGTGTGTGCGTGTGTAATTGTTAGAATATAATCTATGTAACAGCTTTGTCAGATAGCGTGGAGAAAAATTCAATGCGAAAAAAATGAGAGAATAATGTTTGTGTAGCTTAAATTAAAATTCCCTATTGCTGTCATTCATGTTAGGACATTTTTGAAATAGTAAATTAATATTTGATACAAACTACTATTGGTTTTACTACCTAGTAGTACTCCTACTAATAGTACTTCCTCTCCTGCTACTACTAACACAACCGCTAATTTAAATGTTTCTACTACTACTACTACTACTACTACTACTACTACTACTACTACTACTATAACTAACACATTGACCACTACTACTACTACTACTACTACTACTATTTTTACTTCTACTACTACTTCTACTTCTACTACTACTTCTACTACTACTAACACATTAACCAATATATAGTTATAGTAGTGGCAATGTGGTAGAAGTAGTACAACTACTTCTGCTACGTCGACGTATACTACCACTACTACAAGCATTACAACTGCTACTAATGGTACATTCACTCTGTTTCTACTTCTACTGCTGCTATTATCATTATCAATGCAAATAATATAACTACCGCTAGTAATACCTATGCCGCTACTACTACCATAACAACTACCAGCAATACTACTCTAGTAACACCACTACCTCTTATACTAATACCAATAGTACTACAACAGGTACCATTACCACCACTTCTACTAATACGTCTACTACTACTACTACTACTACTACTACTACTACTACTACTGCTACTACTGCTACTACTACTACTACTACTACTACTATTACTATTTTTTCTTCTACCAAATCTGCTATTGATAATACTACATGTATTTATAATAAAAAAGAACGGAAAGCGTACTTCTCTCATTCATCTATCTCCTTTTTTTTTTCGTTTTGTCGTTTATTTCTCTCTCTCTCTCTCTCTCTCTCTTCTTATTTTTTTTACCCGGCTAGTAAGGATTTTGTTAATTTTCACTTTATTCCGTCAGACGAATTAAATCATTTGAGGCTGTCAGTTCACTTCGGCAAGGTTATCGTCATCAAACATCATTGGCTTCCCCTCCCGTAGTGCTTGAGATAGTCATTACCACTATTATATGGTTGACGGCGGAGAAAAAGTGACGCCTTACTGTAATGTTTTTGGTCAGGTCAATTGTTTATGTTACACCATGAATGACACCAATATTTACAAAAGATCGAGGTTTTTTTTTTTCTTCTTCAATAAAATCATTTCTAGGTGTAATTATTTAGTAATTATTCTTAATTCCAGTGTAGCGATGATATCATACAAAGAATGCGTTCAATCAATCGTCATGTATTATTGCATCAAGTGTTAGATGGTTTCAACTATGCACACTTATTAGCTGCACGACACGTTGACAATTGAAACAGAATGTTTTGAAGGTAATCATAGTGTAATTTAATGGCTAGTATCGGTGGTCACAATTTTCACATTCTGTGTCGCTAAAGAAAAGAAACATTGAGCCACATGCGTGTATTGCGTGTCGAATGAGGTTCCTGGCGTGTGGGTGTTTTTGTTTGTTTGTGTGTATGTGTGTGGTGATGTGGGAGTGGTTACTACGGGGATAAGGGTTGCCATATGCTTTCGGAAAAATATAGGGTAAGGGGGTGGGGTATGTGCGTGTGCATATGTCCTTACAGCACCTTCCCACTCTCTTGTCCCTTTTGCATTTTCTTTGAATGTTTAACTTTTCTCTCTCGACCTATCACCCCAAATAACGAAACAAGAAGGAACTGTAAATAGAACTTAATACTGGACCGGATTTCATGCTTTAACTTATTGGTTATAAAACATGTAATGATGACAATGTTCGAAATTTTGAAATTTCCTTGCAATTATGTTGATGACAGGAAAGAATAAACACATTAAAAAAAAAGAAGAAAAAGTCATAATAAGTAGTTAATCGTGATAAAATATATACACTGTAAATGAAGTCGTATTAAAGATAAAACCAAGTTCAACGAAATGTTTGCACTCGTTTGATTTCAAAGATTACACATACATTAGAACGGAAGACAAAGTCTGTGGCAAGTGATAAGCCGACCACACATTACACGATCCGACTGCGAAATGATTTTCGAAGAATTTGGAATAGCATCTGATACGAACATTAAAACATGTAACAATGACCGATGATTTAAAGGTGTATATGATTAGGTAAATATAGATTTAAAGGGACTTCATGGTTCCTTGAAAGTAGAAAAGCTAAATCGGATCAGAATCTTAGTGAAGGATAACAAGTTAAAATCCCGAATACTGAGCTCAAGCCCAACTTGGTTTCTGTGTGCGTCTTTGCGAGGCCAGGGTGTACGCATCAAGTCTACTTAAAGATGAAGTTGAATTCTGGTCATGCGATTGCATTGTGAAAGAAACGGTTTGGAATCGACCAGAAAAGGTTGATCACCTATAGCATATAAGAATTTGTGTGTATTGCAAGGTTCTGGAATCATCAAAATGATAAGAAATTTGGCCAAGTCTTGGTAAAGTTACAAACACTGTACACAGAAAGATGTATATGGGACTACACGAACACGTGGCGTAAAAATCCTACCCCGGAGTTTTACGATGTTACATGACATATTTAGAATATGAAGGCATTTGAAGAGCCATGCTTTTCAGGGAACATGTCTTATCTGATGTTCTTCCACACTTGCATAATAAGAATGATAACGCTCACAAATTATTGTTCACCTCTTCCCAGAACTCAACCTTCTCTTTAACATAATAGTCCATATGCTTACCACTGACGTTAAATGTACTATAAGTTATACTAAAAACCCCGCTTTGTAGACGTAATATTTGAAGGTCATATTTTGAAGGCAGTATAGGAAATTGGAAGCCCTAACTTCAAGAGCAAAGAATGTTTCGGGATTGGTACGCTTTAGCGAGAGAGGTTAAGAATCGCAAAGGGGAGCAAACAAGAAAGAGAGAGAGAGAGAGAGAGAGAGGGGGGAGGGGGAGAAAGGTAAATGAAGAAGTAAGATAAAGAGAGAGAGTGATAAATTTAAAGGAGACATTAAGAAATATAGAGAGAGGGCATAAACAGAGGGAGAGACAGAGAGAGAGAGAGAAAGGAAAGAGTGGGGATGTGAAAGGGAGGGAGGCGCTGTCAAGCAAGAGCAAACTAAGAACATCAACAGAAAAGGAAAGATCATCATCAGCTCTATCGCTCGAGTACTCCCCCCCCCCCCCCCGCTCTCACATTGAATACCATCAGCTCAATAGACCCATGCCTCTTTCCCTCCCAAAATTGATCCTCCACAGAACTGGTTAATCACACTAGGTTTGTTTGTCTTGTGGGCTGTAGCCTCGGTCTAGAGGGCTGTCGGTCTTTTGGGCCGTATGTCAAGAGGAATATAACGAGACAAATGTAGGTGTTGTGGGCTTTCAGTCTCGCGGGATTTAGGTCCCACGGGCCGTCGGTCTTAAAAAGATGTCGGTCTCGTGAGCTGGCGGTCAAAAGGTATTTCGGTCTCGTCGGTTTTCGATATAGTAGGCTGAAGGTCAATACAAAGTTAACTTCTTTACGATCATTCACGCTAGTCTGCACGCGGAGTTTGAACTATTTACACGTAATGTACTGAATAATCCTCACCAAACAATAGCTTTGAATGATGCCCTTGATGTAATTAAAGATCAAAGGTCACCTTGCAGCTTTTATCTGGCAAACATTCCTCAAGATAAAGTGTAATTACATATGCGAGACAGTAGCTTAAGTCCTGGCACATGCTTGCACGAAAAAACACAAAATCATCATCAATTGTACTCTTTAAGTATGTACGGGCAATACGTTTTATGTTACATCATGTTTAAGCGATGCGAACATAATTACAGAAAAGCTGTTTTCATAATTCAAACTCACTTGATTACATAAAATAGACTTACTCACACACATTCGAAATACATCTATTTATCAGCCGAATGGCACTTATTATCCTGTACTGAGAAATTCTTTAGTTAATCATAATATTTCCATGTCCTTTTCTTTCTTCTCATGGCCTGCATATTTGTCCCCGCATATTTTAAAAAGCAATATATATATTTGTTTTATTATTTTTTTTATATACGAATCTATTTTTTTTTAAATTCCGTGAAACAAACTAAGGTTAGCGCAGTTTAAATCCATCGATTGAGCGCAATTGCACATATTACCTTGTCTTGAGATATTTCGGCGATCCGAATATTTCCTTATACTTTCATGTATGATATCATTATCCAGGAACCATATTTATTTTTTCCAAATATTTTGATTGCCGTTATGTTTCATGATGCAACATTTCTAAACGACGAGGAAAACAGGTATTTTGTATAATTCGAACTGAGGTGATTACATATTCAAATTGGTTGAATGCAGTTCAAAACCCTCAAATTAGCTGAACATTTTTTTCCCCAGATATGTCCTACCTTTTTCTTAAAGGTAATACAAAGTTTCGGTATGGGGTCATGAATTTGGTTCAAATGAACATATTGGAAGCATATGCGATCCTACCACCATCAGTGATCGTTGTCGCCTTGTCGGGATTGAAATCGGGTCTAAAGTTATGAAATCTTAAATAATAAACTATTGATGCTGTATAGCTCCTTCTCAAGGTCAAGATATTAATAAAGCTATAAAACAATGTTTCTTGACTAAAATCGACCGAATAGCTATTCCCATTTGGAAAATATATATCACAACTGCACATTCTGAGATTTCCATGGTCGCAGCTACTATTGTGCGGCCGTAGGCGCTATTTGAAATTTATCAAGATTTACCGGGATCACCGGTAATTTTTTATATTCAATATTTCTCGAAAGCAGAAGTGTTTTAGGGGCTAAATTTTCCACAGAGGCATCCAAATATATCAAAATTGTAAAGAATCACTATCCATCCAATTTTCAAAATGTCCCAAAAGTTTGTATTACCTTTAAGATTGTCTAGTACTTTATGTGTAACTATCATCAATCATACTTTTCAGTTATACAGGAGCGGTGTGTTTCATAATAAAAGACTTAAAAAAAAGACAATAAAAAGGTTTGATTTGTTTCATAATTCGAACTGAGCTGCATTGCAGCTACTTACTAAGCTCAATTACATGGCAAACATTCCTCCATATAAAGCGTAATAAAACATGCGAGCCAGTAGCTACAGTCCTGGTACATGCTTGCACGGTAAACACAACTCCTTATCAATTGTTCTCTTGTTAGGTCAATTACATAATTTTTAACGACGCGAAAAGAAAACGTGTTTTTCATAATTCGAACTCACTTAATTACATAAAACAGACTTACTTACACAACCTGAATTCCATCGATTTATTAGCCGAATGTCACTTATTACCCTGTTTTGTATAATAGTTTTTGAGTTGTTCTTAAGATTATCTAGAACTTCAAGATTTAGCTTTCAGGAATCTTAATTTTAGTACAGTTATGTTTTGTGATGCAACTTTTCCAGACGAGGAAAAAAATAGGTGTTTTTAAATATTTCTTAGTTATTATAAAGATTTTCTAGTTCTTGAAGTTATAATTTTAAATGATTATAATGTTCGAGTATACAATGGTAATTAAGGACGGACTTTTAAAAAAGAAGACCCCCAAAACAGTTTTATTGTTCTTATTATTCAAACTAAGCTGATTACAACAGGCAAACTTTATGAGCGGGGTCAAAATCCATTGATTTTGGTGAATGATATTCGAAATTCTTTGCTCGTTTTAAGATTATGCAAATGTGGTTATCTTTAACCGTTGTGGAGCTCATTTATGTAAAAGGGAAAATGCAATTAGAAGAGAGAGAGAGAGAATTCAAAGTCATTCAAACAATTTCCTTTCATCTTGAGAGAAATACCTCCTCATGATTTTATATCGTGCCAGGAAAAAGAGAGAGATAGAGAGAGAGAGAGGGAGAGAGAGAGAGAGAGAGGAAGAAAAAGAGATTGCGCTAGAAAATGTCAGCATTACATCAGGGAATAGACAAGCCTGTTCTTTGGAGCCTGGAATATTTTCACGTGGTTAGGAAAAGAGATTAAACAAATATCCTTTTTTTACTGAATCAAAGTTGCTCAAACTGTTTGAATTTACGCCTTAACAGATAAATATTCTGGTAGTTCTGGTATTCAGGAGTTCTGGTTAAGTTTAAGATAATTCATGATTATTTATAATTCTATCGAGGCTAGAGTGTCAGAATATCAACTAAGAAAAGTTCCCTGAAAACGATACCTCTTCAAATCCAATTATATTTGGAAAAATACAATAAAGAGCTCTATTTTTTGGACAAAACTGTCAAGGCACCTAAACAAATATATTTGAAGGTAATAATTCTGTGGAAAGCCATCAGAGAATTTTTTGTTATAGAAGTTGCATGACTTTCCTGTTATTGTTATAATTCTTCAAGAAGTCGCACAGTGGGCCAGGGAGGAACCAAAATGCGCCAAAGTTCATTTTTGGTGATTCATTTTGTTAACATCTTTTTCTTGCCCAGTTGAAATATGATACATAAAAGAATAACTCAGTAAAATATTTAATTCCGGTGTGCACAATATTAAGGGTAGACATTTATTTCTTCAAATAGCAAAATCCTTCATATTCAAGGTCTTAGTGCAAAAGTGACTTTTTCAATAAAGCTATTGATATGAAATTGCTCTCACATATTCCTGATAGTCCATTTCACTGCTGCATGAATGGGTTCAAATGGATGAAAACACAATCCATAATTCACTGAAAAATGGACTAATTATCCATGTTTTTTAAAAATCCGGAGGAAATTATTAGATTGCCAGGGATTTCCGCATTAATGTTATTACCACCATTTTCTCTGATATGTTACCTTTAAGTTAAATCTCATTTTTTTCTTTGTGCGCCGTCCCCTGCCCCCTCTACCCCTAAGTACACCGCATCCTCTCCCCTCAACTTTAAACATAAGAACGATGTTATAACTTATAGACTGAGGAAATATATACTTACAAACTGTGCATGTCGCAAGGAAAATGACGAAGATGAAAATCCCGTTTAAAGTGATGCTATCCATTTTTATTCTTGTTCCATTTCTGTCTAAAACTCTAAGTTTTTTTTAGCAAGAAAAGGGCAAAATGTCCAGGTTCGTATATATAGTTTTACAAAAACTTCCAGATTCTCCTGCGTTTTGATCTCGGAGATAATTATTGGATTTCTTCCGACGATCTGAACATTTTAAAGGAATGGAAGCCGAATTGAGGTGTAAGATTTGTTTTAGTTAAATAAGGGACCTAAAAGGGGCGGATTAAAGTCACGTGACACACTGATTTACCGTCTTCTCTTTGTTTTCTCTTGTCTTGTTTGATTTGTTGATTAGAAGACTGGTGCCAGGCACAACTTTGTTTGTTTTTTCCTTCTGTTCCCTGTTGTATTTGTCTTCTTCTTATTCATCGTCATTTCATCTTCTTATTCTTCGTCATTTCATCTTCTTGTTCATCTTCTTTTTCTTTGTTGTATTATCTTCTTCTTCATCTCCTTTGTTCCTTCTTCCTTTTCTCTCTCTCTCTTTTCGTTATAGCTTAGGTTATAATGACTATCTAATTTATTTGATTCTTTGTAGTGCTACGGCAAAACCATCACAAGCCACTTACTTTCAGAAACTTGATATACAAGAAGCAAACTACCATTACAATTGACTGACGCAAGTTAGAACAGATTTAATAACTACTGACCCTCGATTAAATGGTCAAGAAAATACATCTGTAATTTGCATAATGAAAAAAAACCTTATGTATAGGAAAATAGATAGGTATGATTCATATTGAAGTCACGTCTTCATGGATTTAGGTTGATATATATTTATGAAAACCAAATAAATGATATTTGTATATATATATATATATATATATGCATACATATGCATATATAGGTGTGTGCATGTTCTAAGTATACCTTAACACATATCCTGTATTTCTAAAATTGTAATTGTCTTTTTATTCGGTTACCCGTTGGTTACCTGTGCCGCGTCTTATAAACAGTTTGAATTAACCGGATTTTATTTGCGATAGATCAACTATATTCATGCTATGAGGAAAGTGAACATTTGCGATTGATTAGAGGACTTACGATTGATTCGGAGCAATCGCACCTCTTTATATTACAGGACCCAGGTCTTAAAAAGAGTAGATTTTGAAACTTTAGTACATAAGTGAAATGCCTCTTTGCTAAATTGTGCAGAATTCAATCAATAATATTTCAACATATATTGCAAGTTGAAATATGAAGTTTTTTAGTAATGAGATTTTTTGGCCACTCTAAAATTCAATGGCTTAGATGGGTTTGGGGACCAATCTTTGTCTTTATGTTTACGACACGCGTGTTTGTAGTTGCTTAATCGTTAATTAGAGCGAAGAAACAAACGGGTCCAGGCTACGGCAAATAGTCCGTTTGGTAGGGTATCTCTCACAACTCTATTTACTTATTTAACTAATACAGTGATACGGTTGTTGTCTGCGGTTTTTGAAGATAAGTAGCGTACCTTTGCCCGGAGTGTTTCATGTCTTAGTAGAACATGACGGTAATTACTTGTTCATGGTTACCAAACGTTTTCCATTGATGTACTATAACAATAATGTAATAAATCGTGTTCTCCATTTAAAGAGAAGAAGAAATGAAATCGAAATGAAAAGAATATCAGGAAGTAAATACCCCAGTTTAGGGTTTAACGTATTATAATTCCATTTATGACACCTTTAAGAATGAGAGTAGGCAAGGAGGACACAGGGGGGGGGGGGGGTAAATGCCTAAGATACCACCATCCCGTTAGTTCTTCAACTAATATATTATTGATGGTCAAGAATGTGGCAGATTTTGCTTTGTAACAATCTCTCAAGTTATTCCATATCCCTGTATCGGGAAGAGGATGGGGAGGGGTGCTCGCTTAATTGGAAATAATGTTGACAAAATATGTGGTAGGGGTGACTGACTTTAACAAGATGAAGAATTAATAAAATAACTAAAGAAGAAGAACAACAACATAAACAACGAAGGAAGGAGAAGAAAAAAGATGAAGAAAAAGAAGGAGGATGAGGAAAAGCAGGAATAATACTACTTCTATTAAACAACAACAAATAAAGACAAAGACGAAGAAGAAAACAAAGAGAAGTACACGAGTAGGAAGAGGAAGAAGGGGAAGACTTTTAACAACAGCAACAAGAAAATATCAACATAATGTGTGGACATGTTCTGCATGTGGCAGCAAGACAAACACTCTGTAATACTTTTCTCACATTCATACGTCACTGAACACAATCTAATGTAACGTAGTACTTTAAAAGTCTCAAATTATCATTTTGAAGATAATAAAGAGTCTATCTTCCACGCTCTTTCGCAACATTTAGAAACAGGATAATTCAGGCAGCCAAGAACTTAAAAACCTACGTACGTGAGCAACGAAGTGCCCCTCCCTCCACAATCCTACATATGTTAGCAAGGTACCAACATATCTTTTCTATGGGATTTTTGGCCATGCTCATTCGCTTCACTGACTTGCAACATTTGGGCATTCAAATGCCCTAATCGTCTCATATTAGTGTATCGAGGTGACCAAATATATGTGTTTTAGTATTCATGTATATTCCTCTGAGTGGTGCCCGTAAACATTATTGTGTGTATTATGTACAGTGTTGATTACAAAATAATGTTTTACCACATTAAAGAAAAATAGAGGAAGACAAACATGTTTTGTTGGCTCGCTCGCTTCATCCTCTCTCAAAATTAGGAATAAAAATAATATACCCATACGTGTGTTCCTGGCAAATGACCAATGTCAGAGTGATGCAAAAACGAATCATTTGTGATGAACTCGGGATTGGGGTGACGTGAAGCTTATTATTTCTTAAAAGGGTTTTGTGAATAAAAAGGTTGACAAAGAATGATGTAGACTATAAAGACTGGAACCCCCTTTCCCACATTAATGAGCCCACTTTATGGAACGTGTAGGTTATTTTACAATCGTAGTTTGTAGATGACCCAATTTACAAAATGTGCTTTATGGGTCGCTTTGACTACTCTAGCTTTCTAAGATACACTGTTGGTCATAATGGTGGATTAATTTTTATAACCCCTATTTATGGAATGATTTTGACAATAATTTATTCCTAATAGATCTAGATAATAGTATACATTTTCAGATTTTATTGAATAATTGTTTTGCGTGTTATACATTCGCCATACAAATTACTTCTGCTGCTGTGTATTAAAGTTTCATACAATGTAAACATCTTAAAAACTACCCTTTTTACATTCATTTTCATAATCTTTAAATACGTGTAATAAATAACATCTGTGCCTCCATAATTATGTATAAAAAGCTCCCAGCAACAAGGGATGCTCCACAAACCCACATATTTTACTCACAAAACATAAATCATATTGCAAACATGATCATTGCAAACTAGCCAACACCAGGTGGCGCTAAACCAGTTTTTGTCCTTTAATCTAGAAAAAGCATATTTTGTAAAAAGAAATCTTGGACCAAAAACCTCTGTTGGTTATATTATTGCGATGACAACCTAACTCAATAAATACTAAATAAATGACTTTAATTAACTGGCAAATACAAACTAACAACTTTCACACTCAGGCATACCGACAAATCAAACTCAGAACAATCAGGCTAAGGGAATGTGCAATTCAATATCTCATCAGACTACTAAAATAAAAATCCAAGAAAAGAAGGAATAAGGCATAAACCTTTTGTTTACCAGTATACATGCAATGCCTACCTGATATTGTTAGACTTGTTTTATTTACTAGTATAGTACTATAACACTAAAATAACATTATTACACACATAATGTATTCCAATGTATGATCAGAAAGCAATGTTTATACTGATGTGCCTTCTGTATATAATTTACTTGAATGAAACTATAATAATCCATTATGTGCATCTCTATTCACACATTCAGGAAATTATGTTTGTGTATTTAAAGTTTACACTAAGCCTTACAAATGTTAAAATTACACTTTTACCTTGATATGGAGGAGAATGTTATTTATTGCATTTTGTTTAAGTTTTTGTATATTCATGTCGCTCCTTAACTCTTCCTTTGTTTTCCCTTTTCTATGTTTCGATCCTTCTCTCTCTCTCTTTCTCTCTCTTTCTTTCATTCACCCTCTCTCTCTATCTTCTTCTTTATGTGTCTCTTTCTCTATCTTCCCTCTCTTTGTTCTATCTTTACAATTCTCTCTCCTCGCACACACGTCTTTTCCTCTCTCTTCATGTCGCCTTTGTGTTTCTTTTTTTACACCTTTTGTTTCTCCTTCCTCTCCCTATCTCCTTCAGCAGTTTTGGATATTTCCTTCTCCATTTGTAATAATAATAGTAATAATGGTGGCTTCTTATATAACGCAAATGTCCGTCACGTTGTGACGCTCCTTATTCACTTATGTTATTTATTTGAATGCCTATTTCTTGATCAATATCTGCGGTCGTTTTGACCATATTCATGATACTCTAATAATGCCTTTTTATTGTCAATGTTTTTAATTTACATCTATTAAGACATTACAATTGTAAACGTTCTTAATGTCACAAGACAGTACCGATTGTTTAAACCAGGAAAAGTTGGTTAGTCTTTATCTTGCTTTTGTTAAGAAATTAATTAACAATTATTCACTCCGGTCTTTGAGTTTGCGCAATTTGACGATAACCTCTGACCAACGCGTGATACTTTTGTTTTGAACTGCATGGTTTATTTTGGGGGCATTACATTGAATCAGTGGTTTTGGTAGCCAGCATCGGTAATTTGCATATCGCGAGAACCGCACCCTGCATTAGGTAGACTGGCACTGGACCAACTATATTGCTACACGACAGACGTGTCCTTGACAATTAATTCGGCCTTGTTCTGCGAGGACAGTATTTGAATAAATCATTTTGAAAAGCACTGGTATACATAAGGGAAATCTGACCACACCAATTATTATTTCATTCAAAACATTGGTCTGTCAGTGCGTAGTCCTCTTACTTGTATTTGTGTAGATATATCTGTATTTACTATGGCATCATGTTTTTTTAACACTCTGATGAATATTTCGAAGTATACAAATCTAAACGAGGGTCATGATTATTATTGGAAAACGAGGTAGAATGTTCTACTGTAAAACGATGGCACACGATACAGTGGATAACGACGTATATAACATAGTAGAAAGGTGTTTTTAAAGACTGTGTTTTATATAATTATGTGAGTATCCATGACTGACTAAATTGGACGATAGGATAAAAGAAGAAAAAAAAATGGATTCGTCTGTTTCATGCAATAACCTTTATACTTTACTACAGAACTAACGCCCTTTCTTCTCTCAACAGATGATTTACTCATGATTGTTGTTTCATTGAATGAATGTTTACTTAACTTTTTCATGAATGTTCAAGTAGCATGCTTAATAATATATTTTACACCATTTAAATGAAAGATACCATATTTAATGTTTTCTTTGAAACATCGCAGACACTTTTATTAATGTTACCTTGTATTGAGTGCATGCGCGGATCCACGGGCCGATTTTACCGGCACGGCCCCCCTCCTAGCCCCCAAAATGGAGGAAAAAAATAGGAAAGTAACTAAAATGTTACCTTTTGTAAAACAAAAAAAAAACAAAAGCGGGCCCCCAGACACCCCTTGATCCCCCCCCCCCAAAAAAAAAACCAACAAAAAATGAATTGACCTCCTCTCCAGCATCCCTCAGTGGAACATTCTACCTCGTTTTCCGGTTTAGTCGGCGCAAATTTTTCCCCTCGGAAACTGGACCAAAACAAAAAAAATACGTGCTCTTACCCCCCCCCCCCCCCCAACCGCTTAATCGCCCTCGCCGGCTGGCTGATTCGCCGCTGAATATTTTCAAAAAATTTGGGCCCCCCCCCCCCATTCATAGATCCATCGCGTTAATCAGATTATCTCAAAAACAACCTGGCACAGGGGGATTTGGGGCTTGGCACAATGCGGATTCGCCCTGTGGCATGATAAGAGTTAATGATGACGATGATGATTATGACATTATACCTATTAACTCACTTATTAATAATTTCCAGCTAGACTGTAAATACTACTTTCTTGATAAATTTTGTTCAATTCAAGACAATCAAACTGATAATATTTGTATTCTTCATTTTAATTTACGTAATTTAAACAAAAACGTTGATGCAATATCTAATTTCATATCTACTATTCCTTTTCAATTTTCTATTCATGTTTTTTCTGAAACTTGGATACACAACGATTCCCCTAATGTTATTTAACTCTGATTGTATTCAAGGTCGAGGCGGTGGAGTTGGTCTTTCTGAAATGTATGATTTTAAATTCCGAACTGACCTATTAATTTATTTTGTTAACTATGAATCTATTTTTATCGACATTTTACAACAGAAATGAAAAAAAAAACATTTTAGTTGTGATTATATAGAAGAAAACCACAATCCAATCGTAGATAATTTACAGAAGAATCTGATAAAAATGAACCGTGAAAACAAGCGTATTTATTTAGTGGATGATTTTAATGTAAATATCATGCAGCATACAAATAATGCAGCTTGTAAATTTGTGAGCGTTACATATGCTAACTCTTTACTACCATTGATTTACAGGCCTACAATAATTACCTCCACAACTTCATCATTAATAGATAATATTGTTTACTAACCATTTTGACTTCGATGTTTCTTCAGGTTTGTTCTATAATGATATTTCTGATCATTTTCCAATAATTAAAATTATTAAACAGAAACTCAACATTCAGTGTGGCTCTTTGCGTAACAACCGGATTATTAAAGAAGAAACTGTTGATTATTTTAAGATGCTGTTATGTAATGTAAACTGGACTGGAATAATTTATTGTTCTAAGACTGAAAAAGCTTATAATACTTTTGTAGATTTGTTTACATCTTTGTATATTAAAAATGAAATAAACCAAGGAAAAAAACAATACATAAGCTTTGGATTACTGGCAATATCTTACGTAAAAACGATAAGAGAAACGGTGTAATGATCGAAAAAAGTTTACTAAGAGAAAAATATAAAAAAGCTAGAAATCGGGTAAACAATGGAATTATTACAGATTTAAGTTTTAAATTGCCTAAGGAATCAAGAAAAAAGAATATGGGACATAATGATGTCCTTTGTAAATCTATAAACAAAAAAATCATTCATATATATATCATTCAATGGACACGATATTTATGATCCTAAAACTATTTGTGATAATTTTAACCAATGTTTCGTAAATATCGGGAATGAAATAAGTAAGTCAATGCCCAACTTAATTGATGATTACGCCAAGTTCTTGCCTACACAATGTACAAATTATTTATACTTGTCAGTTGCAGAGAGCGAAATTATAGAAATTGTAAAGAACTTAAAGGCTACAAATAGTTGTGGAATAGATTATACTAATCCTGAAGTTATTACGAACAATTATTCATTTCATATTAATACCATTATGTTATATTTTCAACTCCTCTTTGTTGTCAGGAATTTCCCTGTCAGGCTGAAATTAGCTAAAGTTGTCGCAATACATAAGAAAAACTATATTCATAACATATCAAATTACTGACCGATATGAATTTTCCCTTTCTTTTCAAAAATTCTAGAAATATTTGTTTACAACATGACGCATGATTCCATTTCTTCCCAGTCACTCTTTACCCCCTGTCAATATGGTTTTACTGAAACAATGCTCATCTGAAATGAATTTAATTGATTTACATGATTATGTCACTCGTTCTCTTGGTAATTTTTGTTATACTCTTGGAGTTTTCGTGGACTTAACAATGGCTTTCGACTCTATTGATTTTGCAATATTATTTGATAAATTAAAGTGCTATACAGTGCGTTCCAGAAAAAACGAAACCGAGAATTATCGATGTTTTATCATAACTTAATCACAATTATAATTGATAAATGGCACATATTTGAAAAAGCGTAGATCCTCTTCTTTCATTTGATGCAACTCATATAGTGCATATTTTATGCATGAGTGATTAAAATAGGTTTGAAGAGAGGAAACCAAAAAGTCATTTGGCGGGCAGTATCTGAATTTCAAAGAGAAAATCACATTTTTAGAAAGTTTGGTTTCTGCCCTTTCATATGACACCTCAATCAGGGAAAACGAGCAAGGTATGTCAAAGTTCTGTTTGTTTAAAGTAATGCTTGCATTTCCATTATTTAATCAAACGAATTCGTAGTAGCAAACAGAGTTGACAAAAGACTTAACTCCGTTTCGTTGACAATTAACCGTAAATGAAAGACTTCAAAAGGGCCACCGGTTTGACCTATATGGGGACCTTTGGTAGTGATTTTTGTAAAGTGATTTTTGTATATAAATGAATAAACTTAATGGAGAATTGAATTGAGATTGAATGACGTAATCCGAACATGATTTCTATGGGGGCCTTTGGTAGTGATTTAGGAATCGAGAGGTCTGCGGTGAAGGTTAAATTTCTCTTCGCCGGGCAACCGATATGTCTATAGGGAATTTTTGGTAGTGATTTAATTGGTTGCAGATCTGCGGCAGAAGTAGGGTTTCTTGTCTCCGCAGTCGCAGTCGTTCCACTCCTGCCTGTCATAGTCATTGCTACCTTCGTTATGGAGAGCCACACAATCTTCTCCCTTGTGGTCATTAGGTTCGTCGTCTTGCCACTTTTCGTAATTCTTCGTGGTCCCATCACTCCATATAAAGGTGCCTTCGTTTTGTTGGTCATGTAGTCCAATCCAATAGGCCTGCATGAGGGGGAAAATTATTACATGCAAATAAGGAAGGCATTTTAAAAAAAGTACTATTATTTAAAATGTTTTTGAACAAAATTAAAGAACACATTAAAGAACAAGACATAAACAAGATGTTGAAGACAGATTGCAATTGAGGAAAAAATATAAACAAATACAATGAAAGTACTTTGAGAACATTGTCTTCATCGGCTGAACATCAGCAAATGTCTATTCTCACTTTCGAAAGTAAAAAGCAAGACTACCCTTAGTTTTTAATATTATATACCCTAAATCTTTGTTGGATTTAATGAGTGCTTTAATACCATTTATGTTTGGGGAAGTCCATTTGAATCTGTATTTATACACGTTATATTTAAACAGCAAAAGGAGTATACGCCAAGTATAATTGGCTTTAAAGGGATGGTTGAGTTTTGGGTTAAAGAGGGCGCTACATAATTATTTGTGTGTGTGAGATAAATAACAAAACTGAGTGTCAAATTTGAAAAAGCATACACTTTTAATGAAAAACAATCATCTTTGTTTGATGTAAATCGGTTCAGAGAAGACTGAAATATCCATAAATATAACCATTTCCATTATTTGTGGAGCCACAAAAATATTCGATAATTTGAACATTCTGTTGATAAAAGAAATAGCACCTTATATTTTTTATTACAGCCAATGCCCATGTTCGTTTTTTGTTGGATTTTTCGTGTAGATCATAATACGCACAACTAGCCGGCGAGTGAATTGTTATTATTTATTCATTAATTAACGGTCACCGTATTTGTTGCAAAGCGTAGCTTAATTAGTACAATTGGATTTAATCAAGATTTCACACATTCTACGGTCTAAACTAACCTTCATATTATTTTTAGGTCCTAAAAGGGCACTAGAAATGTCATAAAAAAGAAAAAGAGCAAAAACCTTTTACTTTAAAGGAATTTGCGGTCTTAAACAAAAGCTCGATCAACTGTCCATTTAACCCTCAAAGATGTTCATAATTATGGGCAATGTAGTTCGTATAATATTGTTTCTCTCTAATATTCCCTACACTGGCTACAAGCCACATAAGATGGCGTCATCATCGAACTCCCAGCCCAGTTTAAGATTATCATTTATTTTATTTCTTCCTGCCGGGCGTCCTTTATCTAGGATCATACCATCTTCGGTGGATATTGTTACAATTAAATCGACCAGATTCTGGCCTTTGCCCTTGCATACGCGTAACCGTTAGATTAACAATGAGAATCTTGTTATTATAGTACCTTTTTATTCGAAAGCCATAAAATGCGCTCTATCTATCTTGTGAAAATGATATTGTTGTATGTTAAATTTTGACAATATTTCGGCATAATTGCTCTTTCGAATAAGGAAGAAGAAGATGTGAAAGGGATAGATGGATTTTGTTGCAGAGGGCTCTACACACAAACTCAAATTGTGAGATAATGAAAAACTGAGTGCCAAATTTGAAAAAATATATATCATTTAAAAGACAAAATCATCTTTGTTTGATCAAAATCGGTTCAAAGACGGCTGAAATATCCATACATATAACCATTTCTAATATTTGTGGTGACCCACAAATATTCAGTAATTTTAAACCAGCCGTTAAAAAATGAAATAGCCCCTCAAACGTTTTATTCCAGCCAATGCCAATATTGGTTTTTTGTAAGCTTTTTCGTGTTGGTTATAATACGCACAACCAGCCGGCCTGTGTATTGTTATATTATTTAATTAATTAACGGTCACCTTTTTGTTTGTTTATAAGATGGAGCTGAATTGGTATGATATTCAATCTAAATTCACATATGTTGGGGTCTAAAATTACCTTCATAGCATTTTTAGGTTCTAAAAAGGCACTAGAAATGTCATAAATAAGAATAACGTGATCATAATAAATGATCAGAGTCATTCTGGGAGAGTCAAGGATAGACAAAACAATTGCTGGCATAGGCCAGAAATAGCGCGCGCCTTTTACAGCTGTTTAAGCGGTGCCTTTGTGAGACAGCGACATGTGAAATTTACCTCTGTAAAGAAACCGAAAATGCGCACAGCCAGTGAATCTACAACGGTGGAGTTATGCGCGCAGTAAGCGTGGGAACGCCGTGTGCAAGATTTTCTCACTTTCGACTTTATCTCCGCTCGGAGAAGTCCTTTTTCCCCGGCCCACCCACCCCTCTTTAGTTTAAGTAGAGTTGAAGAAGTAAACTACTTAAAGTTGATTGAGGATTGACAAATTGGAAGTACAATGTTGTTTTGAGTGATATAACGAATTGTATGTATTTAATATCATGGTAACACGGGGGTTGACTGGGGGAGGATTTCTTTACTCGTGATTATTCCATGGTTGGTTCCGATTATCACCACTTCTTATATATGCGCTGGTATAGTAGCACCGGGATAACATTGGGGATACTGCAGGAGATACTATCCTGTCGGTGGGTCACGTAAACCCCAGGTATCTAGGGTGATCGGAGGGAGTTACTACCCTTCCGCTGATCGCGTGACTCGAGACCCCACAAATATAGTGTTTCCATAACTATGTTATTTATGCATTGATGATTTTGTGAGTATTGAAAAGTTGTGGGGATCATCCGTAGGAGATACTATCCTACCGGCAGGTCACGTAAACCCCAGGGACCTGGGGTGATCGGAGGGAATTACTATCCTTCCGCTGATCGCGTGACTCGAGATCCCACAAATAAAGTGTTTCCATAACTATGTTATTTATGCATTGATGATTTTGTGAGTATTGAAAAGTTGTGGGGATCATCCGTAGGAGATACTATCCTACCGGCAGGTCACGTAAACCCCAGGGACCTGGGGTGATCGGAAGGAGTTACTATCCCTCCGCTGATCACGTGACCGGAGATCCCTACAATTTTGAGTTTCACTCATGGTACATGTATCCTTAAGATTGTTGAATCATATCACGTTTATACATTATTGTCGAATTGTTTATGGTGGACCCTCTTTATTGTGGTTATAAGATTTTGTTATTGCTTTTATGCATGTTACTTGTTTTACTTTGACTTTCCTACTTTACATGTTTTGAGGAAAAGGACTCCTAGTTTCGGAGCGGAATAAATGTCGAGCAAACTGCAAATCAGTCTAAAGTTGTCTTCTTCCTAGAATAAGAAGAATAACCATGCACTTTGGAGGCATTTGCGATCTTAAACAAAAACTAAACTATCCCTTTAAGTTTTTTAGCGAATACGATATCATCGCATCTTGTAAAAAATGTGCGGTATAAAGTGGGGAACAAAATTAAAATTCATTCTTTAAAATTAATTCGTTTAAATCCCGTCTGCACTAGTTTGGCCAGGAGTGATTTGACCTCCCACAATGGTCACTGACAGGTGGTTATCTCATAAACTCAGCTCTCAATTAACATAAGAAAAAGAGGATCACGGGGGAACAACGGGCACCGCTTAGGCATTGTTTTATATATACTGTAGAGGGAGCACGTACCTACAGGTTTTTGCAGTGGGGCTTTAATGCAAATACGGATCTAATGATCGTTCTCATTTTTTTAGTTAAACACAAGAGTACAAAATCGAAGTTAGATTGTCAAAATATGTAGCCCCCTTCCCTTCCCCCTACCGCAGAAAAGAGAGGAAACAAGTTGGAATGTACAATGAACGATTACAATAATTATGAAAAGTGGATGCAAAAATCTGGTCAAAACTGTATTGGTCAAGTTGTATTAGCATCTTCCAAGTTCATATTTTAGAAACACTGGCTCTGGCGTATCCCCTTTTCGGATTTTTTTTGGGTGATTTATTTTTTATTTGATTGCAACCAGAAAAAAAAAAAAAAAAAACAACATCAAACAATATTTTTTTTACAATAAAACAATCAAAATCAGGTCAAACGCAGCTGAACTACATCGAATGTATCGTGTAACGAGTGGATCACGCTCTCTTTTGTCCAACTACCCATGGGCGCCGGAAGTGTGTGTGTGTGTGGGGGGAGGGGGAGGGGAGCACTTGCCCCCCCCCCTACCCCAACCCAAAAAGCAGTAAAGGAGTAAAAAATTGTTTGTATTTTTAACCCAAAATAACATAACAATAATAAAAACCTGAATTAAATCACATATGAAATGCCATTCAAAGAAAAGGAAAGTTAACAGGAATTAAAGTTCCTAAACATTCCGCATGCCACCTGTATTTATCAATGGAGGTTTTTATAGTAGCGATACGCGCATAACGATGAAATATTGTGAGAGGACGGGAAAGCGTGTGTGTTTTTGTTATAGGGGTGAGAAGACATGAGCCCCTGAACGCTGGCGTACTGAAAGGGGGGGGGGTATTTCTTATTCGATATCAGTGATTAAAAAATGATACTGAAATGACGTGGTTTTCCGGTATTTTTTCTCAATCTTCTTGTAATTCATACCTTTTTATGCGTTTGCTAGAAAATTAGAAATTCCCAAATACACAGTCGGGCGAAAAATATGCTTATTTACAAGCCTTCATTTCAGGGCATGCATAACGGCTGGGCTCGGGGGCTCGAGCCCCTTCCACTTAAACAAAAAGTATGTTACATAGAAAAAAAAGAGAAAGAGTGAGAGAGAAAATAAGTGACCTGCCAATGTCACAAATGAGGTATATACATATGCTCATATGACCGTAATTAAATGCGTAAACCTCAGAGCTTCCGGGGGCTCTGGCCCCTGGACCCCACCAAGAGCCCTAAGGCGGGCCCCTGGATGCTCATCTGATAGTAATGAAATACCTCGAACCCCTGAGGTATGAGAAGTGCTCCATTCACCTCTGATAATTGCCCTATTTAAATATGAAAGGCGTTCCTTTTCCTTTGTAAGAAGTGCCACTTCCATTTCTATAATTACTTCTTTTAACTGTTTACATGCGCCCCTTTTCCTTTTTTAATAAGTGCCCTTTGTTTCTTCTAAGTGCCCCCGTTTTCTTTAGAGACCCTTCCCTTTCTCATAAATACCCTTGTTCACCTATGTAAAGTGTCCCTATCATTTCAGAAGTGTCCCTTTTCATCTTTGGTAAATGACCCTTTTTTAACCTCTAATAACTGCCCCTTTTATTTTGACACGTAACCTTTTCCTTTCTAATAAATGCAAGTTTTCCTTCTTATATGTGCCACTTCCTCTTCTAATAATTACCCCTTTTCATTTGTGATAACTTCCCCGTTTGTTTAAACATACTCCTTTTTTTGTTAACAAGAGCCACTTCCCCATATACATGAAAGGCTTCCTTCACTTCCGAAAACGGCCCTATTAAACTCTGATCGGTGCCCCTTTTTTTGCGATAAGTGCCCCCTTTCACCTCTGATAATTTCCCTGTTAACAATAATAGGTGCACCTTTTCCTTTCTTATATTGGACATATCCCTTTGAATAAATGCCCCATTTTTACCTCTGATAATAACCCTTTGTACTTTGACACGTGCTAATTTTCTTTTCTAATAAGTGTCTTTTCCCTTTCGATAAGTGTGCTCTTTTCCTCTTATCATTAAACGTACCCCTAATTTGAAGCGTCTAAGGGCAATTACCCCCAAAGCTCGCTCGCTACGCTCGCTCGCAAATATAGATGATATAATTATGATACTTATGAAAGGTCTGTTCAGTCTTCCGTTGTGATAATGTGCTTATAACCCTATCAGGATTGTTTTCCCCCTCTAGATGTAATTTTCGTACTGCGACGTCAAAAAACTTATTTGTTTGTCTTCGTTCGCTCGCAAATGAATATGATGAGGTATATACCAATGTCTAAACAAAATTATGTTTTCGCTTTGAGATTTCTCTTTGTGGTGGCCCTTTTTTCACTCCAAAAAGTGCACATTTTGTGGTGCACCCCCCCCCCACACTTTGTAAGTCACTCTGCCGCCCCTGCTCTCCACTCTCAACTCCCTTCCGACCCCCTCGTTTTAAATCACATTTTGCAAATAACATCACCCCTCCCTCATACAGCTAAGACAAACAAATACTCCAGGACATCTACAATACTCCATCATCGGCGTAACTCTCATCCACGAAATTCTTCTATGGAGCAAAGACGTATGTACTCTCTTCCAAGCTGCATATTTTCCCAACCTAACCGCCTCTTTTTTTATTAAATTTTGCCACTCACATCACACCTCCCCTATACAGCGACGAACAAAAGATACTCCTCTACTTTATTCACCTTGTCTGAATCGTCAGCGCGACCCTCATCGACGAGACTCTTCCATAAGGTATAGATTTCTGCACTCTCATCCGAGCTGTGGATGCTGACTAAATTCGCCCCAAGAAGGGTGCATGCATCATCTGCATCGTGCCAATCCACCTTGTCGGAGTTGTAATAATAGCACCAGTCACCGACTTGCATGAACCTCTCAGGGCAGCATCCGTTGGACAAGCCTGCGACGGCTGCAAGGAGAAACAGGCTGATAGTGACGTTTATATTCATGTTGCAAACCTGTAGTGGAGATAGAGAGAGATAGAGAGAGAGAAAGAGAGAGAGAGATAACTTAAAAACACGCCTCTTAAAATACATATATATTTATTTCTATATCTTTTTCTTATAATGATTATTTTGTTGTCTGTCATTAGCAATATTTGTTCATGTAAAGCGCATTGAGCAATATTTGTATTGGATTTTGTGCTAAAAAAGGCTAATATTTTAAGAGAGAGAGGGGGAGAGCAATAAAGCAAGCAAAGAAATATAGGGGAGTCAGCAAGAGTTAGAGAGAGACAGTGAGAGAGAGAGAAGGAGTTACAGATAGACACAGAGAGAGAGATAGAGAGTGCTAGCGATAATAATGCCACTTGGTCTAATTCCCATTTGTCTAATTCCAATTAGTCCACTACCCATTAGGTCCAAAATCAGAAGAGTATGAATAAAGATGCCACAACATGATGAAATTACCTATTTTGCCTTCGTATTGTAAAAACGATTTAACTGTTGAAGTCATTAGGTTGTGCTATATTTCAATTATTATCTTTCTGTAATGTCGATAGCCTTTGTAGAGATATAACAGTATATCTTTTCAAAATGAACAAAATATATATATATATGTATTATATGTTATATATTTTGATAAATTTTTACCCGACCAATGTATTAGACACACTTTCCCTTCATCATTACGCAACATCATCAGTCGGTATTCTCTCACTCACAATTTTGACTCTTTTTTGGTTCCTTTTTTCTCTCATTACACAAATCCAAATCTCTTGATACTAGTTAGCGACTCCCATTGAAGTCTGCATACACACAATAAAATTACCAATAAACATAACAACAAGCAGTATATATTTGAATAATATATTTATTTGAGTTACTATATTATTTGAGTAATATAATTAACAATATATATTTGCGTCATTATTTAATGCAGAATCAGAAGTGCATTTGACAAAATATAAATCATCTATGAAAAGTCAAGGAAGATAATATTATCCTTGTCAATTCCGGGTAGATAATATTATTTGTGTCAAGTCAACAAGGCCGATAATATTATATTTGTCAAGTCAACAAAGGCAGATAATATTATCTTTGTCAAGTCAAGGCATATAATGTTACCTTTTCAAGTCAAGGCAGATACTATTATTTTTGTCACGTCGAGGCTGATTATTTAATCTTTGTCAAGGCAGTTGGTATTGTCAATGTCAAGTCAGATCCCGTTGACAATTAGAAAGACGATGCGGGTTCACTTCGCAGCTGCTTGACGATGATCAACTTGAATTGCAGACTGATCCGCAATCCCTTTTTATGTAAGGTCCAGCTCGCTGGTCAGTCACCGCAGGTGCCGCAGTCATGTTTTCAAGTTCTGATTCTGATGCGTTTGAAAGATATGAAGTTAAAAGTCTGGAAATCTGGGGGAACCTTCTCTTTCGAAGAAAATACAAATGTGACGTACGCCTCTATCGGTTATTTGCCGACTGATTAAAGAAATCAATAATAACCAACAAGTCTATTAAAGTTGACTTATAAATTGTCATATAGCTTTTTTACTATCTAGACGTTCGCAGCGACGCATGCTGTTTGGCCGCAAATGTCCGGCTTGCCAGAATGTATTTTCAAGTGCGGATTAAGACTAGCTTGAAATACCCAAAGTCTGTGGTCAGTACGGTGGTACGTGTGTGTATTTTACGGCGTAGATTTTAGTTCATGTTGTTGCAGCGGCATGATATGTGTCAAGTGTGTGTGATACCGAGGGGGTGGGGGGGGGGGGGGGTGAAGGATTGGAACCCATCGGCAAAGCCCCATCAGGACACTAATTCAAGTACTTACATAGGTCTAAAGTAGCTGACGATTGATTGTATGTTTTTAATATAGCCGATAATAGATAGGCCTCTACAGTCGGACCGGAGCGTGCGCGTACACTGTCGCTCATAAAGTTGGAATATTTTTGTTTTACCCCAATTTATATAATTATTTTAATAATAATGTAAAAATAATAGATCTAGATAATAGTATACATTATCAGATTTTATTGAATAATAATTTGACAATGTGTGTTTTGCTTAACTGCTAAGGCATGTGTATGCTACTATGCTAATCGACTAGGGGACCTACGCCCTTAAGTCATAAATGACAGTAATGAGGATTAATGCCCCACAAAAGGGCACTAATCTAGCACATCGACACGGTTTTGATCTTGGGGCCTCACAGTTACGAGGCCATTGCTTTGTCACTGAACCATGACTTTTCGCAGCGGGGGCTAGGGTAGGGGGCAGTTTCCATAAATAAAAAAAAACACAGAAAATGTAATACATTTTCAATAATTTATTGCATTTTATCCCGGTTCCCAACATTAACAAACCCTCTGTGTGCCCATGCCTTAATATATCATTGGTGAAGTGTAGTGTTATTAACGTTGAAATCAATAATTTAAAGAACAGTTTCTGTGAAAAGGACTGCAAAGATTTTTTGAAATTATGTTATATTGTTAAGGATCTATTCCGCTCTGCTCGAATTGTATTTTCTGGTATTTTACCTAGATGGGAAGATCACTTTCTGTATAAACGCAGTATAATATATAAATAATAATAATAAATCTCTGTATTTCCCGTCGTGGATAAAAGAATGATTTTTCCAATTAAACATGTTATAAATCAAGGTACATGGATAGAAAACTCCCTATTCCAAAACAAAAAGTTGATGCAAAACAAAATGTTGTTTTCATTCAAAATGTCAAACTTCAAAAAAGGTTTCCCAAAGTATTGGTCACAAAGTTTACGTTTAAAAAAGGCTTCAAGTGTCAATGAAACAATGTATATTGAGACAACTTTAGATGCTATAAACTTTGTATGTACTAAAGCGAAAGGTTACGTTAATTTAATGCTAGAAAAGAAAAAAAGAGAAAGTTGGTTTCCATTTTTGGCGAAATATTTTAGGCCTACCAGATACATTATTTGGAAAGATGTATTTCAGTTCAAACTTAATAAGATAAGAGACAATAATATCAAACAATATAATTTCAATTTAATTGATAGAATATTGCCCTCTAATAACAATCTCTTTACATGGACGCTCGTACAGTCTAACGAATTTGAAATTTGCCGTGAAAAAGAAACTATGGGGCATGTAAGATTTAGTTGCAAGAAATTAGTTTTCTGGAAACTCTTCTCAAGAATGATATATTTCATTATTAAAATCGAAATCGAAATTGATATGAAAATGTTATTTATTGGATGTAATATAAATAAAAATTTACTTAACCTATTTTTTTGATAAATTATGCACAACTGGTATTATACAAAGATTAAGTAAAGCGGAACTTTGGGAATTACCAAACAATCCGAAGAAGTTAATAAATATCTTGTTTTCATCACTGAAATGTTATTTGAAATACAAAAGAAAATATAAGATACTTTGATAATGAAGAAGTTAAGAAAATAATATAAATGTTATAATGATCATTTTAATAAATTATGTTAATCTTATGTATAATACGTATGTTTCATTTGACCCGTTTTGTAAATAGTCTATAATGTATTTGAAATGGAATAATAAAGTCCCTCTGAAGAGGTAAAGAGAAAAGAAAAGAAAAATTAATAGAAGTTAACTGAATGGGCCTGTTTCCTTTACAGCAAATAGTACAATGGGTGAATTAAGCCCTTCATTCAGCGTGTAATTATTCTTTACAATATCATAATGAAAATAATAACAATAATAATCATAATAGTTATAGTGATAATAATTATATGTCTCGTTTACCGTGGGTAGCCCCATTAGTACAAATACTTTGGGCCCTGCAATCGTATTATTAACCCGGCTCTAAAAATGACTCACACGTAAAATTCAAATCTTCTTCGCTTTAAAAGTTACCAATCGAGATTTGTTATGAAATCAATGCCTACTGTATGAAACCATGAGGAATATTTGACTTTATAGTTAATGGGTTCAACTTCATAATGATGATAAAAATTAACCGATGTTGTATAGCGTTTATCAAATCATGATATAAAGTTCCATCCGCTTCCAAAGAAGTTGGAATATCATAAGCCTGCCCCTTAGCTATGGCAGCCGTAATAAGATTCGAACCCTCAACCCTTGGACAAATAGTCAAGTGAATAAACCACTATACCACGACACTTTTCCTGTGGATCAGACTCCTTCTTGAACACTTACAGGTAATGCACTAAACATTAGTATTTTTCATATGATGATATTAAATTGAGTTATACCCAAGATTGTTTATAAATTATATATTCCCCTTTATCTATACGGATATATACATATATATATATATATATATATATATACACGGTATATTTATCATTTTAACACATAGTTTTACTTTATTGACACCATATTCTAAGGGCAAATTCAACTTTAAAGGGAAAGTTGAGTTTTGGTATAAAGGGGGCTACACACAATATTTTGTTGAAAGATAATTTGAAAGAGGATATAATATTAATGACAACATTATCGTTGTTTGATCAAAATCGGTTCAAAGACGGCTGACATATCCATAAATATAACCAATTTGTTTGCCAGCCTTTGGATGGCCTTAGGCGCTCTTTGAAATATTTCAAATTTAACGGAAGCACAGGTAAATTTTGGTTATTCAATTTCTCGAAAGCAGAAATGTTTTAGGGGCTAAATTTTCTAGCGCTTATAAAAAATCTCCAGGGACATCCAAATATATCAACATTTTGAAGAATTATTATCGATCCAATTTTCAAAATTTCACGAAACTTTGTATTACCTTTAAGCTCATTTTCATCTATTCCTTCCCCTATCTCATTCCTCTCTGTCTGTCTGCCTCTCTCTCTCTCCCCTCTCTCTCTCTCTCTCTATCAGTATGAATATAACATGCTTACCTTTTGAAAAGTTGTTATGAGGAGCAATGCGACCGTGTCTTGGTATCTTGGTATCTATCTAGGTATCTGGTATCTTGGATCTTGTGGTCCTCCTAAGTATTACGCGAGGGAATTTTATACTGAACGTATGGTTGAGGTTCGTCGTTAATTGGTGGAAAAAACGTATTGTATGCAAATGATTACTACTCAATTTCAAGCAGCAAACCAATGAAAATCATCGCCGCATTACCCAAATCTTCCTTACAGCTACCTTTGCCAGGTCTCGTTTAGAGAGAGAGAGAGAGAGAGACAGACAGGAAAAGGGGGGAGGAGGGGCCTCCTGCATGCGCCGACTACACACCCTGAGTAAATCACTTAAATAGCTATATTTACAAGTTTTAACAGTTAACAGTAGAGATTGTTTATCCATATTCATTTAACATATCGCTTAATTATGCAAGAGTTCCTTATGCCAGAGAGATTTAAACAAAATTGAAATAAATGTAATGATAATGTAAATGTTATGTGTGTGTTTGATTGTTTGTTTCGTCACAAAATGTGATTTTGAGCTTGATATGCACATGGATACTCTTTTTGCAAATAAATTACAGGTAGCACGTACACATAACAATGGTGATGATGATGGTGATGGTGATGGTGATTATGATAATAATAGTGATGCTGATAGTGATGGTGACGATGAGGGTGGTAGGGAATGGGGATTGTGATAATGATGGTGGTGATGGTGATGGTGAAGGTGATGGTGATGATGATTGTATTGATGATGTTGATGACGATGATGACGATGATGACGATCTTAAGTTTGTTTAAAAAAGGGCAACTGCGGGCACAAAATCGATTTCGCGTGTTTACTGAGTTCTAATATTAGATTCAGAAATATGAAGCGCATGACACTTTACGTAATCAAAACGCCCCAAATCGCCGAGGTTTTGCCGCGTCATACCAAGAGTGGCCATAAGACAGTCGTCAAGGTGGTGCATGAAGAAACGCTGAAAGAACAAACAAATATGAGATCTGATTGAATAAAACAAACATTGCATGTGGATTCAATAAAGCTTGTAACCATTAATGCAGTGTATTTGTTTGGCGGAGACCTGGGTATGGCACGCCAAAACCGTCAAAGTTCGGCGAGTTTAGATGAATGTGGTCGAGAAAAAAAAGCAGTCAAGAAATAAAAAAGCATGATTTCTTAATACCAAATCAGAGCCGTTCTTCATAATACGAGAAGAGGGTCGATATTAAAAATACGATATGAGGGTCGATATTCATAATACGAAAACCAAGGCGATGCGCTAGTGCTTTTTGGTAGGACATTAATCCTCACTACCAGGTCTATCGGAGAGGACCTTAAGCCGTCTGTCCTCTGGTTGCTAATTTACCAACAAGCATTTATGCTTTAATAGCAGTCAGGTATAATAACCAACACTAAACACAAATTAAGGGTCGCTTTTCATATAACGAAATGAGGGTCGCTATTCATAAACATGAAATAAACAAACAACATAGCAATAAGAATGGGAGATATTTAATGGGGAACTGACTTTGGGGGACGACACATGGCCCGGAATATTTATTGAAAATATTTATTAAAAACTTACATTTATAAACAAATAAAGAAAAAAAGGCGTGCCCCAATAATGTTCGCATCCATCACCGCGAGCCCCATCCAGCCACCCCTCCCCAGATCAGTCCGACCACGATGCGCCATTCGGCCCACCCTCTCTGCAGTATTCCCTTGGTACATGTTTACGGATATAAGTGATATTTTGTAAGCTTTTTTAACAGTTTTTTGTCAATGGAACATCACTTTTTAGGAGTCTTGGATGTGATTTATTACTATCAAACTGGAAAAATGGATTAGCTTGATAAAGTATTGCATTTACAAAAAAAAAAAAAAAAAAAAGACAATGCACTCAGTATACTTGCGTAAAAAAAAATGCTATGGCGGTATCGTTATTTTGTTAAATATGATATTTATAAGAGAATCATGCTTTTTGCCCATTGTAAGAAAGAGGTAAAAATAATCGCACAAAGACTTGGGGTCTGTTGTAATTTATTCAAATACTCGACACATAGGCTCAACATTACAAGCCCACATCAGATTTCTCTCATGCAATAACTTTACTTTTCCATTTTAGACGTTTGCAGTAAGCAAGAGTAACCCCTCCTAACCGTTATGGGTCACTCTTGCCACCCATGATAACTATGCTCTTGAAGAGGTTAAGGACCTGTGTTTCATGAACAAATGTTAATTATTAAGTTGTTTATCATCATATTTTCCTTATCTATGCCTTATACGTTGTTAATATTAGACTTGAAGTGTTTATCTGGTCCATTTTTTTAAAACATCATTATTGACTTTAGGAAGCTTCAATAGATTTAGGTGAAATGTTAATTTATATAGTTCTAATCTATGAGCAATATCCTGTTCGAAATAATCTCTGTGTCATTACGCTGACTGTCAGCATTTTCAGAGAGGTATATGAACCTGAACAAAATCTCTTGGGATGACTTCATATTCGAAATATGACGGTAAAGGTTCGGACAAACAAAGTGTTTGTAGTTATTATATTAATTTACGTCTGCAGTTTATGTGGCCTTCAGGAAAATAAGATGATCAAGTCCTTACCATTTTGGTGCTCACATACCGCCTCTTCTTCTCTCAAAACGTAATCACGTTGACGTTAACTCAACTTTATATTTAAATTGATCATTCATAAATTCTTTAAGGACGTTTTCAACTTTCTCATACGTTTTAATATTTAATTTGAGTATATGTTATTTACATTCTAAGTAAGATAATCGTAGCTACATACGGACCATATGAGTTACATCGACGCCTACCGATTAACATCTGCAAGTTTATCATAACAACTAAGAGTTATGAGTGTAGTATTCATATTGTTATTGCGAATCTTATGCTTTCATGCTTTTACATTTTAAATATACATATATAATAGCGAGAAGTTGAATTCGAAAGGGAATGATTTAAAACATTCCGTACAGTTACCAACTAAAGTTCATACAATTACCAGGTTTTGTCATTTTTTTAAGTTTGCGAACAATTGATCTGCCCGATTTATGTTTCTTGACTATGTGACATATAAAAGTTAAATCTAGAAGTATCTAAAAAGGCCTTATTTTAACCAGTTCACCTGTAATTCTTGAGTAACAAAAACACTAGAAAAAAGGGAAAACATGGAAGGACAGAAAATCGGAATAAAAGACATTTCAAGTGGTGTTTTTTTTTCTTAAAAAATGTTCCTCCATTATGTGGTGGACTCTTTGTTTGGCGGAAATATGCTTTACTAGTTAATTCAAAGGAAATTGTTCAAAACCCCTAAAAAGCTTAGTGAATTAACTCCAGGAATATGTGCGCTACAGTTGCGAAGCTGGTATAAAAATAGAAGGGCAACAATCCTTTCATTTTGGGTAATAGAACTCTAGAAGTACATTATGTTTGTAATATTTTTTCTTCCCCAAAACCACAATTATATGAGATTGGATACTTTTTAATTAGTACATTGTCATAAGCAAAAACAAAAGCAAAGATTCCATGATATTGTATGTAATTATTTAATCCTTGATTAATTTCCTCTGTTTTACTGACCTTTGATTTTGTACAGTGTCTCTTAGGAAAGCAGTTTTAATTAATGAGTGTGTTACCTTAACAAACAAAACGAATACATACAAAATAAATGAACACAGCTTATTGATGAGAGATGTTTTTAACCCATTGGACAAATTGAAGCAAGTTTATAGGTGTTTTAAAGAAACGAGCAAAACTGTCAGTCCATTACGTTTAATTGTTTATGTATGTTTCTCTTTACATATACCAATGAAAGGAAACGAATATTTAAATAATTGTTAGATATCATTCAATGTAAATTTGTCAAGGTACTTGAAGAAAAAATACAGAAGAAGATTTGTTGAGCGAAATGCAGTTCTCAAACTTACTTTGTGTATTTCGCACATGCGAACATAAACCTGCGAACATAAAGGTCCTACATTAATGATTCATTCCAATTTCATAATTTAGATAATATTAATAATAATAATGATGATAATTGTTATAATGATAATAATAGTTGTCCTCTTTACACATGGTAGCCCCATTAGTGCTAATACTTTGGGCCCTGGAATCATATTCTTAACCCGCTTTAGTCAATTAAGTATGCTATTTAAAATTATCACTCAGTTTTTAATTATCTACCTAAATTAAACTCTCCCTTTACATCTACCACATTAGCGAATGTAGACAGTTCCAAATCTTTTGTTGCAAATGTAGACATGTTTTCTCTTTTTCGGGAGGGGGGGGGGGGTTCGGGGAAAAAGATTCAGGGTATGCGAGGTTTTGGTTTCCAAGGCTTTGGTTTCCCAGACACTATTTGAACATATTAGCGATGCGCTATTGCCCTTTGGTAAGACATTAATCCTCATTACCAGGTCTCTCGGAGAGGACCTTTTAAAAGCCGTCTGTCCTCTTAATACCAACAAGCATTTATGCTTTCTTAGCAGTCAGATGAAATAACCAACACTAAACACAAATTAAGGGTCGCTATTCATATAACGAAATGAGGGTCACTATTCATGAACATGAAATAAACAAACAACATAGCTATAAGAATGGGAGATATTGAATGGGGGAAACCCTACGCCTTTTGCGTTGACTTTGGGGGATGACACATGGCCCGGAATATTTGTTGAAAACATTTATTAAAAACTTACATTAATTAACAAATAAAGAAAAAACGCATGTCCCAATAATGTTCGCATCCATCACCGCGAGCCCCATCCAGCCACCCCTCCCCAGATCAGTCCGACCACGCTGCGCCATTTGGCCCACCCTCTCTGCAGTATTCCCTTGGTACATGTTTACGGATATAAGTGATATTTTGTAAACTTCTTTTACATTTTTTTTGTAAAGGGAACATCACTTTTTAGGAGTCTTGGATGTGATTTATTACTATCAAACTGGAAAAATGGATTAGCTTGATAAAGTATTGCATTTACAAAAAAAAACAAAAAAAAGACAATGCACTCTATACTGTACTTGTGTAAAAAAATATGCTTTGGCGGTATCGTTATTTTGTTAAATATGATATTTATAAGAGAATCATGCTTTTTGCCCATTGTAAGAAAGAGGTAAAAATAATCACACAAAGACTTGGGGTCTGTTGTACTTTATTCAAATACTCGACACATAGGCTCAACATTACAAGCCCACATCAGATTTCTCTCATGCAATAACTTTACTTTTCCATTTTAGACGTTTGCAGTGAGCAAGAGTAACCCCTCCTAACCGTTATGGGTCACTCTTGCCACCCATGATAACTATGCTCTTGAAGAGGTTGAGGACCTGTGTTTCATGAACAAATGTTAATTATTAAGTTGTTTATCATCATATTTTCGTTATCTATGCCTTAGACGTTGTTAATATCAGACTTGAAGTGTTTATCTGGTCCATTTTTTTAAAACATCATTATTGACTTTAGGAAGCTTCAATAGATTTAGATGAAATGTTTAATTGATATAGCTCTAATCTATGAGCAATATCCTGTTCGAAATAATCTCTGTGTCATTACGCTGACTGTCAGCATTTTCAGAGAGGTATATGAACCTGAACAAAATCTCTTGGGATGACTTCATATTCGAAATATGACGTAATCACATTGACGTTAACTCAACTTTATATTTAAATTGATCATTCATAAATTCTTTAAGGACGTTTTTAACTTTTTCATACGTTTTAATAATTAATTTGAGTATATGTTATTTACATTCTAAGTAAGATAATCGTAGCTACATACGGACCATATAAGTTACATCGACGCCTACCGATTAACATCTGCAAGTCTATCATAACAACTAAGAGTTATGAGTATATTATTCATATTGTTATTGCGAATCTAATGCTTTCATGCTTTTACATTTTAAATATACATAATATATAATAGCGAGAAGTTGAATTCGAAAGGGAATGAGCCTAAACTATTTGTTTTAACAAGATCATTATACAACTATATGATTTAAAACATTCCGTACAGTTAACAACTAAAGTTCATACAATTACCAGGTTTTGTCATTTTTTAAGTTTGCGAACAATTGATCTGCCCGATTTATGTTTCTTGACTATGTGACATATAAAAGTTAAATCTAGAAGTATTTAAAAAGGCCTTATTTTAACCAGTTCACCTGTAATTCTTGAGTAACAAAAACACTAGAAAAAAGGGAAAACATGGAAGGACAGAAAATCGGAATAAAAGACATTTCAAGTGGTGTTTTTTTTTTCTTAAAAAATGTTCCTTCATTATGTGGTGGACTCTTTGCTTGGCGGAAATATGCTTTACTAGTTAATTCAAAGGAAATTGTTCAAAACCCCTAAAAAGCTTAGTGAATTAACTCAAGAAATATGTGCGCTACAGTTGCGAAGCTGGTATAAAAATAGAAGGGCAACAATCCTTTCATTTTGGGTAATAGAACTCTAGGAGTACATTATGTTTGTAATATTTTTTCCTCCCCAAAACCACAATTATATGAGATTGGATACTTTTTAGTTAGTACATTGTCATAAGCAAAAACAAAAACAAAGATTCCATGATATTGTATGTAAATACTTAATCCTTGTTTAATTTCCTCTGTTTGACTGACCTTTGATTTTGTACAGTGTCTCTTAGAGAAGCAGTTTTAATTAATGAGTGTGTTACCTTAACAAACAAAACGAATACGTACAAAATAAATGAACACAGCATATTGATGAGAGATATTTTTAACCCATTGGACAAATTGAAGCAAATTTATAGGTGTTTTAAAGAAACGAGCAAAACTGTCAGTCCATTACGTTTAATTGTTTATGTATGTTTCCCTTTACATATACCGATGAAAGGAAACGAATATTTAAATAATTGTTAGATATCATTCAATGTAAATTTGTCAAGGTACTTGAAGAAAAAATATAGAAGAAGATTTGATGAGCGAAATGCAGTTCTCAAACTTACTTTGTGTATTTCGCACATGCGAACATAAACCTGCGAACATAAAGGTCCTACATTAATGATTCATTCCAATTTCATAATTTAGATAATGTTAATAATAATAATGATGATAATTGTTATAATGATTATAATAGTTGTCCTCTTTACACATGGTAGCCCCATTAGTGCTAATACTTTGGGCCCTGGAATCACATTCTTAACCCGCTTTAGTCAGTTAAGTATGCTATTTAAAATTATCACTCAGTTTTTAATTATCTACCTAAATTAAACTTTCCCTTTACATCTACCACATTAGCTAATGTAGACAGTTACAAATCTTTTGTTGCAAATGTAGACATGTTTTCTCTTTTTCGGGGGGGGGGGGGTCGGGGAAAAAGATTAAGGGTATGCGAGGTTTTGTTTTCCAAGGCTTTGGTTTCCCAGTCACTATTTGAACATATTAGCGATGCGCTATTGCCCTTTGGTAAGACATTAATCCTCATTACCAGGTCTCTCGGAGAGGACCTTTTAAAAGCCTTCTGTCCTCTAAATACCAACAAGCATTTATGCTTTCTTAGCAGTCAGATGAAATAACCAACACTAAACACAAATTAAGAGTCGCTATTCATATAACGGAATGAGGGTCACTTTTCATAAACATAAAATAAACACACAACATAGCAAAAAGAATGGAAGATATTGAATGGGGGACACCCCCAAGCCTTTTGCATTGACTTTGGGGGACGACACATGTCCGGGAATATTTGTTGAAAACATTTATTAAAAACTTTCATTTATGAATAAATAAAGAAAAAACGCGTGCCCCAATAATGTTCGCATCCATAACCGCGAGCCCCATCCAGCCACCCCTCCCCAGATCAGTCCGACCAAGCTGCGCCATTCGGCCCACCCTCTCTGCAGTTTTCCCTTGGTACATGTTTACGGATATAAGTGATATTTTGTAAACTTTTTTAAAAAGTTTTTGTCAATGGAACATCACTTTTTAGGTGTCTTGGATGTGATTTATTACTTTCAAACTGCAAAAAGGGATAAGCTTGATAAATAATTGCATTTGCGAAAAAAAAAGAAAAAGAAAATGTACTTAGTATACTTGCGTAACAAAATATGCTATGGCGGTATCGTTACTTTGTTAAATATGATATTTAGAAGAGAATCATGCTTTTTGCCCCTTGTAAAAAAAGAGGTAAAAACAATCGCACAAAGATTTGGGGTCTGTTGTAATTTATTCAAATACTCGACACATAGACTCAAAATTACAAGCCCACATCCGATTTCTCTCATGCAATAACTTTACTTTTCCATTTTAGACGTTTGCAGTGAGCAAGAGTAACCCCTCCTAACCATTATAGGTCACCGTTGCCACCCATGATAACTATGCTCTTGAAGAGGTTGAGGACGCGTGTTTTATGAACAAATGTTAATTATCAAGTTGTTTATCATAATCAATTTATTATCTATGCCTTAGACGAGTTTTATATCAGACTTGAAGTGTTTATCTGGCCCATTTTTTTAAAACATCATTATTGAATTTAAGAAACCGTCAATATATTTAGGTGAAATGTAAATGTATATAGTTCTAATCAATGAGCAATATCCTGTTCGGAATAATCTCCGTGTCATTACACTGACTGTCACCTTTTTTAGAGAGGTATATTAACCTTAACAAAATCTCTTGGGATGACATCATATTCGAAATATGACGGTAAAGGTTCGGACAAACAAAGTGTTTGTAATTATTATATTTTTTTCTTTCTGCAGTGTATGTGGCCTTCACGACATTAGATGATCAAGTCCTTACCATTTTAATGATTTAATACCGCCTCTTCTTCTCTAAAAATGTAATCACATTGACTTGAACTCAACTTTAAATCTAAATTGATCATTCATAAACTATTTAAGGACGTTTTCAACTTTCTCATACGTTTAATAATTAATTTGAGAATATGTTATTTACATTCTTAGTAAGATAATCGTAGATACACACGGACCATATGAGTTACATCGACGCCTACCGATTAACATCTGCAAGTTTATCATAACAACTAAGAGTTATGAGTATAGTATTCATATTATTTTTTGCGAATCTGATGCTTTCATGCTTTTACATTTTAAATATACATATATAATAGCGAGAAGTTGAATTTGAAGGAAAATGAGCCTAAACTATTTATTTTAACAAAATCATTATACAACTACATGATTTAACAAATTCCGTACAGTTAACAACTAAAGTTTATACCATTTAATACCAGGTTTTGTCATTTTTTAAGTTTGCGAACAATTTATTGGTCCCGATTTATGTTTCTTGACAATGTGACATATTTAAGCTGACATCTAAAAGTATTTCAATAGGCCTTATTTAAACCAGTTCACCTGTAATTCTGAGTAACAAAAACACTAGAAAAGAAAAGGTGATACATGGAAGGAAAGAAATTCGGAATAAAAGACATTTCACGTGGTTGGTTTTTTTTCTTAAAAAAAATGTTCCTCCATTATTGTGGTTGTCTCTTTGCTTAGCGGAAATATGCTATACTGGGCAATTCTAAGAAAATTGTTCAAAATCCCCAAAAAGCTTAATGAATTAACTCCAGGAGTATGTGCGCTGCAGTTGCGAAGCTGGTATCAAATAAAGGAGGGCAACAATCCTTTCATTTTGGGTAGTAAAACTCTAGGAGTACATTAACTTTTTGTTTCTTCTCCCCAAAACCACAATCATATGAGATTGGATTCTTACAGTTAGTAAATTGTCATAAGCAAAAACAAAAACAAAGATTCGATGATATGTTATGTATTTATTTAATCCTTGTTTAATTCCCTCTGTATTATTGACCTTTGATTTTTACAGAGCCTCTCAGGAAAGCAGTTTTAATACTGAGAGTGTTACCTTAAAAAACAAAACGAATACATACAAAATAAATGAACACAAGTTATTGATGAGAGATATTTTTAACCCATTGGACAAATTGAAGCAGAGTTATAGGTGTTTTAAAGAAACAAGCAAAACTGTCAGTCCGTTACGTTTAATTGTTTATGTATTTTTCCCTTAAGGGCAACAAATACCGATGAAAGGAATCGAATAGTCACATAAATGTTAGATATCATACATCTATGTTTAGAGAATGACTATATATTTGTGTCAATAACCTAAACAACACCCATTGATTTTGTTCATGATAAAGTAGTCTGTAACAACAACAATAAGAACAAAGCTGTTCCCGGTACAATTGAATTGAGTAACAATACTAACCAATACTCCTGAGAATTACCCCCTTGTGAAGCAAGTTGTGAAGCTGGGTTAAGACAAATAATGTACCTAGTAATTAACTTGAAAATTAATTCATTTTAAACGTGAACATTCTCAATTCAATGTAAATTTGCCAAGGAACTTGAAGAAAAAAAGAAGAAGAAAATTTGTTGAGCAAAATGCAGTTCTCAAACTTACTTTGCGTATTTTGCACATGCGAACATAAACATGCGAACATAAAGGTCCTACATAAATGATTCAATCCAATATCATAATTTAAATAATATTAACGATAATACTAGTTATAATGATAATAATAGTATGTCTTTTTTACACATGGTAGCCCTATATTAGTACTAATGCTTTGGGCCCTGCAATCGTATTGTAAACCCTCTTTACACAGTTAAAATGTTTGTGAACAAGTTGTTTAAAAGTTTAAACAACCTCGGATTAACGGGTGACCTGATCTGAGAGTTTTTTTTATATATTAAGCATCTCGATTTGTTTAAAGTTTAAACACTAAGTTGATCAACATTTTTAACAACTTGTTTAAAATCACAATTTAAACAACCGGTGTTGTTTAAAGACGGTTGTTTAAAAAGGAGCTGTTGTTCAGTGGGGGTTGTTTACACCAACTGGGTTGTTTAAAAAAAGTTGTTTAAAAAGGAGCTGTTGTTCAGTGGGTGTTGTTTACACCAACTGGGTTGTTTAAAGAAAGTTGTTTAAAAAGGAGCTGTTGTTCAGTGGGGGTTGTTTACAACAAAAGGGTTGTATAATGGGGTATAATTTGGGTTTGATACTCTGAATAAGTGCATCACTACTTCTGGGTCTATATCTAGTTATATGAAGACTAACTATATGGTAGGGTAATTCTGCAATTTATGAATTAGCGCCAAAACATGCACGCACGTATAAACTGCACATTGGGATGCATGCAATCTCTATGGCAAGGAATTTAGCACACGTTAATATAACCGAGTGCGCGATCAGTGCCGCACTGCATGACGCGACGATTTTAAGTCTACCTATATTCTGACACTTGCGTATAAATACTGACAATTTTAACTGTGAACTTACGCTATAAGTTAAAAACTCAAAATTGGTTAATAGAAAAGTGATTTTAATTAAGCCATTGAATCCCCAATCACTTAGAAGCGCGTCGGTAGCTTGGTCGGCCATGATGTGAAATAAAGCTTCCAAACAACGTGCACTTTACTGGCACGTGACACATGGCCTAATATGTAAACAACACTTTCTAAAAGCTCTCGTATAGTAAATATAGCAGTCATTAAATTTTAAACAGCGAATGTTTAACAAAATTACTTTTGTTTCGAGCAACATTGTTTACAATTTGTTCAACTGTTGTTTAAGATAGTGTACAACTGTAAGTGAACATCACTTTTTTAAGCAACGTTTTTACTGTGTAGTCAAGTTAGTATGCTGTTTAAAATGATCACTCAGTTTTTCATTATCTACCAAAACTCAACTTTCCCTTTACATCTCCTACACTAGCGAATGTAGACGATTCCAAATCTTATGTTGCAAATGTAGACATGTTTTCCCTTTTTTGTTGGGGGGGGGGGGGAAGGGGTAAGGGGATTAAGGGTATGCGAGGTTTTGGTGTCAAAGGCTTTGGTTTCCGAATCACTATTTGAACATATTTTGATTAGTTGCATTCGACTTGTTATACATGTGCCTATTTATCATTATTTCAATCTAAGGAAATTCATACTAAAATTAGGAACATAAGCTCAATGATAATTGCCCCAAAATGTTTGAGAAAACATATATGAAATTCGAATGAACAAGAACAAGTATCGAAGCATGATTTAGGCCTAGCCTTTGTCTCTTCTTTGTCATTTTTGTACCCAGCCATGCTGGTTGTAAGTATGCATGAAGGGAAAGGCACTGCTGTTGTGTGTCGGTGTGTGTGTGTGTGTGTGTGGGTGTGAGCGCGTGTGTGTGTATGTGTGTGTATGTGTGTTAGTGTGAGAGAGAGTATTTGTATGTTATATATTCTGTAGCTTAGTAACATTCTTTTTACTGTACATGTATGTATTTTGTTGACTATAGGGCCCCGCTCTCAAGCTTATCTTCTGAAGGGGTCCTAAAACCATTCAGTTTATGATGCAATTAAGTTACAATGTGTTGATTGATGTACTATTACCATTTTTTATGTAACATATTATATCATGCTTTGTGTTGTGTTGAATAAAATGAACTGAACTGAACTGGAATTTGAAAAAGTCACACATGATTGGCAATACATTAAATGGGCTTGTTAGGGACTTGGTAACATTGTTAACACGGGAAATAGTGGTGCTAAGGTAATGACTTTAATGCTAGATGTACAATTAAAGATAATCTGAAAATTTGAGTGAAAACGGACCATTATTCATGATACAAATAGGAAAAAAATGATCTGATCGATTCCTTAATTCTCCCAACTATATTATTACAATTTTATAACATTTTAGGTGAATAGAAAATCATCACAAAGCAATAAAGTGGCTCTCTTCCATTATAGACATTCAAGTGTTGACAGAATTTGTATAGCCTGTTTTACGTGTTTTTTCATGGAAAAACGGTTGGGAGAATTCAAAAATGGTTGGGAGAATGTACTGTTAAAAACTGTTAGAAGGTGTCATACATCGACCTTTTCAAAGAAAACCATAGATATATTCATGGTTTGAGAATTTGTTCAGGATTTTTTCATGTCAGAGGGTTAGTAGAGTAGAAGGAATATAGTAAGTAACATAATATACAAAAATTAAGCAATTTTTGTCATCAACCTTCAACAATGTTACCAAGTCACTTTGTGAGATTTGTTGTGTTACGTAATTAATTGTTAAATACAAAAATGATACATTGTGCTCTAAACCTAAACCTCGTGTTTTAGGTACTAATATCAATGAGCATCTTAGTCGGTTAGTATTTACTAAAATGCCTAAAAGTCTATTGAAATGGACTCCATTTTGCCTGAGATGTTGCCACTCATTGATATTTGAGTTGTGAATGAATCCCTGTTTGTTCTGTTGTGCAGCTGTCTCCATCAGTCGGTTGATTTCGTCGACTCGCCTGCCCTCGTCGTCATTAGGGACTTAAAGATTTGCACGTCGACATAGTGGACTGCTACGTGTGACGTCCCTTTGAGGTAAAAGACGTCACACGTAGCAGTCCACTATATGTCGACGTGCAAATCTAAAATTCCCTACTCCCCCTCCTGCGATGCCGGAGATGGTGACTAAAAACCCTTTCAGCAACCACGGACTCACAAAGAACGGCCATCTCGTATGCAACACTGCTAGCAATTTCAGCGCAAATTTGGTCCGATTCTGAGAATCGTTTTTTCTTCTCCATTAACATACAACATTGAAGAATACCTTGAAATAGAAGGTTTAGTTCTAGGTCCTGTTCCATAATTTTTTTATTAATAACAAGTTAATATAAATGTTATATTGATGCTGAAATGATGGTATTTGATTGGTTGAGAGCAAATTCGTCGTATAAATTAAGCATTTGTTATTGATGACACGCTCTATGAAACAGGGCCCAGATTAAAATGAAAGTACTGTTTGACCTCATATGTTTTAACCTGCTACTCGTTTAAAAGAATATCAAACCCCTGAAAAAATTTGTTCTTGATATCATCAAAAAATGATCACAAATAGCTAACAAGTTAGGACCAGATAAAGTCTTTACTCATTTCCCTGTGCAGTGGTTGTGATTTGATTATATTTTTTTGTATGATTCCAAAATAATATTAACTACACATCAGTCTCCGTTTATTACGTAATCAGTCTTTCTCAACTGTGCTTCATGTTGTCTTCCTTCCACAATGTAACTGGTTCACCTATTCTACTTTTATCTTTAACTCCTGAACCACATTGTATTCAGCATGGGATAGGCATACCGGATGCTTGTAGAAGGGGTCCGCTCGCTTTTCATAAGCACAGCTGTTCATAAGGACCGTAGTTTGAGAAAAAGCTTATTATTCATAAGGGTCATTATTTATCAGGACAACTATTCATTATTGAAGAAGAGGGTCGCTATTCATAATCCGAGGAGAGAGTCGTCATTCATATTACAAAATCGGGGTTGTTATTCCTAGGGAACCCTATTCATAACACGAGAAGAGGGTGGCTATCCACCTTCGTCTCGTATTATTAGTAGCGCCCCTTCTTTATACTGATGAATAGCGACCCCGATTTCGTATTATGAACAATGGTCCTTACGAATAATGACCCTTAATGTGAATTATGAATAGCGACCCTCACATTATGAATAGTGGTCCTTATGAATAACGAGGGTACCCCAATCGATGTCTGAAATGGGTCATTTTGCAAAGCCGTTGTGCTGCTCAAAGCAATCCTTCTCTAAATCTCAAAATGATGCCTTTGTGTGCGTGTGTATGTGTGTGGGTGTGTGTGTGTGAGGGGGTGAATCAAATGGATGGTAAAACTAACATAAAAACTCATTTTCAGCGACCCCTCTACCCACAAATCCACACGCCTCCCTAAATTAGGTTGTTTTCAATGCTCTTAAAAGTATGTAAGAGTATGTGGAGGGACATCAGTTCAGTAACGTGGTATATTACAGCTTATATATCATATTCATTTGATTTCATGAAATATCACCTAAATCGGTTCTCAAATCAGTTAAATTAATACATTGTTAGTATTAAAAGGTTTGTTAACCGTAATCCTCACTTCCATTATTTTTCAACAGAGTACAACAAATGGTTTTTCTGAAACAAAAAAAATAAAGCAAATCAAAATAAACGTACAGTCTGTATCACACCCCTCTCTCTCTCAAGTCATTTCTTTTTGTGTATACATTATAGTCCCACACTGAGAAAAAAATGAACGATTATGAATTGATGTTATCTGTTACGACAATAATGATTATGATATCAGTGAAATATGTTTAGTGGCTATGAGAGAAATGTTTAGTTAACGGCTGGGGGTTGCTACTCTAAGAAAGTAATTGTTTGATAGAAAATATAAGTCGGTATGTAATATTTGCATGCATATGTGTGACAATGCCCCTATGTGAAAACAATAAAGATATATATATATATATATATATATACCCCCCCCCCCAAAAAAAAAAAAAAAAAAAAAAAATCAAACAACACATGTATATGTTCTAAACTGATACTCAATGTATCCCCGCCCCTTATACCAATAAGCAAGAGAGAGAAAGAAAGAAGAAGATACATTGAATTTTAAATATTTCATCAAAAGGAAAGCAATATATTTATACATTTCTCAAAATTAAACTCCTCAACAATTATTAACATAACCAAATTATCAAACACAAGAGAGAAAGAGAGAGAGAGAACGAGAGAGAGAAAAGAAAGACAAAACACCCCCCCACCCCACTCCCCCCCCACACACACACACACTTAGATAGAGAGAGAGAATCGTCATTTTGGTTGATAGTTTACAACCCAATTCACAGCAAAAGAAAAAAATAGCCTGGAAAGTGTACAAATATCAACTCATTACTATCGTTTTATATCGCGATCGCGATACCTCCACCTCTCGACCACCGTACGTACACACGTATAGAAATAGCATTGCGTTGTCCTGAAAAAATACGCCTAGAATTCAACCAAATGAGCTTCAGAGGTGAAATTTGACTACTTTGTCTGCATTCATAAGGTAATGTTGATCATTTTAGTATAAATTGTTGACAGTTTGGAGCATTTGGGGATGTTCTGGAAGTTCGAATAATTTTGGATTTTTGTTGGCAGAAACTCTACAATTACCAAAGAAGATATGAGAATATGAAACTTTTTCACGGGCAATATGCACAGAACTGTAGAAAATAAATGCAACGCTCATTCCCATTCACAGTGTACATATCAACATATTGCCGGTGACCGCGCTGGGAAATACGCTCTAGTGTACTCGACGCCATATTGTTTTGTCATCGCTCTGTTCAGCTAACAAAGCCCAGTCGACCTTGCGCATGATGACACAGTATACATTATTTTGTGATATTCTTTTCAGTTATGCGGTCGGCTCAGATTCACTTGTATGTTGAAGTGGGCTCTTTCAGTTATCAATTAATTGTACGCACTATCTTCTAGCATCTTAAATCTATAACAGTTGAAGTTTGGTTCTCTTTCAAGACCAAGATAGAACAGAAAGTTACCTTTAAAGGAAAAAACCCTCTTTCAAGATTGGCCTACTAAATAACTTCTTTTTTTGGTATAAATAGAGGGGATTTAGTTATATGTTTACGTAAAGCAGTTTACTGATAAGAAATTACTCACGGTCAGAGGAAGAAAATGAAGGCTCTTTCACAATCATGATAGATAAAGTAAAAACATTGTAATACGATCAAACAGTTATGAAAATATTAAATTCACATGGCAAAAAATAACATGTTACAGACAATTCCAGGAATCACGTGGTTTGAAAATACAAGGATAGCAACTTTTTGATACAGATTCAATCACCCCACTGAGATAAAAGAACAGACTAGAGAGAGAGAGAAAAAGTGGAGAGTCAGAGAAGGAGCGAGAAGGGAGGGGGGTGAAAGACAAATAATTAGGTAGAGGGAACGAGAGAAAACGGGAATAGAAGAGGCAAGGAAGACATAAAGAGGCAACATGACAATTTAAAGAAAGGGAGAAAAGGTGAAGCAAGAAGTAGGAGAAAATAGGGTATTGACATGTTTAGAGAGGAGAGAGAGTGAAAAATTTTTCAATTATGTTTGATTTCATTTCATCTTTTTGAAAATTCGGAGTCACCTGTCACACTAGATTGTCATATAATTGAGATGTTCAGCCCTACCCCTTCCCACTTTCAAAATTGCCCCATGGTCACTTGATCAGTTTTACTCCTCATTGTATATGTACAAGGAACATTGACATGTTTTTTATCGTGAAGGCTATAGTGGTTATTTAACACTTTAAAGCAAAAAACCCATTCCACACAAACAACACACATGCACGCATGCCTCTCTTCATTACACAAACGCTAGTACATGTTTCAATCACCTCCATACATTTACATGCATTGTACATCACAACAAAAACAAAAACAACAACAACAAGAATAAACAAACACAAAACAAACATAAGCCAAAACAAAATAGGCAAAGAAGAGTGTCATGGGCAAACCACATGTATGACAAACTGTTCCATGCAATCATGAAAAATAATTTGATAGATATGGTGTTAGTGTTATCCATTAAAGATAAAGTTGAGTTCTGGTCATGCGATTGCATTGTGAAAGAAAAGGTGTGGAATGGATCAGAAAAAAGTTGATCATGTAGCATGTAAGTATTGTTGTGTACTGCAAAGTTCTGGAGTCATCTAAAGCATAATAAATTTGGCCCAGTCTTGGTAAAGTAACAAGCACTGTACACAGAAAGATGTATATGGGACTACACAAATGGTGTCGGGGCTAGTATACCTTGATTTCCTTATCTTCCTATGCTCATTACTCAGACAGTATACATTTTCTACCAAAATTGTTTGGCAAATTACATTTATTTGTAATATTTAACATTCAGTGTAAGTTTCATTTGATTCTGTGGGATTTTTATTTTTATTTTGTTACCAGAACTCAAGTTTATCTTTAATTTTCATGTTTACCCCTTTCCAAAACAATTTAAGTTCACCATATCAATAAATAACTACAATCTAAATATCGTAAAGCGTAATAAAATGGGCAAATATTGGCAAGTGATAATTAGTACAATCATTCAGTGCATATTTACTACCACGAGTAATAGATTATGATCATTTGTTACCTAAGTCCTTACAAACTCATTACAACTTACGGACACATTTTAACAGAACATTTTCAGAATAGCATTTTTAGCTCGTTGTATTATGTGGGTTTTGAGATTCCGATCCACAAAATGTTTTTCATAAAACAAAGCAAATTTGACACGTCTTATTGAATATGTTGATGGCATTGTCATACAAACTAAGAACCCCTTTATCTGTTTAATTATTATAAGTCCTCATCATCCATGGAATATTTTACAATGATGATAATCTCAATTATATTCCACATACTAAGAATCTTGCTCTACGATTGGTCAAAAGTAAATCACGTGATGAAAGATAGTTCGCCCATTATTTATGGGCGAAGCAAAAAGTTCGTTACACTGTGTAGATAGTACTACTATCTACACAGTGCAACGCACTCTCACTGAAGATAGAGGTACTATCTACACAGGGCAACGCACTTTCACTGAAGATTATATATCCAAAAGCGCACTAAAACAGGCGTAATTAAGCGCGCATTACCAATGAGCGCAATTAAAGCAAACACATGCGCGCACCGTACCCTCAAGGGTTTGGGTTAAATTTTTAACTTTTTTGGTGTGAATTTGGGCCTGGTGTCTTTCATGTAGATGCATACACGTCCTTTTCTTTTTGTAGTTAAATTGTTTTAGATGTGGAATATAAAGCAAATAATCACCTTTTGGTTTCAGGCGATGGCAAAATATCACTTCCTCGTCGATCAGAATGTATACGCTTCGCTTCGGAAAGATAGCTACATCCAGATCGCCTCGGAAGTGATAGTTTGTCCCATCACCTTCACCAACGGTAGTTATTGCTTATGGTGGTGTGACCAAAGTTCGCGCGTGACCTAAGTTCGCTATCTCAAAAAATCAGTAAGATTTCGAAAATCTGATATCACCAATGGAAAGAGGAACATAAAACTACTCGAACGTGAAATTTTCTTTGGAATTGGGTACGAAATTGTGAAGATATAGACAAAAGATCGGCAAATTTTGCCATCTTTTGCGTCCGTTCCGAAAAATTATCAATTTACCGATAAGGGTCAGAAAATCTTCAATTTGAGAGCATATTTCCTCCAAATTGTAAGTAAAAAGTGGTACCAACTGATTGAATGATATATTGCCTTGCAAATTATGATATTACCTTATTTTTGATGGATCACATTTTTTTATAAATCAACTGTAAATCCCCGCGCGTGAAGTTAGGTCTCGTTCTTGTTATGACTATTTTAGATGCAGCGCGCACGCACGATCGAACATCGAATTTTTAGATCGCGATATCTCCGAAATCCTTCGACGATAAATTTTGTAGTACCATCAATCTGTAGTAAAAAACTTTGCCGTTCATTAGGTAATAATTTAAATAAATAAATTTGTGTAGAATATGAGACATCATAGATCGAATATCACATTTTGTAAGCTGTTCTAAAATGTCCGCGAACTTTGGTCACCCCTTCATACTATATTTAAAAGGTCATCAGCACCAATCACTAATAGGGTCATCGTACTTATAAGTTTCTGCAACCATCTCTTCATAAAATTCCACAGTTAACTTTGGCCTGAGTTATCACAACAAAGGCAAATAAAGCATATTAAAACTGAAACTCAAGTTATATCATTCCAGTCTATATGTGCACCTAATTAAAAATTTACATTTGTAGACTTCATTTACCTCCCACCCCCCCCCCCCCAACAAAAAGAGTATTTCTGCAAACTTTAATTTACTTTACACATTTCAATTTTCATTTTCTGGGCGATTGAGATTCAATGGCAAATTAGAATTATAAAGACTACCTTGCAGTTGAGTGGGATAACAAAATCAAATTGACCTGGTACTCGCTACACTTCATCGGACATTATGTACTTCTTAGATAAACAAAAATGTAGTGAGAATATATCAAAACTAAATAAAACAGATATGTCATAATCATGACATTTAAGAATGTTCTTGAAAACGATATTGCATTACACTGAGATCAATCTTCACTGGTAAAACTGTACAATATAAAATTATATATCTAAACATTCACTATACATGTACATGCGTACATTATGATTGAACAACAAATGCAAGTGAAGTTAATTGCAACAAACTTGAATATCATTTCAGTGAATAAAGTATATAATAACCATGTAATGCTAATGGACAAATTAATTTCCCATTGTGTAATGCAACACTTCTTCTAAAGCCTAAAAATGAAAGAAAAACTCCAGAACCAGGACGTTATAATCATCCAGTCATGTTAAACACCTGAGTTCATAATTACTTGGTAATGCTAAACTTTAACTTGCAAGTTTGTAAGAGTTTTTTTTTATACGTATTTGCACACATTTAAGTACTTTTTTGAATTTTATGGCACACGGATAATTATGTACTATTTAAGATTTATTTCCTTTAATTCATTTGCTATAAAACCAACAACATGTAAGACCGTTTCAAGCCAAGCTGTTCAATGTATTAACCGAAATTCAATAAATTCAGCTTCATCTATCTCAGCTGTTAGCATTTTCATATTAATGCATTAGTGCATTGAACATCAGGTTTCTAAGTTGAACAAAAGTTTCAAAGGATGCAGTAAAATACATCAGACTGACTTCCACTACAGACCGGTCATACTTCCAAATTACGGTACTGTTTCGGGAGCCCAGAAGGAAAGACAATGGATGACCTTAATTATTATTATTATTATTTAGTACTATCATTATTATTATTAATATTATTATATATATACTGCGCTTTTCCCAAAGCGGCCCAAAGCGCTAAAACAAGAAGAATTCTACAAAAAATGAAAATGAAAACTTACAGAATCCTAAAATCTTGATTACCCCAACAAAATGTTTTAAGTCCCTTTTTTTAATGAAGGGACAGATGGTGATTGCCTGAGTATTAAGGGTAGTCTATTCCAATATTTAGATGCAGTTATAGTGAAAGCCTCCAGCTAGTTTCCGTGTGATATTTTATGTAAGACGAAGTGGGTCACTCTTGGCTCGTATATTCCTGCGAGGGGCGTATAGAGTCAAACAATCACGTAGGTATTGAGGTGTATGTTTATTAAGGGATTTATAAACTTAACAAAAGAGTAATTAAAAAAAAATAGGATGTCTTACAAGAAGCCAGTGCAACGAGTCAAGGAGTGGTTTAGGGGAGTAAGATCTCGTAACCTGATAAATTAGCCGGGCTGACCAATTTTGAAGTCGTTGGATACTACCTAATTGAGTAACAGGGATAGTGGAAAGAAGGCCATTGCAGTAATCTAAACGAGACAGAACTAGAGAATGAATTGCGTTGTTACAGGCGGATTGATTAATGTATCTTCTAATTCAAGAAATGTTCCCTAAATGAAAAGTTGCAGTAGTTCATATTTCAGAGACGCGATCTGACGTTGACATTTCTCTATCTAAGAGCACACCTGGATTTTTAACAGTGAATGAAGGGCTTATGAATACATCATCAACTTTTAACTTAAGATCTGGTAGATTGCATAAACTGTGAGGACAGGCTACTACAAAGAATTCTGTCTTCGAGTCATTCAACTTTCATTTAATAACTAACATCCAACTTCAATATCCAATTCCAATATCTGAAATGCAATTTTGAAATCTAAACAAAGCAACACAAAATCTCTTGGGATTTTGGGGTTGAATAAAGTATACAATTGGGTGTCATCTGCATAATGCTACGTTTACACTATGTTCCCGGCGGCCACGGCAGCCCCGTTTGCGCGAAACGTAGTGCGCCGTGGGATTTTGGCCCTTTTTCCCCTCTGTGTTCAAGTTTTGTTAGGTCTTGCCAAGTTTTCTCACGGTCTATCACGGTTTCCGTGACGGTCCGTGAGAGGGAAAGGGGCTGCTGTCCCGGCGGCTGCAAGGCGCACTACGGTTCGACCCGCGGTCTAACACGGACGCCAGTACGTTCCCTCCCGGTCCGTGACGTTCTGTTGGGGTCCCTCACGTTTCTCACGTTCTGATGAAGGTCTGACACGTTTTTCACGTTCTGTCAAGGCTTTGTACGGATGAAACGTGGACGCAGGGCAGCTTTAGAGCACGTTTGTGCCGGCGGTATAAAAAGAAGGTCTCCCAAGCAATAGCAATCATGGTATTCTGAGACCTCGTGTTGTGTCAGACCGTAGTAGAACGCAACGTAGCGTGCCGGGCGCTTAAACCGCCCCACTACGGACCATCTCCAAGTTTTGTTACGGCTTGTTACGTTCTGTCACGTTTTGTTGCGCTCACCCCGTTTACCTACGGCCTACTAGGTTTCTCATTCTTACCGTGACTGCCGTGGCAAATTTTTTGACAGTTTAAAAATCTGGCCCGGCATCCACGGCAATCACGGCTTGTCACGTTTGCCCATACGGTCCCCCACGTTGTCTCGCGTTCATCCCGTTTCGTCCACGGTGGCCTGAAACGTGGTTGCCGTGGCCGCCGGGGACATGGTGTAAACGTAGCATAAAGAGGGTAATTGATACAATGGTATCTAATAATATTACCAATTGGGAAAGCGGATATAGAATACCCGGTGGGCCTTACTATCGATCCCTGAGGAAGTCCTAAATCAATATGTTGGGGTTTAGATAGTTCGCCAGCAATGTTGACTCTGGAGGACCATCCTGTCATAAATGACTGGAACCATGATAGAGCTGTAGATCTTACACCTATTCTGCTGTAAGACGAGATAAGAAATGTCCGTGGTCGATCGTGTCGAAAGCAGCAGATAAATCTAAACGTGCAATCAAAACAACTTAGTTACAGTCAAGAGAAAACATGATATCATGCTTAACCCTAATGTCATATCAAACTCATCAACAATTGCCTCGGCAGTGAGAGTACGCATATATTCACATTACTGAATTGCCCATTTTACGGCCCTTAATGTAGCACGAGATGCATTTTCAGAGGATCCATGATATTGATAATGTGACATATTAGTTGCATCACATGCAGAACCCAATAAATTACTATACGAATTACTGAAACGTATTTTTGCCATAATTACATATGTTGTGCCGATATTGTATGTTTGGTGTGCAATTAATCCCCCCCCCCACTTTTGTTTTGTTTACAGGAGGGGAAGGTGATCGCATTGTTCAAACTCCAAAAACTTGTAGGGCTGCATATAACCCCGCGGAGATTCGATTAGATGGACTTCATTAAAAATGCGTTTAGCCAGACGATATTCCGGGAAAAAAAAATATCCATCATGGCTTTTCTTCCAAGGAGTATGCCGCCTAGTAGGAGACCGATCCTGGAAGTTCGAATGGTCAAGAAACCTCATGGACAATCTTGGGTATGACATAAATATATTTCATATGAAGTAATCTCCACTGTTCTAAAACTAAATCGAAATTACAAACATTGGAAAGTCGTCGAAATGACTTATGTGTTACCTTCTTTAAAAAAACTCTATCATGCACAAACCAGTTCAAACAATTTATACCCCAAAGAGCACACAATAGAACTTTGCGAAGAACTAACAAGATCCCTGAACCCAGGTGCAAAACTAAACGTATGCAGAATAGCCCAATCCCAGATTTGATACGCTTGTATAACAAAAGTTTTTTATGATTGTATTTAATATACTTTGAAACAAATAGTATATAATTAATTCATAAATTTGAGGTCTGATTTTTTACCAAGTTTGTCAATGTAATTTTTATGACATGAAGAATGCGATGCATATCTATATTTATATTTTAATATCTCTAATGTTCACCTAATAATATTCATATTTGTCTTGCAATGTATCTTTGTATTTTATCAGCATGTACATAATTGTTTTCCCTCTCTGTCCATCTGTCCCCTTTCTCCCCCCTCTCTCTCTCTCTCTCTCTTTCTCTCTCTCTCTCTCTTTATCTCCCTTTCTTTCTCTCTCTCCTGCTTTCCTATCTCTCTTTCTTTTTTAACTCAAATTTTTAAATTGAAATATTGTATAAGATTAATGGTATATACACGCTCTTCATAATTATGTAGATTGTAGTGTGACATCTTGAAATGTATACTTGCTTTTTCCAGCAATTTACTCATGTGCAATTCAGTTACTTTTTACTGTGATATCTCTTGAAATGTATAATTGTCTACACCATCAATGTTTTATTCATGCACAATTCAGTTACTTGTAACTGCGATACATGGAAATGAATCAATAAATACCATTTATCTATCTATCTATCTATCTGTTCTATATAAATACCTACATCCACTAATACTCATCATGCAATGCTTACTAAGTCAGTAACAATGTTTTGATACCATCCCCCTTTTTGTATTAACATGAAAAAGATAAATTGAATTCCTGCAGTTGTCATGAAAACAATTTTTTGTTGAACAAATAAATTTCTTAAAAAAATAAATAATCTTCAAAGGTTAGTTTCTTGCATTGTGTTATGTGAAATATTCATTAACCTTGCTCTTTTGCTGTGTCGGTAGTCCATATAAGACTAGTGACCGTGACCCGGAGATTAATGCAGAAAGAGTCATTACCTGGTTCATCCAACCTCTCCTGCACTCTATTTACTAAAAAATACCTCTCTTTGTTTTCTCTCCCTCTCTCCTTACCATATCAAGTAGTCCTCCAAAGGACTACCAAAATAACATGCTCATTCGTTTATCTAGTATATCCCTTTTGAAACCCATTATCCACTTTCATGACTACCCACACAGTTAAACCGCAAATGTATGAATTGTCATTGATATTGAATCCACTATTGTCCCAGTCAATGTTAAATTATTCTGAGAGTTTATTGTCAATATGTCTATAAATTATTCAAAGTCCTGCTATCACCCCCTCCTCCAAACTATAATTGATTTTGACAATTATGTATATATATATTATGTCAGTTTGAACGGTGATACATGGAATTTGTGTATATTCTTATATCTGACAGTTTTGCTTATTCACTAACATCGTCTTGTCACATTTCTCTGTCACAGAAAGATGTTCATCACCTCTATAGCACAAATTTTCGACCCGTTAAAGATGAGGACGATGAAATGTACTTGGAAGATATGGAAGTCACTTGCCAACTAAGTGGTAATGACACACTTAAAGAGGTAAGAGTCCTCCTCTTACCCACATTACCCTTCCCGTATTAGAAGTTTTGGCTCTTGACTGTATAATAGTATACAAATGAAACACAGCGGTGAGGGCATTAGTAATAATTACCCCCACAAGTTACTTTTTGAACAGTCTAACACGCCCGAGGCGGTAGCCGAGGGTGTATGGGCTGTTTGTAAGGTATCGAGTGTGGGTAATCTTACTAATGCCCGAAGAAAATGATTTGTCTTATTTGTTTTATAAAATTATGTTTCATTTTTTTAAATAAAATTATGTTTTATAACATAATTTTACTAATGACCTGTCATTATCCAATGTACGCATTATACAAAATAAATACCTGGTCACGTGTACGCTCTTATTAAATCATTTGATTAGGATCCACGTCATCATATTATACAAAATAAAATACTAGTAATAATATAACAGAGTAGAACATATCATTTTTTTTCTTCTTGAAACAAAAAAAGAAACTTTCCATCCAGGTATCATATTACATACAACTACACATACACTTATACACAATTTATAAAATAAGTACAATAAGTACATTTACATTACAACTTTCAAATGCATAACAAGTATGAAGAAATGAATACAAATTAATATATATGATACACTTTACATAGAATATATGAGGATAAAGAGAAGAAGAGTAAAAGGGAGAAATGGACAAGAATATACATGTACGGACCCCCCCCCCCCCATCCTGAGCTTCACTCTCGATCAAACACGTACGAAGAGATATAGAGACAGGAAGAGAACTTGTACTATGAAGCACAACAGAAAAGGAAAGGAACACAAATAAAATGAGAAAGAGATACATATTTATACAAAAAAGGTTAAAGAAGTTATTGGGAGGCCATCTGCACTGCTGCTGCTCGGAGGAAAAGTAAGCAAGGTTATCACAAACGAACAACTCCATGACTTAAGTACATGTTGATATGCATGGAAATGTCATGGAAATGTCGGCGGGCGCATGCCAGGTGGCTACCATGCCATCCATTGTTAAGTTAGAAACACGTTCAACAGCCCGGCACACGCCCGTCGAGGATCCCGAGCTAAAACATAAAGGGCTGATTTATTTAAGACCAATTTCAAGAAATTACGAAAATAACACATCCCCACAATGTCATGAATAATAGGCACGAGAAAACGCAAGTTTAAGTTCGGCATGCCAGGTGGCTACCGTACCAACCATTGTAAACTAAACTTGACTGTATCATCTTAATTATAGGAAATATTTGTATTTTTCGTCTTCATATGTTATTGTGAATATACATTAATATATTACGTATTAAAAAAAAAAACAAGACTGCTTTTCATATAAAAGACCGTTCGTGTAATCCAATTGACTCCCATGAACAAAAATATTTCCATTTCGGTCACTGGTGGGCCATAAATAGGGTGAAATAAATTACCTGAAGTAGGATGCAAATATACAAAGCAGGGTGTAACTGTATTAATCGAAGTAGGGTGAAAGGATAACCAAACACTTGATTATCAGCCGCCACTGGGAGCTTCCTGAATCTCTGGGGATAGAAGAAGGCTAGACAAACACCGCTGCCACCAATGTAGGGCTGCGGTTCTCACACAGTTCCTAGCACTCTTAACATGGAGGCAGCACATCAAACAGGTTGTCAGATTGATACCCACTGGCTAACTAACCAAATTTTAGTGTGTAATTGCATTAATGCATTCTATGAAGCATTCCGCATAAATTCCATGCAAATTAGAAGAACAAATATTATTAAAAGCATACATGTACAAATCAATATCACGAAGTATTCTTGAATATTTAAAAATACATATATATATATAATTTTGACTATTGTTATTATACGCAAATCATACTTAAAGCTTGACTGCATCGGTTAAACATCGAAACCAATCAGGGAGAGAGATTAAAGCATGGTGGATACAAATAGTGAATGTGAATGACGGATGACCTATTGGTGTGAGAGGGATGACTTGTGAATAAGAATAGAGGGGAGTTTAGAAGTTCTAAATCCCTACACAAAATGGATGGGTGGGTTTTTAATAACGTACAAAGGCAATACGAAAATATGTGCGGATATCAGAAGAATCAATCATATTGAATTGATTTACCCAGTTCAGACCACCTAGGTCATTTCGAGCTCAGGCTAGTGTTTTGCTGCGATGAACTAGTATCATCATCATCAACTTCAGGTGGCCCTGTAAAGCGCTGCTGTGGTCTTCACGAGAGCACGCCATGCAACTCTTTCACCTGCCATTTGTATTGCACCTTTCATTCCTTGTCCAGACACTTTCTTGATATCATCAGTCCAAGATATCGGTGGACAACCTCTAGCCCGCTTTCCTTCGACTGCTCCTTGCAGTATTTGCTTCTCAACGCCTTCAGATCTCCTAACAATGTGCCCCAAATAGTTAAGTTTTCTTTCCACGATTCCCCTTCTGATGGTCAAGTCTGTTCCAATCTTTTCCAGGACCAACACATTTGTCTTTTTTATCTTTCCATGACACATGCAACAGCCTCCTGTAGCACGACATTTCACAGGCATATTCTCTCTTTCTGGCCTTCTTTGTTATGGCCCAGGACTCACTTCCGTATGTTAAAATAAAATACGTAGAACACCGATTCCCATTCACAATGCACAGATCACCGTGTGGCAGTCGGAGGCGTTGGGGATACGCTCGATTGTACACGATGCCATATTAATTGCGTAAAGTCCTTGATTTTTTTTAGCAAAGCCCAGTCGACCATGTAGCGCATGATGTCACAGTTCAATATTCTATTCCTTTTGTTGTTTATAGGGCATTATGCCATCATCTTAGATTTACTTATTATTTTTGAGTCGGCTTTTTCATAAATCAATTAATTGCCTGCGTTATGTTTAAGCACAGGGGTTCTCAAACCTTTTCCTTTGCGGTCCCGATGTGATTTTCATGAAAGTTAAACGGTCCTAAACAATAGGAACATTTAGTTTACTTAATCAAATGTTTCCATAATGTAAGTTTGTGATATTATGTGTCTTTACACGTACTTTAATTATCAAGAGTTAAGACAGTCAAAAATGGAAGGAATGGTATGCGCGTAGGTATACCAGTGGGGAAATTGACACCGTTTTCCGGCAATTAGCTGCTGAAACCAGAAAATGTTGTAATAAAATGGAATAATTATAAGACGAAGGCATTGGTAAAAAAATTCAGAATTGGCAATCTACTCGTAAACTGTATAGTAAGGGTATTTGTATACTAAAGAAAATGAGGCTTGTTTCAAACTTTTAGGCCTCAATCTGATATTAGAGGAATGTTGACAGTTTTACCCAAATAAGGCAATACATATAAAATACTCTAGCAATATGCCAATATATGGCCAATATTCCAAAGGAGCACCCCCCCTCCCCTTCACCTCGTTTGAGAGAGAGAGAAAATAGCAACTTCACTTATTTATATTTTGAAATTTTCCTTGAAGGCCTTATAAACACCTTTACAAGTACATATATTTAGGGGGAAGTTATTTATTCATTTTAAATGGTTTTATTTGATAATAAATCATTTACGACCACAGTGCTGTAGATTGTAGATTAGTTAACAACCATGATATATAGTAAATACATTGTATTAATGAGCACAATAGCAATAATAACAAGTGAGAAACATTGTAGGTAGTACGGGGTTGGAAAATAAAAGGATCACGCTATTTTGAGACACTGATAGAAAGAGAAACTGGTGAGAGAAAACAGGTAGAGACAGAGAAGGAGATCGAGGGGGAAAAAAGATGGATAAATACAAATTAGGTAGAGGGAGAAAGAGAATTTAATTAAAGGGAACAATAATGGAGATAGTAGTAGGAGAGACACAACCCGGGACACAACACTGTTATTGACCACCACATTATTCAACAAGACAATAATTACCATAATGATATAAATATTGCATGCTCCAGCATATAATAATAGCGAAACATATGGACCGACAATTTCAAAATTCCCGAGTGATGTTAGATTTCACCGAGACTGCGGGCGAAGCTGTACATTCAGGTTGCCATTGCGTCACATGATCGACGCTTACATATTGCATACAAAATACGATGTTGTTTAGAACCAGTTACCTGTACGGCGAGCCAAAATGACGTACGTTAGCACTACTCTTTAAATGTATCTTAGTTATGTCATAGAGAGGTATTTGATTGTGTTCTCCACCTGCAAGAGAGGCATATATTTATCATGCTTGGTCTGCGGCTCAGAGTGTACTTCAAAGAAAGGAAATAGATGTAACTCTATCTGTAAATTGTTTTTGATCTTACCCGCTTTAGTATCAGTTCCTTGTATTATATTTGAAAATGCAGTTAATGTTATCTGGTTTGCTGAGGACAAAAAGACGACTCTCTGCACGAAATTGTATTATGGCGTTGATTTGTACTTTAATCAAATGACCAACGATGTGAGTGAAATGTCGTCGAACAACGCAGTTCTTGAGATATTGAAGAATATATAATTCAATTTCTTTGGCAGGAACTATAAACTTTCTTAAACATAATGAGAGTCAGCCAAATTTCTAGCTTGACGAAATATGCACATACGGTTGAAATGTCAAGCCTTCGGTCGAAACTTGTGGCCTCGGGTTTTCTGACATGTTTCGAAGCTAAAATTATCCACCTATAAACGGCCGTAAACCGAAAAACCTATGGTATCTTTCAATAAACAAGAAAAAGAGTAAATATCAGCAAATCCCCTAGAAATAAGTTTCGATCATCGAAACATCCTCCCGTCCCACCGGATGAGGAGTCTTTCTGAAAGCCTGAAATTTCTCAAAACAAATACACTGTATATCGTATGATTACATGCATGTGATTCATTACATATATTATATCAACAGTCTCAGTTCAAATGAGAACTCATTCTCTATTGTTCAGTTCGATCTAGTCAATATAACCTTCTGCTGGGTAGATTACTGCTAGTTTTGAAATCGGTCTCCGATACTCTCCAGAAACAGTTTTTAGCTTCACATTCCGAACCTTACCATCAGGTCCTGGATAAACCTGAATGATCCTAGCTATAGTCCACTTTCCACGTACTGCATTACTATCTGCAGTCATTACAACATCTCCCACACGAACGTTCCTACGATCTGTGTTCCACTTTCTGCATGGTACTAAAAGTGGTAGGACGTTTTGCGACCACCGCTTCCAAAAGGAATCTACTATCTGCTGAATGAATTCTACGCGATGACGCGGATTCTTGGTTTGCTTAAATAGACCTTGAGGAACATTTCTTGATGACCTACCTAACAATATATCATTGGGACTCAAATAACTTCCATCACCTGGGTCATTGCATTTCCGTCCTATCGGTCGCTCATTCATGAAATTAGCTACTTCGAGAAAACATGTTAACAACTCAAATGGAGTGAGCACCTGCTCACCGATTGCTTTCTTGATTGCAATTTTAGCACTCTTCACGAGCGATTCTGCGCACCCATTTTGGTGGGGTGCACCAGGGGTAATGAACTTCCACTGTACTCTTTTTTCCGCACAGAAATCTTTGAGCTCATCTTCACTCCATCCCGATATCATCTCGCGAAGTTCGCGTTGAGCTCCGACAAATTGGGTACCATTATCGCTAAGAATCTGAGCTGGTTGTCCCCTCACTGCGAAGAATCTCCTTAAAACGTGGAGAAATTCCATTGTTGAACAATCAGTCGCGATTTCAAGATGAACTGCACGGGTGTTTAGGCATGTGAAGATTACACCATAGTGTTTGGCCCTCTTGTTACGACCAACTTTAACTTGAAATGGACCAAAATAATCACAGGACGTGTAATAAAACGGTGGAGTATGGGGTGCTAGGCGACTGCTCGGCCAATCAGCCATCTTCTGTGTTTCACGCTTACATTCTGCTGACCTGCACTTCACACATCGATGCTTAACAGTTTTAGCTAGACGATGTCCCTGAAGAATCCAAAACTTACGTCTAGTCTTGGCGGTTGTTGTCTCAACTCCCGGATGTCCAATCTCATGAACATGGCGTGTGATTAAAAGAGCTATATGATGGCTAGCTGGCAGCAGAGCTGGGTGTTTAGATTCGTAGGATGTCACTAAGTTCTCCACTCTACCCCCTACTCTGATTATTCCTTTGTTGTCAAGGAAAGGAGTGAGAGTTTTGAATTCCCCTTTCTCAAATCTGCTCTTCAGACCTTTCTGAGCCTCCTTCGTCCAGTAGTGCTCAGCCTTCTCTAATTCTGCAGGAGTTAAAGTTACATCATCTTCCGGTATGGATGCTTTCATGAGCTTTGACTTGAGAATCTGCACATATCTGAAAACGTAGGCAGTCACTCTTACTAACTTTCGCCATTTTGAGAAGCGTTCACATTCGATTGGGGTGACTGTCATGTTGATGACTAAGACTGTCTGAGTCTTTCGTCTTTCTAGATTCTCATGTTTTTGATCGATTGTAGCTTTGTCCACTGGCCACTCTTGTTCATTGAGGTGGAGAAAGTTAGGACCGCACATCCATTCATCCATTAGTTCCTTCACTGCGATTCCTCTCGAAACTTTGTCTGCTGGATTATCTTCACCAGGAATGTGTTTCCAACTTGAGGGGTCAATGAGAGTCTGAATCTCCCCCAACTCTACTTGATACGAAAGGCTTATACACCCTGGCTGAAGACTTGATCCACTGCAGAGTAATCATGCTGTCAGTGAACAACACTACTTTCTCGACCTCTAGTCTCATCTCTTCGGTGATTGACTTGTAAAGTCTGGCAGCTAACACGGCAGCTTGTAATACAAATCTCGGTATTGTCAATGCCTTTAACGGTGCTACCTTTGACTTTGATGCAATGAAGCGAGTCTCATACCTGTCATCTCTGGTTTGCCATCTCAGGTATGCACAAGCACCATATGCATTTTCGGAAGCATCAGAGAAAATGCACAACACTGGCTGGCCTTGAGCATCAGGAAGAGTAAGGCATCTTTCTAGTGATACTTTATTCAATCCTTTCATTTCCTCAAACAGAAGCCTCCATTCAGCATCTTCTTCTGGTGAAAGATGATCGTCCCAGTTGTAGCCTCTCTGCCACAATTTCTGCATACCTATCTTTGCTCTAACAATTACTGGTGCAGCAAATCCTATGGGGTCAAATATGTGGGCAATCTGACCAAGGATCTTTCTTTTAGTCGATTTTTCTTCACTCTCTCCATCTGTTGCTGATTTCACTACACTGTCTTTCAGCGTTACTTTGTAAGAGAAGGTGTCATTTTCTCTGTCCCAAACTACTCCAAGGACCTTCTCTTCAGCTATCTCATCCAACAATTTCATCTTTCCCTGGGTGAGGTCTCCGACATCTGATTCATTCGAAATCCACCCTTTGACCTTGAAGCCACCTTCATTCAACACTTCATCCATCTCGGCGCTGAGTTTCCTGGCTTCATCTACAGTCCTTACAAAGTCGCAAATGTCATCCATGTACAAAATCCTCTTTAAAACAGTAGCTGCCTGAGGATGTGTACTCTCTCCTTGCTCTGCTGTAAGCTTATGGGCAGTATGGGCTATCGCAGGTGCAGGATTGTCACCGAAAGTGACAACTTTCATCATATAGATGTCAGGTTATCTGTGCTCATCCATGTCCCTCCATAGGAACCTGTGAACATGTTGGTCTCTCTCTGGGATTGACACTCGATGATACATCTTAGATATATCCCCGCATAAGGCCACTTCGTTTTCCCTGAATCTCAGAAGTACTCCAATCAGATTGTTCAGGAGATCAGGGCCTTTCACCCAGTACTCGTTTAATCGATGAACTTGGAATGATGCTGATGAATTGAAGACTATTCGGATAGGGGTGCTCTTCTTTTCTGGCCTTACAATCGCATGGTGTGATATGTAATGAACTGGCCCTTGGCAAATCCCATTTCTTCCGGTTCATGAATTTGCTTGTTATAGGCCTCTGCATGCACTGGATTTCTAGCAAGTCTCTTCTCAGTAGACTCCAGTATTTTCACTGCTTGACTTTTGTTATCTGGAAGTTCATGAGGATCCCGTTGCCATGGATAGGCTATCTCCCATTTCTTTCCTATATTCTGCGAAGAAGCTCTGATGATTTCTTCCTTCATCTGTTCTTGCTTGGTTAGCTTGGTAGTCTCTTTGCACTGAAAACCTACCCCTTGTGTTTCCAGTCGCCAAAATTCTGACAGATCGGGGTTCTGGACTGCGACATGTAGCACATTCACACAAATGGTTCTCTTGTCTGTGCCGCCGAAGATTACCCATCCTAACGGAGTTTTTCTTGCGATACAGTTTTTTCTCTTCTTCAGTTTTCCGCCTACAATGTATCTTGGATAGTCAATGCCTATCATAACTTCTACAGGTCCACTATCTCGATTCAGGTTGGGAATATCGAACTGATCTGCTAGGTCTTTCACACTTACAGCTTCTTCCTCCGTGATTGAAGGTATACCTACAACTTCGATGAACTGATGTTTCTTGGATGTATTCGCTTCCCGAATCGGCACCTTGTATTTGAATGTCTCCAACTCTTCCTCACCTTCACCAAGTTTTGTAATGGTAATTCTAGTTCGGGTACCAGTCAAGTGGAGTTTCTCTGCTAGTGAGTTCTTGATCAGACTAACTTGTGAGCCGCTATCTAGCAGAACATTGGCTCTTATCTGTAAATCACTGGCAATGTCTATGGTTAGGATTGGCAGAAGTGAAGCTCCGACAGTAGTTGCAACGTTAATGTTGTTTTTACTGCTCTCATTCTCTGATTGGTGACCCACTTCCATATGGAGCAAAGGATGATTGTAGTAAGTGTACCCTTGCTCTGGACACCTCTGCCTTCCTATGCAGTTTGCCATGTAGTGATTCTTCCCTGCTTTTTTCAAACATCTAAAGCAGCATCTGTTTTCTTTGAAGAACTTAAGTCTCTCTGGGGCAGCCATAGATGTCAGGCGCTTACACTGATCGATACAGTGTTCATCCGTCTTGCAATACCAGCATCGATTTTGTCTTTGAAATCGGTCCGGTGGCTGATCTTCATGACGTCTGTCACTGTAGGCTGGTTTATTCTTCTCTGTCATTGACATTTGGTTGACGTTTGCTGAACGGCCTTCGCTTTGAGATCTCAATGGCGCTGAAGATCTCATTCGAGCCTTCATTTCTAGGTTTAACCATGTCAACAAAGTTTGAAGACCTGCAGTTTGCTTCTCTGTTTCTTGGTATCTAAACCAATTCTTTCTGTCATTATGGCACATCTTTCTTTCTATGGTGGCTAGCATATGACTGTTGTCCACATCGCTCTTCTTCCCCCCACAAGCTTGAGGATGTTGTAGCTTCTTCTTACAAGATTAACCAATTCACAAAATCTGTTATCCTTGTTTTCCTTCAAGGGTCTGAATTTGGTTAAGTCATTGATGATAGTATCTGCTACGATTCTGGGGTCGCCATACATAGAGTCCAAGAGCTCCCATGCCGCGTCATAGTCACTTCCTATCCCTTGGATAATGTCATGTGCACGGCCCACTAGACAGCTTCTCAAGATTGTCATGGCATCACGTTTTTCATACTGCGAATCAACCATGTGAATGAAGTCTGACTTGAATATCTCATAGTCCCGAACATCTCCAGCAAACTTGGGCAACTTTGGCTTCTCCACTTTAAAACTACACCTGGCAGCTGCCATGCTTGGAGAAGTGTCTGGACTCTGATCTGGAGGTGGAGGCGCACTTGTAGACTCCGGTGGCATCTCAGACTGTGATGATACTTGCTCTGCTGGTGTATTAACGTCTGGGCTTGTTTGGGAACAGTAATCAGTGACCGTTATCTTTAGTTTCATGAATTCCTTCTGGCAATCATTCATCCACTGCTCCTCTGTCTCAAACTCAGCATCATCATCAAGAGTCAAAGCGAAATTTTCATGCGCTTCTTGTAATGCTTCAAATGCTTGCTCAACCTTATCAAATGCAGATTGAACCTCTGGCTCTACTCGGTTGTTGTCGAGCAACATCTGAAGACCATTGCTGTGTCGTGTAAACCTGGCCTTCGATCCCCTTCTCGTAATAATTCAGCGAAGCTCCAATATAAATTGAATAGTATGGTTTGCTGAGGACAAAAAGACGACTCTCTGCACGAAATTGTATTATGGCGTTGATTTGTACTTTAATCAAATGACCAACGATGTGAGTGAAATGTCGTCGAACAACGCAGTTCTTGAGATATTGAAGAATATATAATTCAATTTCTTTGGCAGGAACTATAAACTTTCTTAAACATAATGAGAGTCAGCCAAACTTCTAGCTTGACGAAATCTGCACATACGGTTGAAATTTCAAGCCTTCGGTCGAAACTTGTGGCCTCGGGTTTTCTGACATGTTTCGAAGCTAAAATTACCCACCTATAAACGGCCGTAAACCGAAAAACCTATGGTATCTTTCAATAAACAAGAAAAAGAGTAAATTTCAGCAAATCCACTAGAAAGAAATTTCGATCATCGAAACATTATCTGTACAAGTTAATCTTGGTAACCCATGTTGCATTCCCTACAAATATATTATAATATTATTTTGAATCATCTTGTCCTGCCAATTATTTGAATATTATTGCTTAAATAGATCCAGTCGCAGAAAGTCTTTGCATCCGACTTGGACCTGAAGATTCGTGAAACTTTGTACTTCCCATTGGATTTGACTGATAAAGCAGATGACTCGGTGGTGGAGCTCAACGTAAAACAGTCATATATTCAGAAGGTTATTAGGTTCGGAACACGTTACCAAGGTATTTGTGTTCGGTTTGAACATAATTTCACTTATTTGTTTTGTTTGATTCTAGTAAAGGGGGCTCTGTGTTTCACGTCGACTATAAGCCGCAACATAACAACATTAAACTTGCCAAATTATATTGTTATGCATTTGATAACAAATGCATTGAAGTGAACAGTTTTCAGTAAAGTTTATCACTGGAGATGTAGAAATCTGATAACATTTGGTTAACTAGTCCGTGGCTACCTCCTAAAAAGAATACAAAGTATTCTTTGCCAACCGACAGGTGAGATAGAAACACGAATCTTGACTTCGGTCCGAAAAAGTCTGTTTTATTTAAACTAACTAAGCTCCACTTCTGTTAGAGGAGTGTAAATTCCTTGTCATGGACGGACATTATGAGTGTCATGGGAAGACATGAACCTTAAAATACCCTGGGAGCTTAGACATTGAGATGAAAAACTCAGCTAATGTTTACTCTTTTTTTTTAAATCTCTTTTTTCTTCTAAATATTTTCCTCCCCCTCCAACTTTATTAGACGACTAACGGAGATGTAAGGAGTTCGCTCAAATTAATAAATCCAATTTGTTTTCTTGAAATTGAAACGTAAAGGTAATACCAAGTTTTGGTATGGGGTCATGAATTTGGTTCAAATGGACATATTGGAAGCATAGGCGATCCTATAATATTTAGTGATGGTTGACGCGGTTGAAATCGGGTCTGAAATCATGAAATTGTAAATAATAAACTCTTTATGTTTTGTATAGATCCCTCTCAAGGTCAAAATATTAATTAAGCTATAAAACAATGTTTTTTTGACTAAAATCTACTGATTTCCTATTCCCGGAAACTATATATCACAACTACATATTCTGAGATGTTCATGGTTGCAGCTGCCTTTGTATGGCCGTAGGCGCTATTTTAAATTCATCAAAATTTATCGGGAGCACCGGTAAATGTTTATATTCAATTTTTCTCGAAACCAGAAGAGTTTTAGGGGCTAAATTTTCTAGTGGTTATAAAACATCCCCAGGGGCATTGAAATATATCAAAATTGTAAAGAATTACTATGCACCCAATTTTCAAAATTTCCCAATACTTTGTATTACCTTTAATCTCACCAACACAAATTACATATAGTTCGTTAGCAGATTAAAAAAAAAATAACGAGGCTACCCATGTAATCAATAACAAGTTATGATTTGTCTAATTGAATCGTAATTAAATTGTAATGCAACATGATTATACAACCAATAACATTAACATACTAAATAAAACGTTTTAAAAAGTTAACACAATTTCCCACTCGACATTCCATCTCCAGAGGCATCAGCATCAGCCGGGGAAGTTTCTACTTCTAAAGCCAGGTTAGAATTGTTTCATAACCGCTAATGCAGATAAACACTAATCATTGTTAATACAAATATATAATCGATGGGACAATTCATATGTTACATAATATCATTCCGATATCGTTCTTAGATAATTATCTAGTATTACTAGCATAAATCGAAAGGTATAATAATTTTGAAGAAAAAGAATTTGAGTCCATGCTTGTGCTTTGGAAAAACGAAAAATCTTATTAGATTAGGTAGATATAAGGCACGTTTAATACAAAGAACATTATATTTTAAGATATGCAAACAAAATATGGTTCATCTGTATATTTATAATCCGAATTATTAAATGTGCTATACATTGTCAAACCGGTCAAATGTGATTATTATATAAAAAGCGAAATTTTATATTTTCTCCATTCAAAAATAGACCCTTCGAGGAATCTAGAGAGCACGATTTTGACGACCTTCTCATGACAGTGGCTAAGCGGATTCATAAAAAAAGTGACATCGACAGTCTCGGCGGGGAATTGGGTTTTGAACCTCCGGAAAGACAACGTTACATACATTTGAACGAAAGATACCATACTGTCACATATATGGGAACACGTAGTATGCTTCGGGATTGGAGGAACAGGACTTCGAGGTCAGAAGAACGTGAAATATTGAAAAAAGCCCTGATCGCGATTAATCACCATCGATTGGCAGACGACCTCTTGAACGACGATATGGGAAGTTAGTATTGACCAGAACAAATTGAAAAAAAAAATGAAACAGTTACATTTTGAATATATTTTTGGTATACTTTTGTCCAATGCATGCTAATTTACCTCTGTTTTTACCTACTTAGAATATATATAGGCAAAACAGATATTCATACCCACACATAAACACTTGAAAATATTTGTTTATTGAAAAGTGCATTGAAGTAACCTTAAAAATGGAAAAATGGCAAATGTATTTCGCATTTCGTAACAACTATCATCATTTTCAAATTGCCTTGATTGTATATGAGTCACATTTTTGGGCTTATATTATCAATTTAAAAAAAATGAAAATTCAAACTTAATCTCACCAACACGAATAGTATGTTGATCGTAAGCAGATAAAATAAAGAGGCAAAATGTTAAAGACGATAACTTCTTGGCGCATAGTCTTTTAGCTGTTTCAATATTACGTTTATAATTGCATATTCAGATGGACCTCCCCAAACATAGTATAGACATTTTGACTGCTAGGAGAGGCATCGCTATTTCTATAGGCTGAAGGGGACGTTACATCCTGCGATGACCCCGAGGCGCGCCGGGGCGGACGGCGCATTGAGGGGCCATCGGCGAAATTTAACGTCCTCGAGAGCCACTATAGAAACAGCTATGCTTTGAATATTAAAGCAGTCCATATATCTTTTATATACCGAATTCACAAAAATCTACAAAGAATTCTTACATTATCCTTTTCTTGGGTAAAAACTGATTAATATATCACAGAAAAGCTGAGATACTGTCTGTACATTTTTGCTGGAAAGTTGCCTCAATATTCGGAATCGCCCCACACTGCACTGTATTTTGTATCCGCGATCGTACAAAGAAACTGTTTACATGTAAACCAATGGGGATCTCAGCAATTACAAAACCTGAATGTAGCAAACAAATTGCACAAATATTATGGTACCCGCGCTCGAACAAAGAAACTTTTTACACGTAAACCAATGGGGATCTCAGTACAAAATTGCGGCCTGTTAACGGGGGCAACGGGCATCTTTAACAAAAAACTTTTGACCGGTAGGCGGGCATGCTAGCATCTTTTACAAATACTATTGATCAATGGGCGGGCATGGCTATAATCATGACTCCTATTTCGACCATTCAGATGGCTAGATTTTCTAAAGAGAGGTATATAATTGGTTTTAAGGAATTCTCTAAGTCCAACAAATATTAAGGGTATAGAATGACCATGAATAAGGGTAGACTTGCTATTCACTATTAAACGGAAGTTGGGATAGGCTTTAACCAATGTTCAGCAGATGTATACACAATTGGAAGACATGTTCTCATATAATTTCCATCGTGTTTGTGTACATACTTCTTTTTTTCTCCATTGCAATCTGCTATTAATATCTTGTTTATGTCTCGTTCATTATTGTGTTCTATGATTTTCGTAATAATATGTTTGTTTAAATGCATGTAATCTTTCTCTTTTCCCCCTAAACGCAGAGCTTTTGGATTGGACTAAATGACCTGCAAAACGAAAACTTCTTTGAGTGGAGTGATGGGACCCCTATGGATTACTCCCTGTGGTTACCCGGCGACCCTAACGACCTTTATGGACAAGATTGCGTGGCTCCCTATAACCTTGGTAGCAATGACTTCGACAGGCAGAAGTGGCACGACTACGGGTGCGAACAAAGGTTACCCTACTTCTGCCGAAAATCTGTCATCTCCTAAATGACTACCAAGGGTCCCTGAATCCTACTTATGCCATAGACTACTAATCTCCTAAATCACTACCAAGGGTCCCTAAATCCTACCTTTGCCATAGACTACTAATCTCCTAAATCACTACCAAGGGTCCCTAAATCCTACCTTTGCCATAGACTACTAATCTCCTAAATCACTACCAAGGGTCCCTGAATCCTACCTTTGCCATAGACTACTAATCTCCTAAATCACTACCAAGGGTCCCTGAATCCTACCTTTGTCATAGACTACTTATCTCCTAAATCATTACCAAAAGTTCCACAACATATAAAAACGGTTACCCTATAGTATTACCCATAATAATGTACGGATTATGTCATTTATAATCTCGGGCCATTGTAAATGCCTAAATTAATTTGTCGAAAATAGTTCTGATCGTACTATATTATTTAAACGAATGTTGGTTCATGCAAGGGATTTTGTTGGCTCGTCGCCATCTCTCAATGTGTCAGATCGTTGTGTTTTTTTTTTGCAATTGAATCCTGATTTTCCAAGGGGGTAGTTGTCCACGGGGTTCATTGTCCTCGATGGGTAGTTTTCATCGGGGGGGGGGGGGGGTAATTGTCGTCAGGGAGTAGTTGTCCTCGGGGGCAATTGTCCTTGGGGGTATTTGTCCTCGGGGGTAGTTTACCTCGGTGGATTTTCCGGGTGAGGGGAGGGGGGGTTGTCCTTGGGGGGTAATTGTCCTCGGGGAGTCATTCTCCGGGGATAATTTTTTGGGCGGCAATTATCCTTAGGGGTAGTTTTTCAGGGGTAATTGTCCTAATACGTATATGTAGTTCATGTCGAAGAAAACTAAGCGTCCAGGAAAGAAACAATTGTTTTCTTTGTTAGTTATTTAGAATAGTAACTAATAAGTGACGGACCACGTCTCAATGTTGCCCTATTAACAGTCATTATATTTGCTTGTGTGTACTGTCTAATTGTCTACTGCATAGTTTCAATGCAGGGTGTGTTCACATAGAGACTAAATCCATTTTAACTTTAATCTTGTGTCATGTCATAAATAATCTGTATTAGCGTAAGGTAATCAGTCTCTTACCAACTTAGCTGTAGGGTTCCACATGCTTACAGGCTGAATAAATTGTTTATTATTGTTTAGTTTTGTATCATTACAGATTGTTAAATGAAGGCTTTACTGACGATATTAAAGTGATGTTTACACCATTGTTGGAGTTGCTGAATAAAACAGACTTTTGTTGGACTTAAGCAAATTGTTTCTAGTGTTAATTTCTATCAATGTGCATTGTTAAAAACGTTTGCTTGTATTCTTCTTATAAAAGAAGTTGACTACAAACTAACTCCCACACAGTATTGCGTGCAAGGGTCACGGGCCACTGGCTTCATCGGACAATGGGTAAATACTAACATTTTGCTTAAAAATACGTAAAATAGGCATCTTCGGACTTTTTTATGGAACATTTTGCTATTTGAGAAAAAAAAATCGAAGCATTATTTTTCTATTTCTCTCTTTATTTAGTATTTACTTTTTACTTTTCTCTATTTCTTTCTTACTTTCTTTTTGACTTTTTAAGTTTTAACTCACTTTCAGTTTCTTTCATTCTTATCTTTCTTGCTAACTTTAATTTTCTTCCTTTCTTTTTCTTTTCTTTCTGTTTGTTTTGTTCATATGTAATTAATTGAAACGTCCAGTGAATCAAAATGTGGCATTTAGTATTAAACTAAAGTTGCACCCAAAGTTTTCCGGTGAACTATTGTAATGTGTTTTCTCCATCCTCCAAAGCGGAATCGCAAAGCTTAAACATGAAATAAAACAAAGGAAACATGCGATATCCTGGCTCCACAAACCTCCTGATAATTTCTCCTAAATCAACAAGGAAAAAAAAAAAAACGCATTGTTTATGAAACAAGTACGTACATTCTCACATGAAATAAAAAGGTTTGAAATGTTTATATAATATTATATCGGGATGTTATTTTGATCGGCAAAGACCGGATTAATACACCAATCCCAATTGTTTCATTCAAACATCACATAAGCAAATTTGGCGTAAGTCGATTTGTGCACTCTCGCAAACAATGCTTCCTGTTCATCAAAGCGTCAACACATACCCCACACAAATGATACCAAATGATTTGGGATAAAATACTCTTTCATAAGATATATAATAATTTACTGTTTATAGATGATTTTGAAAATAATTAGCAATTGTCTATGTGTAAACTTTTTTTGACTCACACTGTATACGTACATTAAGTTGAGGGAAGGAAATAAAGGACCGACTATCAGCTGGTATAACCCATGTGAATGCGTACACCCACACCCACACAAAAACACACAATAGCAATACAAAACTAAGGAGAGTTCAGAATAAGAAAGAGAAGAAAGGGGAGAGATGAGACAGAGAAAGAAAAGAAACGGTAGAGTTCAGAATGAAAAAGATTAGAAAGGGTCTACCCAGTCAAGGAAGATATTGTTTGAATAGAGTTCTCAAACGAGAAAAGGTTATTACAAATTGAATTCCATTCATGAACTCGTGTAAAAAGCGTATAATTCGTTCTTAAAGTTTAACGGGTAATATGAACGCAAAGATTATCCCGTGTACGGGTGTGATACGTATGGAAACAGAGTTGACAAAAGACTTAACTCCGTTTCGTTAAAGATCAGCCATGCATCAGGTCTTTCGTCTGCTGTGTGCATGGCTGAACGAAACGGAGTTAAGTCTTTTGTCAACTCTGTTCGTTGCAACGGCAGGCAGCCAGTAAAAACGAACCCGTTTGATGAAATTATGGAAATGCAAGCATTACTTTAAACAATAAGAGCTTTGTTATTCCTGGCTCATTTTTTCCTGATTGAGGTGTCATATGAAAGGGGAGAAATCAAATTTTCTAGAAATGTGACTTTCCCTTTAAAATTCAGGTACCGCCCGCCAAATGACTTTTTTGTTTCCTTTCTTCAAATTGCTTTTAATCACTCAATATGCATCATATGAGTTGCATCAAATGAAAAAGGAGAATCTAAGCTGTCCAAATATGTGTCATTTTTTAATTATAATTTTGATTAAGTTATGATAAAACATCGATAGTTCTCGGTTTCGTTTTTTCTGGGACGCACCGTATAGGGCAAACGATTATTGTCAAAGGCCAACCTTTTCTCGTCATATGAGTAATAGCTGACATAAACATTTCCGTCAATAGAAGGACAACATCCAGCCAACAGGTCTCATTGCACCTTTTCACAGACCCAGAACGGGATATCATTGCACCCACTAGCGTACCAGTGTAAGTAGGGAAGAAGGGAGGTTTGAGAGGTTTGAGGATAGTTTCAAGCCCAAAAGGGAAAGAAAAAAAGAAGAAAGAGAGTAAAAGAGAGAGAGAGAGAGAGAGAGAGTGAACAAAAGAAAAGAGAAGAAACAGATTGTAGGTGGGGGGGGGGGGAGAAATGGGATTTCCTTTTCACTTATTTTAACTATTGCAACTTCTTATCTTCAGGGGCTTCACCTCCTGAAGCATTGAATAAAGTTCCGCGAGACCTGCTTAATTGTTATATTACTTTTTATTATGATGAAAAGGGGACAGGACTGGGGTTATGGCGTCGATCATGTTTGATCAGGGCTTTACTTTTTGTTTTGATTTCCTTTTGATTTCCGATCCATTGCATGTCCGACATACTCAAATATTGCTTTCGCGTGACGTTTATGCTTCATCCACAATATAAATAAATATATATGTATATACCTTTTTCTTTTAAGACATTGGGGTAGAGAGTTAAGCAGGAGGTTTAGGTTCCTGCAAGGGTGCAAAACAACTTGCCAGCTTCATCATTGTTATTGTGCTCGAGTGGATGAAAAGCATATATAAAAAGGCCCCTGAAAAAAATATCGCTCTTTAAATACCTGCATAGATATGTAATGTTTACATGGCCAATTTAATGTCTACGGGGCCCGTTAAATAACTGCTATTGAAATTGTCGCACTTGATCTAGGGGCTGATAAATTTATTATTACAAAAATAGCATTGTTATTGATCATGAACATTTAGAAAGAGGGCCCTGGAGGATATTTACGAAGTGTTTACTTTTGTTCGACACGTACGGTAAAATGCCACGTCACTGAAATACAGCACGATCTGCACATGCGCTTTAAGAGGAAGCGATTTTCATATATACGTTTAGAAAATTGTCATCGATTCATTTATCAAGCAAATCAGGGTGGATCCCTTGCATTCATACGAGTTCCTCCTCTTAGAAGTAGCGAGAAGTATTTTGCAAATACTTATTACATAGTTATTTCTGCATCCTTGTCTTGTTATTCAGCGGTAACTTCAGTGGGTAAGTTAAAAAATGAAACATTTATTCAGGTTATTGTATTCGGAGAAAAAATGATAAGCGAAAATATGTTTGCGCCATGAATATTTTCTTTAAAGTAGAAACAAGTATTAAAAGCTGTTTGTAGACAAAGTATGACAAATAATTTGCATAATTGTCTGCCCTAAAATCCTAGTCTAAAATATGATTTCTGTTCATCAGTTTATTGCCTTTCTTTGTCTTTGTTTGATGGTTTGTTAGTTGTTTTTTTTTCATTATGGTTAGTTCCTTTGCAATCAATAAATCATTCATATGTCCTCAAAGTATATTCTTATTTATTTCTGAACTTCATTAAAATGTTATATAATTGTGTGCGTTGATATACAAATGCTTTAAAAGAGCGCTTTAGGTTAGTGCCATCATTGAATTATATTGTATTTTGGTGTACTTTCTGGCTATGTTTCAGAGTTGAAATTAATAAAATATGTTTGTAAGTGTGTACAGTATTGTACTACATTATAAATATTTCTTTTCGACTACCTGAACTGTCGGCTTACTTTGTTTGAAAGAGTTTCTTTCGCGAACAATGGAGTTTCCCAACTTAAAAAACAACAACATCTTTATATCTATATACAATATTGGTTACAACTTCATTTAACATATTTTGTTTTGATTACCTAAACTATCACTTTAATTTCTTTGAAATATAGGTTTTGCGGCCAGTTTCATTTTGTTTTATATTATAGTTCATATTCTGAGCTTTCGAATTCGTTCAAACTCGCAGCGTTAAATCAGCTTTCAAATTAAAACTCCGTTCATTCTTATTCATTATCCGTGCAATCAATTCTGGAGTGGATCCAGGCAGGAGCACGGACAGCCCGTGCCCCCACCCTTTTGGTGGCTGAAAAAAAAAGGAATAAAGAAACAAAAATAAAGAGAACAGGGGGGAATCATGCATATGGCACATATCATGAAAATGTCCTTGACGGGATATTGCTAATATATTTTTTAAGCGTTCAAGAAATATGGGTGTTTTATCCAATGTTTTATCTATATTGATAAACTACACATTTTACACACACGTGTAATACGACTGATAAAAACGGGTGACTTTTGTAATTCCAGTCTACCACTATTTGTTATATTAAAATTTCTCCCATAGTTTGAACTATAGGATTTCTCGGTCACTTTCGTAAGTTGGCCACACAAATTCATTTTATGTTCATTCAATTTCGCCGATTCTGTCACCGCAGCTGTTATTTTTCGTTCAAATTCGTTTTTTAGCATTTAAATTCCTAAAACGATCATTCAAAAACATTTCATTTTCATTCGAATTAAAACGTTTTTTTTTTTCGTAAAATTATTTTCAATTTAAAGCGAGACGATTCGTGATTACGCGTTTGGCAGACAAATTAAACATGTAAATCTTACTCAGTATGATCATATAAAGAACCCCGCAAGCTTAGTTCCATGCTAAATACATTTCAAGTTGTATGGGTTGGTAAGTTAACAAACATGTTATTTGTCCTCACTAGGGGTGTCTACCCACTAAAACATCACTATTTAGCAACTGAACGATCATGTGTTAAAGGTACTATGTCCCTTTTGCAGCCAACCTCAAATTCTGTAGAACTTTGCAGGAATTATGAATATGTCATGCATGTCCTATCTGTGACATTTAAACGTTAGCAGTGTCCTCATATTCAAATTATGCAAGGAAACCCGTTTACTTGCTAGACTTCACTGTCAGACACTATTAGACCGGGATGCAAAGCCCAAAAAGTCGATTTCTTGTGACCACCGTTAGACAACTACCTTATATTCTCAGATATTATGTATAAATATTATAAATGTCTTGTCTCAAACTCGACAAGCGTGAAAATGGAACATTTTTTAGTAATTTGAAAAAAACCGAGAAAAATATTTATTTTTTCAGCATGATCGTAAGCCAACCAGCTTGCGCGTTTCATCCGATTTGGAAGGGTGAATCCTCTCTCGACCAATCGCATCACTCGTTGCAAATCACCTTCACTGTACAAGATGGACGCGTACATGTCTTCATCATTGCGTCGGAAGCTGATGATTCTGAGGGGAAAACTTCTTTTTACTGTTTCATGCACGCAATCGAAACCCATGAACGAGTTATTCCCTTTTTAGAGAAAAACTTCAATCAGTTTTTAGAGTGTTCCACCCTATGGAAAGAGCTGAAGAATCGTCCAGAAAGTGTCATCGCAACCAAAGCAGACGATGCAATGAGTGACGATGTATGCACAACAACAAGGTGGGCTATGTAGCTGTATGTATGCACTAGCACTTGCATGGCCTTTGTTTGGCAAATAGTGGCATGATGCCATGTTTAGACAATAAATCGAATCATGTTCGTACCAATACGATATGATGTGTAGATGTGATATTTATTGTGTTTTAGTATTACTGCAATTTAGGTGTCTAAAATTGTACCTGAATTGCATTAACCTACAGAGCAGAGCTAGAGTAGGCTAGAGTACGGAGTAGGGCTATAATTCATTCACAGTAATGTAAATTTGTTCTGGTTTAAACTCGTTTAACGTCTGACATAATTAAGGTATCTGTGACCCCGAAATAACATTGAAGTCAGTCAGGTCACTAGCTGTAGAGCATCTACCAATACCATCCAAGTTTGTTTACAAAACGGGCAAATGATCGCAAAGTCATTACAATTTTGCAAGCGAAATAGACCGACAATATATGGATTCTTAATCTCACTCCACCACAATTCGAGCTGTATGAAAACTTATATCATATTCATGTATAAACATCACTTGCGATGTACATTGTAGTGCACAAATAGTATGTCACTTTTCCAATTTGCCAATAGCTTGTGGAGGTTAAGGAGAATTCTTATAATTCGAGCTGTATTAACAGAACTTGTTTAATTTCAAGTATCATTACCATATATTAATCTTTTTAAGTATTCAAACCAATCGCGATGTACTGCAAGAATAGTACGGTATGTGACTTGGTAGAGAAATCTTCTATTTCGATGTTGTAAATTAACAGAAAACCAATCCACTTGTTTTTTTTCTTCTTCTTCAAGATAATCTGCCATTCTGCCTCCTTCAATACTGAAGATTCTTGCTGATGCCATATATATACTTTGCCTGATTGGGGTATGCGGGTGGACCACTACACCGGGGTTTCCTCCTACTCTTATACGAATAGTGCAATGGGTTCTTAACGTGCAAGGGTGTGACTTTCCTGTACACGGGGCCTCCATTTAAAGTCCTATCCGAGGGATGGATTGTTTTCCACTTAACATAGCCTGTGTCTATGAAACAAGGGGAAGGTCACGTTTACACACAACGCAGGCTTCAGTCATCCGCCTGGGTGCATGGGATTCGAACCAGAGATCTTTGGTTTGACAGGCAGACGCTTTACCGACTGAGCCATCCATCTCGCTTCCTATAATTCATGTATCACAATCACTTGTGATGCACTGCAAGAATAGTATGTCACTTGGTAGATAATTCTTATATTTTGAGTTGTATTAACATATATCTACAATTCTACATGTATGTTTCAAAATCCCTTGCGATGAAGGCAGTAAGAATAGTTTGTCATTTTTCCAATGACTCGTAAAAGTGGTAAATTCTTATAGGTTTTTTTTAAAAGCTGTATTAACAGAACACCAATTCACTTGTTTTATATTCATGTATCAAAATCACTTGTATAAGTGTATAAATCAATGAAGAGGTGATATTCTATTTTTATTTGAGCATGTTTATCATGGTCAATATATCATTATTTGAATATTCATTGCTTTAATCACACTTCTATCTAAGTTCTTGCACAAATCTTCCTATTATTTGCCTATATTTACAAGTAGCTTGGTATTAAAACGTGAGCGAAAGAAATTTTCAACTAGATATTTTGTTTTGCAAGAAATACCAGTTTGTCTTAATATTGTGACGATTTTGACACGGTTTCATATTAATTTATATTGGAATTTATCTGTGTCCTTAGAAAAATTATATAATGCTGAAGATTTTTGTACGTACATGTATTGCATACTTTATATTTATGTTTTGTTTACCGGTATATGTATGTTGATAGTTATTCAAAGCTAATGTATGTACATATATGTGGTTGACATTGATACACATGATTAGTATGTGCACGCATAACTTTATTGTTACACTGCATACTCAATGGATGTGCAACTCAGAATAAGAAGAGAAAGGTTAATGACATAGTATCTCATGAAATGCTGTTAATGAAGAAAAGCTGAAAACGTAAAATAATAACTACATGCATTTATTATGTGTCAAATGTGCAAGTTATGATAATGTTCAGTACTGTTATCAATATTATACAAATTGAATATGATGATGCTTTTGTCCTTGTGTGGATACTTTTTGTCATTCAGTCAAAATTATTTACGGTCTGCGATGTTGCAGGGGGGGGGGGGGGAGGGGGTTGAATTAGGCAAGAAAGGAAGATTGAGATAGAGAGGTAGAGATTAAAGAAACAATGAGTGAGATAGAGAGAGAGAGAGAGAGAGAGAGCAAAAGACAGAGTGAATGTATAGAGAGAAAAAATCAGAGAGAGAGAGTCAAGGAGGGGGGGGGGGGAGGGGGTGACATGAGAGTAAAATGTGGGTGAAGGATACTTTGGAAAAGAAGATCAGAGAGTCGAGGAAAAGAAAATGTGATGAGCATATACACGTATCAACACAAAGCAATGGTGATAGTTTAAAATAATATAATCATCCTAATATTAATAAAAATTACTTCACTAATTATAATTAAATCAAGATCTATATAATTTATCATAAATATCACTTTCATGTTCATATCAATATATCATCTTTATTGTTAGTATTATCATTGTTATCATGCTTATTATAGTTATTATTTATGTTATTATTAAATTAGATCAGTATCATCATAATCATGATTGTTGGTCTAATTATATTCATTAAGTAAAAAAAAATAAAAAAATTGCAGCAACCCCCCTCCCCCCCCCCCCCAAAAAAAAAAAATCCCTCGCATAGGATGTAAAGCTAAGCTAAGTTCACACTTTATTCTTTAATCATGTGAATTACAAAGTTCAACATCCTGCACATCACAATATTCACCTCGAAAAAAAAAGGAACAGTAGATCGATATCCACACGCATTGGGCTTATTTTCTCTATTTGGACTCAAGAGGGCGACAAACAAAACTATGATTAATCTAAAGTATGATTACTAATTAATGTGCAACTTTCACGCTTGACGAGTTTGTGTGGTTATTGTTCTTATTTTTTTCCATCATTGTGCAAAAATTCAGGTAGTTGCCGCTCGGTGGTCGCAAGAACCACAAACTAGAGCACTTTTTGATGTATGCATCCCAGTCTATATTGAGTGACTGGCTGGCTTTTTTTCTTCTTTGGTAATAAAATACATGAAAAGAGTTGTAAAGGGTAAATGAGCATTTGTCTACATCAATAACCCACTTCTTATGATGGCCAAGATTAAATTAGATGAGGGATAGTGGTGCTAAGGTAATGACTTTAATGCTATATGTACAATTAAAGATAATCTGAAAATTTGAGTGAAAACGGACCATTATTCATGGAACGAATTGGGAAAGACTGATCTGATCGATTCCTTAATTCTCCCAACTATATTATTACAATTCAATTACAATTTAGGTGAATGGAAATCGTCACAAAGCAATAAAATGGCTCTACATTCCATTCCAGAAATCTTAGTGTTGACATATTTTGTATAGCCTGTTTTATGTCTTTTTTACATGGAAAAACGGTTGGGAAAATTCAAAAAGGGTTGGGAGAATTTACTGTTAATCACTGTTAGAGGGTGTCATAAATCGACTCCTTCAAAGAAGACCATAGATATCTTCGTGGATTGAGAATTTGTTAAGGATTTATTTGCATGTCAGTGGGTTAGTACAGTAGAAGGAATATAGTAAGTAACATTTTATACAAAAATTAAGCATTTTTTTCATCAACCTTCAACAATGTTACCAAGCCAATTTAAGCAACTTTGGCGCAAGTCGATTTTTGCACTCTCGCAAACAATGCATCCTGTTCATTCAAGCGTGAACACACTCTACACAAACAATTATACTAAAAGATTCGGGTTAAAACACTCTTTCATAGGATGTAAAATAATTTAGTGTTCATAGATGATTTATAAAATAATTAGTAATTTTCTAGGTGTAAACTTTTTGTTGACTTACTCTGTATACTGTAAAGGTGTCACCCTAGACCAATTATATGTGATAAAAAAAAACTACCAGTTATTTTTGATTTTTACTAAATTTTTAGATTTTTTTCTTCGTAGATTTAGCTCCTTTTGAAATGAAACATGATCTTGAACCTAAATTTGTTCATAAAGTCACTGAAATTTATTCAAATTTAGTAACAAACCTTTCCTTTTAAATAGTAATAGTGAAATCACAACTAAAGAAACCTTGGAAAAGAAAGTAAACAAAATATCACAGTTTTATTCCAAAAGGAGCTAAATCCATTTCATTCCAAGAGGAGCTAAATCCATGTTTTATTCCAAAAGGAGCTAAATCTACAAAATTGTAAAAATTTAGTAAAAATCAGAAATAACTGGTAGATTGTTTTTCTTATCAAATTGTATTGGTCCAGGGTGTCACCTTTAACATATATAACAACATGTAGGTACATGGCTAAAGGGAAAGTGTAAAACTAAAAAATAGGTGATTGAAACCGATTTGGATTTAACTCCTTTTGGAATTAAATATGATATTGTACCTAACAACTTTCATACTTCCTCGTGAAATGTTTGAATGTTATGTAGTGCATTTTGTCCCATGTAGGAAATCATTTTTGTAAGCCAAAAAACTCATTTTTTAAATAAAATATGGATTTAGCTCCTTTTGTAATCAAGCTCTTCATGTGTTGATAATATGTTAAGAAATAATTCTTCATTCAATACGTATCACACTACTACAAGGGATAATCTATGTGTTCCCATCACCCTTTAAGCTATAAGACCACATTATATCTGTTACAGGAGTAGATGGATGGAATTCAACGTGTAATAACTCAAGGTCAAGCTCCACACTTTCTAGTTTTATAACTATATTCTATTTTTGAAACGATATTATCCTTGAATGAGTAAACCCTTTCTTATATTTCTCATTCTCACCTCTTCCCTTTCCGCTCTTTGTCATTCCCACCTCTTCCGTTTCTTCTATTTCTTTGTCTCACCTTTTCCCTTTCTTCTCTTTCTCTGTCTCACCTCTTCCCTTTCTTCTCTTTCTTTGTCTCACCTCTTCCCTTTCCGCTCTTTGTCATTCCCACCTCTTCCGTTTCTTCTATTTCTTTGTCTCACCTCTTCCCTTTCCTCTCTTTCCCATTCTGAACTCTCCTTTTTCTTGTTTTGCTCTTGTGTTTGATTGTTGGTATGTGCATATGTATACATGGGGGAATCCGGCTGATAGTTAACGGTCGGTCATTTTTGTGTTTCTTCTTTTTAATATACGTACGTATATCTATATCGTAAGTTTGATTTATTTCGCCATCTAATTTAATATTGTGATTAACTTGATAGGTGCCTCATGTTCAAGGACAAACTGGCCTATTATTCATTCTATATTTATGATTTGTAATATTTGGTTAGGATGCCAAATAAATTGAATTACCATAACATTTAATTTAGAGGAATACGATCAATATTGATTTGTTCTGGCAACGTAAACTTTGTCAAAGGCAATATTTCCTCTCTCTCTCTATCTCTCTCTCTCTCTCTCTCACCCTCTCTCTATCTCCCTCTCCCTTCTCTTCCGTCTCTTCTCTTCTCTCTCTATGTCGCCCTCTCTCTTGGTCTTACTTTTTATTTATATATTTGTAATAGTACCCTGGGACTTTTGTAGACTTTGTTGATCCCTGGATCATCTGAGGTGACCTCTGCTCTTAGATGAGGAAAGAAAGATCACGAGAGTTGAACATAACAGGAAATATCTCCCACGTAGGCCTACTTTGTAAAAAAATGGGGAACGTCTCCGAACATAATCTTGCCAACAGTCAGACAGGAACCCAATGACTTTTACAATCCTATCGCTTGTCTGATTATCAAGATATTTATGATTGGAAAACAAAATTTAAAATTTAATTTTATAAAATTACAGTCTATTTGGAAAAAGTGAGTATGGAAAAACCGGTCACTCAAAGATTTTAACTTTTTTGGGGCACTCCATAATCATTTCGAAGCGCAATTGGTTTAGGGCTTCAATATCATACCATATAACATACACTAACAACGTGTTATAGCAATGCATCTCAGATTGAAAATTGTTAAACGATGGCTTTAAGTAACATAATTACTCTTTTAGCACAAAATTCAAATACAAAATATTGCTCAAAGCGCTTCGAATAAAAAAAACATGTACACCAACTTGATAAGGAACAACAAATTGATATATATATGCCATCTGGAGAACAAAAGAAAACCAAAATTGATCAAACATAATGTGAAAATGAGAACACAAACAAATCAAGCCAACAAACGATGAAATATCACCTCGATCTGTCATTACCAATTCTTATATTTTTCTCCTCTCTTTCTTTCTAATTTACTTTAATTGTGTATTTTATCTTGTTCTTGCTTACTTTAATATTTTTGTTAATTTCTAATTAATCGAAATGCCCAGTAACATCATAGGTGGCATAAAAGGATTGTACCCAAAGTTGTCCAGGTGAACTAACGTAATGTTTTTTTTTTTTAATCTGATATCTCCCAAAGCGGAATCTCATAGCTTAAAATTAAATTAAAAACAGCATCGGCACAGAGCAGATTGTGACCTCTTTAATAGGTCATAATACCATAGGAATCATGAGACATCCTGGTTATAAAAACCTCCTGATGATTTTCTTCTAAAGCAACAAGGAAATATATAATAAACCGCATCTTTTTTTAATACGGAACAAGTACGTACATTCTCACGTGAAAAAAAAGAAAGGGTTTAAATCATATTCCCTAGTAATGTTGTCTTACCAGTGGCATGTTGAGGGGAAGGGTAGAGCCCTGTTGGAATGACTTTTGTTTCGTTGTCAATAGGGGAGCTGAGGGTATAAGTAAATAATAAGAGAAGCACAACTGACGCCTGTTTTCGAGATCACGTTTGGGGACTTTCCCCATATTTTCACCAAGTTGGCCTAATTTGAAAACAAGCTGGGTGTTTTTTCCCGTTTTTTTAAAACTCTCGTGATACGGTCCTTCCTCATCCGGGAGCATTTGTCACCTGAGATGATCTACGGGTCAACAGAGGCTACACAAGTCCCAGAGAACTATTAAAAATGAAAACGCGCTAAAATGTGAAGCGATTTTCATATAAATACGTTACAATGTTGACAACGATTCATTTATCGAGCACATCAGAGTAGATTCCTTGTAGTCATTCGAGTTCTTCCTTTTAGAAGCAGCTACAAGATTTTTGAAAAATACTGAAGTTATTTTCGGATTCTTGTCTCTTTTATCGAGCGCTAACTTCACTGGGTAAGTTAGAAATCAATCATATGTTTAGGGTATTATATTTTGGAGAAAAAAAGCAACTGAAAAATACGTTTGCACCATGAATATTTTCTTCAAATTAAAAAAAAAGTCTTAAAAGCAGCTTGTAGAAAGAGTATGACAAACAAAAATTAAATAGATGTTTGCTCTAAAATCCTAACCTAAATAATTATGTTTTTCAGTGTATCTGTTTGTTCGGGTCTGTTTGAATTTGTTGGTTGGTTGGTCGGTTAGTTTCCCTGTGGTTAGTTTCTTAGCAACCAATATTCCTTCATATGACCTCGTAGGAATTTATTATTTATGTCGTAACTTCATGTACATGATATATGATTGTGCGTGCTGAGATACAAACGCATTAAAGAGCGCTATATGTGAGTGCCAGCATTTTTTCCCATTGTATTGTACAGTGGCAGATCCAAGGGGGTGCGGGGAGGGGGGCGCCTCCCCCCTGTGGAAAAAAAACGTGTAAGAACACGTTAATTTTATCTTTCTTTGGTGCTCACTATGACATGTATAAACAATATTGTACTACATTTAACATATTTATTTTCGACTACCTGAACTGTCTGCTTACTTTTTTGGGAAAGAGTATCTTTCGCAAACAATTGAGTTTCCATATTGTGTCAGTGTCTGGGGTAACTGTGGTAAACTGAAACTGAACATCTATTAGTTTAATTACAGGAAAAAAAAGTACTGCATATTTGTACCAGTAGCCATTACCTTGCTCATTCCGCTCCTCTTTGTATCAAGCTCAAAACCTTGAATATATTTGATTTATTCCAGTATCATACAGCAGTGCTAGGGCTCCTTCATTTTTTATAATCTTCTTCCATATAACATTTAGAACATGTTCCCAACGAATCTTAGTATTCATAATTATAACACAAAAAATCGAACCTATTTTTATCGTTGAAAACTTATGTTTATGCATGAAGAAAAATCTCCTCGGTGTCATCTCCCGGTAATTTGGAACTTACTAACAAAATATATAACCCTCTGCAATAACCAAAGATTATTACAAAATATCTGATAACGTATTATTATTTGTCCAAATACTGACATAAAACCTAATTATATTTTACACTATGCTGTTTATCTGGCTTATTTCTTTTTGCAATGTTTGTTTTTAATTTGTTTACATGTATTTCAGTAACAGAATAGGTTGAAATAACCAAATGATATCTATACTTTTAGGGAACTTATTTTTAGGTGGTTTGGCCTTATTTCAGTTTCCCTTTTTCTCATTCTCGACTGATTAATTAAGTCTTGTTGATAGTGTTAGCATGTGCATGTATTTTACATTATTGTAATGATGTATTGTTTGTATATGAAGATGGAAATAAATGAAGTAATGAAATAAAGATCGAGGTGCTCGATCTTGTAATTAAAGACAAGTCAGAAAGGATATTGGAACCAGCGGAATTCGATAAAAATATGCATCTTTTCATAACTTTATTCATCAGTATCAAGATTTAGTGGGATATTTCTTGTCGGGGGAAGTGAGAAGGTTGTATCCATGACAATACTTGCCTTTCTAAGGTAAAGATGTGTTGAATTCTCGACTCACTATGTTGCAGTATGTTGCTGTTTTTTATCCAACTTTGTAAGTCGAAAATCGGTCACACATATCTCTATGTACATATGTCTATGTAAAGTGGGTAACTATACACAATCGATAGGCTAAACAAAAAGATAATAGCCCCATTTAACACAATTTTTTACAATATATTATTGGGTAATTCGCTGATAAATGGACCCTGTTTTTTTATAAATCCAGAGAAAATGTTTGGATTTCCCGGGATTTCCGATTTATTTTTTTACCAATTTTTTTTCTAAATATGTCTAAGCTTTAAGTTGATGAATTTGTAACCTTGTTGTGCATACTGAATTGAATATTTTCCAGAGGTATTCTTCAATGTATTATCTTTCAACTGCGCAAGAAAAAAATAAAAAATAAATCACCCAAAATTACTTTTGGCGCACTTTGGTTCCTCCCTGACCTATTGTGCGTCGGCCATGCGTTTCATTCCCATCGATCTGTGCACAAATCACACTACGTGCTATTCATACACAAATTAAATACAATTGCACATTCGCATCGGCCCTATTATGCATACATTGTTTGTGTGGTTCATACATTCACAGTTCGCCAATGTGACTTCATAATATAGCTTGTCATAGGATATTTCGGAGTAATTTGGCGTGTTTCTTGGCATTAATTTTGTAATTGAATCATGGCATCTCAACCGAACAGACGGCTGTCACATACATTTACTCCACAAAGCTTTCAATATGAACGTGGAGCATCTTGAAAACGAACAATAGCAAACAGACAATACATGCTCATTGGACAGCAATCTCAGGAAGTCTGATCAATATTTATATTGTTCTGTCTCTGATTAGTCTAGCACCTCTTTGACAAAAATGCTCAGCGCACAAAAGCTATGGGGCCTTCCATAAATACCCTCCCTTTGCTTTCTGTTATATTGGATTTTCTTCTGGTTGGAACATTATTGAATCATATTGAATAAAAAACACAGAATTGTCACTAATGCTGAAACAAAATAGAGTGCAAAAGTTGTGTTGAAAAGGACAGAAGAGAACATATATTTACATACCAAAAAACAGTATCATACAGGCAAAGAACATTATATACCAAACGACTTTGATATAATAAGAAAGCTAATGCAGAATTCTACAACTTTGCTACTCAACAATTATCTTCAACATTTTCAAGTAAAAAGTAATAGCCTTCTGAAATGAGAGATACAGGTACATTCTCAACGCAGAAAAAGGTGCACGGTGCAAACGCACAAAGAGTTAGAGAGTGGGATGCACTAATTTCATCGAGGATTTCAACTCTGATAAGTGTTTCTCCATAATAATGAGTCAATGACTTCCCAAATGATATATTATTCGTGAAGTCTTGTCATCAACATTGTTTTCTCCTGTTTTTCAATTTGAGCCTTTCTACGAATGTTAACCTTTTAGCGAGGTTTTGTGACAATAATTGTCATCGAAGTTTAATGCTTCATTCTCCTATAGGGTATTAAGATATTTCATTTAAAAACAAAAATGTTAGCAGTTAGCATCCGAACTTGGTGCACAGTTTGGCACAGTTTTAATGTTCAGTTGATCATAATTCGCTGACACTAGACTTGGTGGACATATAATTAATGGTTATAAGAGTCTTTTTGTGTGACTCAAGGGGCGTGGGGGAGGGGGTGTTGAGTAGGAAAATAATAATGATACTGGGCAAACACGCAAACGGTGTCTAATTCCCCCATGATAACCCATTTCTATGTGTCTGCTAGCAATAGGCCAGCTAGCAACAGATATTTAGCAGTTTTGACAAGTTACAATAATGTTTTTTACTAGTTGTTAATAAATGAAAAAACATATCGAAATATTTGTTCACCATCTTTTGATCAGTTCACGCCAACATGAAGCTCCTCCTTCCCTAGATGACTCTGACCGCCGTGGCCCTCTTCGGTCTCCCGGAAGCTACCGGCCATGATCAATGCGTATGCCCATTTGGCTGGAGCAGATTTACCGGTAGCTGCTATCGATATTTTTCGCGAAAAGTCAGCTGGCAAGCCGCTCAAAACGAATGCCGAGGCTTGGGGGCGAACCTCGTCTCGATTCATGACCGAGCCGAGAACACCTTCGCTTACTCACTCATTGTTATCGACGGTTGTAATGCGTACACGGTGAGTATTTAAATTAAACCATTAAAGTGCAGAAAATATATCAAAACTGTCAAAAACGATTTGAATTGTAATGCACTTATTCGTTTAAGGGGGGGGGGAATTGCTCGGTGTAAAAATGTCAGATATAAAATTGTCCTTGATAAAAATATCAAAACTAAGGCATGATACAGGTTGTATAATGGTAATGGTTGTTTATATAAGGCTTATCGAAAAATGATAATGAAGGATTCTCTGCAGTCATTCATTTAGCGCTGCTTTATTATCTTCTTCCTTTAAACTTGTATTTAATCCCTTTAGGCCCCAAATTGTGACTTTTGCCAGATTGTTAACGAGGGGAGGCGGCGAGGGGGGGGGGGGGGGGGGGGCTATTCCCCCTGGCTAGATTTAAATGTTATCGACACGTGCCTTCATTTAAACAAAAAAGATACTTCTGTTCACGTTTTCATCTAACCTAAAAAACACCAATTTATCACGCGACTGGAGTAACGTGATTCCACTTACCTCTGTAAATCAAGTGTTTATGACGAAATAACCACTTGACCAAGCCGATGGTGGTGATAAATGAGTAATTATTTGGTCTTGTAAGCAACTTTATCGATTGGTTTCACATGTTATCCAAGGTGGATGGTAATAACCACGTTACTTACACCGGCTAATCGTCTAATTGTTCTGTCCGTGAATCTCTGGTTATATTAAATTTGTAATTCTGAGGTGTCTTACACACCTCTTTAAATGGTTTCAAAGTTACCATAACTTTCTTGGTTATGATCACGTAGCTAAAACTGATTACTAATCAAAGCTGTGAATCCGTGATATTTAGGTATGAAAAATTAGTAATTATTAGGTGTCTTAAAACACCTATTTAAATGGTAGTCAAAGTTGCCAGCAGTCCCGCGGTGATGATCTCGTGACTCAAACGGATTATTAATCTAAGCTGGGCATCGGTGATTTTTAGGTGTGGGAAATTAGTCATTGTGAGGTGTCTTAAAACACCTTTTTAAATGGTTTCAAAGTTATAATAACTTTATTGGTGATGATCACGTAGCTAAAACTGATTACTAATCTAAGCTGTGAATCTGTGATATTCAGGTGTGAAAAATTAGTAATTATTAGATGTCTTAAAACCCTAATTTAAATGGTAGTCAAAGTTGCCACTAGTTCAGCGGTGATGAATTCGTGACTCAAACGGATTAGTAATATAAGTTGGGTATTCCGTGATTTCCAGGTGTGACAAATAAGTTATTATTGGGTGTCTTGATGGTTTCACAGTAACAATTTAAGTTCCGTGGTGATAATCCCGTGACTGTTGGCATATTTCTATTTTCACCAGTTGATAACTGACTGTTGGCATATTTCCAGTTGAACCAGCTGACACCAATTAATTTGCATATTGAATATGGGGTGCGTGCAGATCTATGTTTTTAAACAATTTATCTGAATTGACAGCATATTTCTTAATTACTGATGAGTTAGTTATATGCAATTCATTTCGAAAATACTACAAATATAAATTACCAGTTATTAGGACATTTCGCTACTTCGTATAAATTGCATTTAATTAAACATGAATAAGGGAAACAGTAACTATGAACTAAACTAATGTGGTGGGCCAGTGAATAAGCTGAAGACGACAAGTTCAAACATAAATGAAAACAAAAGAAGCTCGGAATTACAGTTGAAGTCCACTTTATTAATTATATAAATCAGACGAAGTAATTATTGTATAAACATTTTGAATAAGCTGCTTCTCTCAGAGGCTTGGCGGCCATATCGACAGTAAACTAGCAGCTCATGCTAAACATGTTAACGAAATCAAATAAACTCTAAAATAATATGACTACAAAATCCCGCACATGGCATTTAAATACTGCGGCACCCGACGTGGCTTATATATCACATGATATACCCAGCCAACCAGGAGGACCCTTACAAAGCCAACCAATTACAAGACGGGATATATAAAATTACCCTTAGGTCATCCGACCAATTAAGAGAGGAGTTATACCTTGAATTAATTATAACCAATGACAAAGTATAATAGATAAGAGTGATTTGAACTAGTCACCGACAATAATGGGAGGAGTCTATCTCTTCGCGAGAATTTCGCGTCCCCGGCAAAACAGTCTATTGTCTAACGTGTTATTGGAAATGAACACCTCTACATCTTGATGTAGGAATTCATTTTCAACGTGCTTTTCGAAATGAACACTTTAATCTAATGCAAGAATTCAAAACCAGCGGTTGTTTACCCGTTGCCGGCATACTATTGGAAACATAATTAATGCTATTTAACTTTTAGGTGAATACTAATTTAATCAACCCAGCCCGGCTCTTATATGGCTCTAGCGCCCCCTTTAGGTCAAATGAGATGCCCAAATGAGCGTACCATTACAATAATTTCAATAAAATACAAGTATATGACAAAAATTCGATTAATTAAATTATGTAAGTCTACTTATTACCAATGCCTTTACATTGGAAATACAGACGTACCAATATTGGCAAGTGTTGTTGCCGTTCAACTGGTTGGACATTTTACCAAATGGTTTGAATGGCTCAGCTAGACCAGTTGAATTCGAACTGGCCTGGATCAACTGGAACATTTAGCCCATTTCAATTTCCGGGGTTACCAGTTGGCATTAACTGGTTCATCAACTGGACCAGTTGCAACTAGCTTTCTCTTCTTGGATGTTTGCAACAACCCCCCCCCCCCCCCCCCCCCCCCCCCCCCCCCTCCCCCACCCCCTTTAATCCCGAACTGCTTCCGGCGCGCATGGACGTAATTATGGAAGATCCAACACACGATGTTCCGAAACGGGATGAGAACGTCATTATTTTGGTTCATTTATTGTGTAACATTTGCGTAATTAGTGGGTTGAACGCGGGTTACAGTAACATATTTCCTCTTCGACGTAAATTTCACGTGAATGAAGAACATGATTCATCTCAAGTCATCCTCGTAATATTCACGTGAATTTCACGCAGATATTTTGACTAAAACTATCACTAACGCTTCACGTGTTTCTGTGAAGCGATAATTTCGTTCATGAAGATGTAATTTCATAACCAAACAAACACAGGAGTATTATGTTTTCAAACCATGGTCTCCAAGGTAGGGATAATCACGTTATTATAATGGTGATATTGCAGTGAAAATTGCGTGATTTAGTGTACGTGTGTTTTAAGTGACCTAGTGCAATAAACGTATTAACACATTTACGTAAATGTCCGGTGTTTAAAGAACGTAACTCTCCTCAAGTCGATACCTTGATATTGACGTGATTTTCACGTGATTTTGTTTATTGGGAGAGTACATCTTTCAAGCCTAAACAAAAAATAATACAATTTTCACTTCTGCTGCTCCTTCTTGCCCCATTTTTGACCCGAATACTACCATAATCATTTGTTAATGTGAATGGTTCAAATCTAATAAATTATCTGTAAATGTAAAGGAATGTAATTATATGATTTTTCACAATGGAAAGAATACAGATTTAAATGATTTCAATATTGTTCTCGATAATGTCATATTGCCAAGGGTAGATAAAATCAAATTTATTGGTGTTTATTTAGATAGTTCCTTGTCTTGGAAATACCATATTTATGAAGTTGAAAGTAAGGTGTCGAAAAACATTGGCATTATATCCAGGCTCAAACATCTCTTGCCCAATCCCAATTCCTGCAAGTACAAAATACAAAAGCTTACACTATTGCAGAAGAAGATTATTCGTATAATATCCGGAATGCACTATCGTTCCCATACTGGTCCCATCTTTAAACAATTTATTTTCTTGAGATTCAGTGATATCAACTTGCACCAACAGGGTATTTTCATGTATAAAAGAATGAATAACATCTTCCCATCACAATTTAGTGATTTTATCAATTTTCAATGCAACTCGGAAACCCATACGTATAATACTAGAAGCGCTGCCAACATTCATCTCCCTAAACATAGAACCCGAAGATTTCAATTTGACATTCGTTACTCTGGGCCAAATTTTAGAACACCATACCATCTACAAAACTCGCTCATCTTGCAAACTTCTTCCCCGTAAGGCAAAAATGTATTTAATTGCTCGATATTGATACCCTCTCTTGTATTTATGTGTGAAATGACCTCTTGTGAAATTCAATGACATGTTTGTATTTTGATCACTTACGTACATGCCTCAGCTGTTGCTAGTACCATATGTATATTACCAGGACAATGCTGTCGGATAAAGCTGTTGCCTGTTTGATGATTGTGCTTGTTTTTAATGATATGTACCCGCTGTCTATTTTTAAAATTGTAGTACTTCGTTATTTGTATGATGTAATCACAGACACATGCACAGCCCAATTGAGGTAACTTTCTCTTTATAAGTGAACATGCCTTCCTATACTTAATTATATCCTCATTTTTGTTTTCTTCTCTCTGTTCCATTTATTATTTTTGTTCTTTCCTATCAACTTTCTGTTATATAAAATGTAATTTTCATAATAATATCTATAATGTTCTCTCGGTAATTGTGTTAATTTGTTATGGGCGTTCCCAACTCAAGTTATGCTTTCCGGGTTTTCGCCTCCTTCCGTATCTGAATTATTTACTGTATACGCTATGTTAAAATAATAGTTACATATATCATGTATACATACATTGTGTTTCATATTGTACTGTCGAGAAGGAAATAAATGTTAATAAATACAAGTACAAAAAATACAAATTATATTGCCGTCCGCCCTCTTCCGTCGTCCGTAAACCTTTTACACTTTCTTCTTGTTCTCTCGAGGGGTTTTGATTGCGCGGGAGTCAGAGTCCAATGCTAAATTGTTTTAATTCCCGTACGAACAACCAGGGAAGGTCGATTTTAATGATGTATACTATTGCATTATGTATATTCGATATTCTTCCATAAGAATTGGTGACCTTATGTTCAATTCTATAGACTTTGCATTTTCTCATTTTAGTTGGAATAGAAAAACTCTTTTGTTGTTGTTGCCCCCTCGATAAGTGTTATGTGCTGTGAGAGATCAAACTCTGAAATTGACAAATTCATGAGCAACATATTATAAACATAGTCTTACTGTACACATTTATAGCATCATGATACTGTTTGTATACATGATAATAATGTTTGAAGAATATTTGGTGCAGGATTAATAAAAGATGTGCTGACATACACTATATACGACATTTTCCATAAGGAACATATTCGTACAAGTCTACACATTAAACAAAATGCATTATGAATTTGGCAGGAAAAAAAACGGTAGATTTTGAAGGACTTAATTGTATTTCTCTCAAGTTTATTAATCACAACATGATGTTAATATATAAAGTCACACTGTGCTTGGTTTGACCAAGCAAATACAACAATTTCTGCCTTTCAAAACGTACTGCATAAAGGTTGAAAGCAAATTACAAAATACCTGGCTAGATATGTCTCAACGTTTACTACATGTAGTCTGATGAAGGCTTACTATCTGACATTCTTCAAGCGAAGCTTTGATATTGTTTGTTAAACTTTTGTAATAAAGTATGATCAGTGCCTTTTTCTTAATGTTTTCTTGTCATAACTGTCTCTGCTGGAATGAACATGAAGTTGGGTTTGATGACTAAATTTGTAGATATTTATGTCCAATTTTGTATAATTGATTCCCTGTTTTATCTCATTCAATCTCAATATTTTATGTATTTTTTCCTCAAAACCAAATAAACATAGACGAATCAACCAATTTAAAATATCGAACAATGTTAGAAATTCATACATACAAACTTGATCACAAAATATAACTTTCAAATTTGTATTATACTCAGGACATGTACGAAGTACAATACACAGTCATTTATAATATACATTACAATATGGAAGACAGGTATTTAATACACTAGCCCAGTAGCTTACGTCTCGACATTTCGTGTGATATTATAACGGCAAAATTGTTTACCCAAACATTTTTGTTTGTACATCTGCCATTCTTTTTTTTGTTTACCTCTGTCATTTTACCTATGACATTTTTACCTCTGACATTTATGTGACAAGAGAGGATGATTCTAAAGTCGTGGATGATCAATAGTATTTGTTCATTTGATTGTTCGGTTTATTTATTTGTTTTCCATTTCTTTCTTTTTTCTTTTTTCTTTTTTTAACCTGTTTGTTTGCTTGATTGCTTCACTGAGAAAGAACTGAGAAGGAACAGACTGTAAGTAATTCCCCAAAATGATGTACAATAAACAACATCGGCTCGCATTTGTTTTCCAATGCAGATGCATGGCGAAAATGGGTATGCTTGGATCGGATACCATCAACCACGTGGACCCTTTGCATGGTCTGACGGTTCTTCTCTCGGTTACGAGAATTGGCGCAGGGGTCAGCCGGATAACTACAACTACGGATATGCCACAGAGGACTGCGCTCACTTGCGCTCCGATCCGGCAGGATCGTGGAACGATTTCACCTGCAACAAACGAATCGGATATATTTGCAAGAAGTCCACAGCTTAGCCGGTTCACCATATCCGAACCTCCACCCCCCCCCCTCAAAAAAAAAAAGGCCTATATAAGAAACAAAATGTCAGCATCTTGTTCTGTTATGTCACTTTTTTGTCAGTTCATGTAACTTTGAAACAGTATGTCCTTCTATAATGCCTTAATTGTTCGAAATATGAGATTCCAATTTTTAAATGTCAGGTTTATGTTAGAACAATGGGCCGATTATCATTACAAAAGAAGTGTTCCCTGAAAAGGTGTTGCCCATTCAAATTCCCTTGTATCCGAATGATGAGCTTCTTATTTGTAAAGGTCAGTGTTCCCTCAGTTGTTAATTTTTCAAGAATATGCCTACTACGCCTAATACTCCGAATACTCCGATGTCCAAACATTGGTCGGTTTGGAGTCGGTATATAGTAGGTTCGGCTGTGCGATCGATTATCGTATCTCGGTTTTACCAGCAAACCGACCGATTATTGGCCATTGGAGGTTATTTATTTTGTTGACTACTCTCCATTGCCGGTTAAACAAAATTATCGTTGGTGTGTCGAATACCTCTGTCATACCAGCTAGACCGTCGCCAGACAGAACGAACCAAAATTACATTACCCTTATTGACTAAACATCATCGGTTTGAAGTCGGTTCGGCAGTTAGTCTGGGGTTTCGGACATATTGGTCCTCCTGCTACTTTATTGTTAATCATAATTTAGTGCGGAGTGCAATATTAATATTCTAATGTGACACAATTGCTTATTGTTCTTTTTCTTTGGTTTGTTCATTCTTCTTCTTCCTTCTTTGTCCTCCCTTTATTGTAAATCATATTTAGTGCGTAGTGCAAAATTATTATTGTAATGTGACAAAATTGCTAATTGTTCTTCTTTTTCTTTTTCCTCCCTTTATTGTAAATCATATGTAAGTGTGTAGTGCACAATTATTTGTTTAATGTGACACAATTACTTATTTTTCTTTTTGTTCTTTTTATCTTCTTTTTCTTCTTCTTCATCTTTTTCAATTTCCTCCAGTGGGTATCATAGAGCCCTCCAAGCTGCCAGTAACTATTTCAACATTCCGTTTTGTTCGAGTTTAACATAATTTCTTACGATAGAACATACGCTATCATCATAATTTACCATACTATTTCATTTATTCCTTTAGTTACTTTTTTGGTTCACTTCCATTAAAATAGATTAACGAAAACCTCAATTTGATTTGTGTTTTGTTTATACTTTTTGTGTTATACCTCGGTGAAAGTGGCGTAGACGAATAAGCATTATAAAATGAGGATTTGATTCATAAATGATGCAATATACAACTGGGATTACGGAGTGTCGAGATTGAAAGAGATTGAGAGAAAAAGAGAGAGATATATATATATATATAGAGAGAGAGAGAGAGAGAGAGAGAGAGAGAAAGAGGGGAAGAGCGTGTGCGACAGAGACAAAAGGGGAAATGAAGGGTTATATTAGGTATAGCACACCAAAAATAATTACAACAAACACATGTTATTTGATGGTTGCAAATGATCAAGCTTTATGAAAGCTTAACAAAACAAGAAACAGAATTGAAATCGGTCAATGCGTTGTGATTTTATACCATTTTTTTGATATCGCAAAATTAACGAAAAACCTGCCAGAAATGGTCAAATTGTAAAAAATGGCATAATTCGACAAAGTTGACAACTTAATTCATCACTTTCTTGGACACAAATAACAAATTAAATTATCAGACACTAAAATATCATCTTTGTGGTAAAAAAAACAAAAAAGAAAATTCATATATCTATTACCGTTTTGAAAACAGAAGCCAACAAAATAAGTCATTTTTGCAATTTTTGCGAATCTGCAGATATAAAAAAGTTGTGAAAATAACTAAGTCCGCCTAATTAATATGCGCATATGTAATCAAATCAAAACCGAACATGATACATCAGTGAAACCTTTATATATCAGACAGGTATGGAAATATATTTCATTTGTAATAAAATAAAAATGAATATTCATCAAATATGCAAATTAGGTCATTTCAGCTAATTATATATTCGCGTACTCATTATGCAAATTAGGAAAGTCAAACTGTTCATTTTGGGGGCATTTTTTAAATCATATATTCATAGATCATATTTACACCAAATATTGACCTTAAATTCCTTATAATTTTGCAATGCCAATACAATATGGCGATGGAAATTACTTGGATCACCGTCACAGCTATTTTCTCATGTGTTTCACAAATAATTCAGAAAAATTGATCATATGATAAGAATTTGTAGACTTTCAGCTACATCACAGTATATCTTTTTTTTCTTCAAAGATGTCAAATTTGAGGATTTATGACGATTTTCCGAGATACCATTCAATCTTTGGGCATGATGGTAACCCTCTTGGCCATAACATTCCACAGGAACTGAATTTCAGAGTAAAAGAAACTTTAGTGACCCCAGTACAGTTGTGGCTACCTTGAGTGTAAATAACAAATTAATTCAATGAGTGAAACACATGAGGATATTGCATTTTTGTAAGGAAGTTTTATACATTGAGGTGCATTTTTTTTACCACGCAAAATAGCAGCGCGAGTCAATGGGCGATCAGCGGGCCATGTCACACATGGCTGAAAAGACAATATTCTAATTCAATAATTAATATATTTCCCACATGCCTATGACAATGAAACTACACATAATTGTAGTTAAAGGTATGCTTGAAATATATGTGAAATAAAAATTCAAAAATATTTTTTTTTTTTTTAATACATTTACAAAAATTGCTATTTCTACCAACTGACTGCTGTTGTGTGTGTGTGTTCACGGGGCAGACTGTTTGCACAGGCAGTGTGATCACCCTAGTTATATAATGCTAACTTTATTGGTGGAGCTCGCGCCTTTGAATGTTTTTTAAACATATATATGGCGCCATCCAAATGATGTGAATCATCGTCAACATCATGATCATATAAAATGATAGGGGAGATCGACAGAAAAGAGAGAGTGTGTGTGTGTGTGTGTGGGTGAGACGGGGGAGTTAGTGAGAGAGAAAGAGAGAGAGACATAGAGACACATACAGACATGGGAAGCGAAGAGAGAGAGAGAGATGTGGTATAAACAAGAGAGGGAGATCGGGAGAAAGAAAAAAGAAAGAGAGAGAGAGTACGTGAGTATAAGAGAGAGTGAAGGAGAGAGAGAGAGGGGGAGGGGGGGGGGGGGTTGGGAAATCACACGGGAATCCTGTTTGGAACAATGGAAGAAAATGAAGCAAACTGCCAAGACAGAATGGAGCCATTACAGGCAGGATGTAACGAAAACAGGAGGAGGTCAAGTGGAGAAAAAAATCTCTCAGTTGACCTCCGTCCTGCGGGACATCATCCCAATTGAATTGAAACAATATCACAATCCATAATGACGACGATGCTACGTTGACGCAACACAATGATGAGGCAGTGTCTGCCCTAGAATATATTGGAGAAGCCCCGAAATCCTGTTTCGAACAATGGAAGAGAAGCAAACTGCCAAGACAGAATGGAGCCATTACAGGCAGAATGTAATGAAAACAGGAGGAGGTCAAGTGGAGAAAAAAAATCTCTCAGTTGACCTCCGTCCTGCGGGACATCATCCCAAATGAATTTAAACAAATTCACAATCCTTATGACGACGATGCGACGTTGACGCAACACAATGATGAGGCAGTGTCTGCCCTCCCAGGTCGGAAATCCCATAGAGACCAATAGAGACCTTTAGAAAAACTCTATTGGTCTCTAATGGTTTCTGTTGGAGTCTATTGGTTTCTGTTGGACCCATAGAATTAAATCCAATAGAGACCATTCAAACCATCAGAAACCGATAGAAACCAATAGCACCCATAGAAACCAATAGAAATAGAAACCAATAGGACCAATAGAAACCAATAGGACCAATAGAAACCAATCAGACCAATATAAACCAATAGGACTAATAGGACCAATAGAAACCAATAGGACCAATAGAAACCAAAAGAACCGATAGGACCAATAGAAAACCAATGAGACCAATAGAACCCAATGGGACCAATAGAAACCAATAGGTCCAATAGAAACCAATAGAAACCAACAGCTAAATCTATCTCATGCATATTCATGATTACTTTATACGTGTTCACAGAAAATTACATTTATCATAATTTGTTAAGTAACTTATGACAATGTACATCAATTTTGTGTTTTTTTATTTTTTTTCGGCAACTAATGACCAATAGAATTTGTTTAATCATGTTACAATTACATTTACGTTTTAGCAATATATGGGGCCTGTCACCACGAAATGAGTCCAGTGTCGCAAAAATTGTATTCCTGTTTTTAAGTATTATATGAATCTACATTAAGTAAGCTTTAAATTAAGGGGTCACACATTAAAATTGATAAATTATATCCAGAAATATGAACAAAAACCTAATTGGACTTTATAACAATGGGATTACCCAGTTTTGAGATAATTAGGTGTAAAGTTAATGATGCGTAACATATTATAGTCTGGTCAACAACAACATAGCAACAACACACTTCCCATCATTCGATTTCAATGAAACTTTCAACAAACAAAGAAATAATAAGTAGATTTTTGGAAAAATCTTAAATGTGGTAGGTGGGTCAAATTTCAGTACATACACACTATACATCGCTATTACTACGATTGAGCTAATGCGACACTGGACTCATTTCGTGGTGACTGGCCCCATATACTGTATATTGATTATAATGATTACTTACCAAGAAACAATTCATGTATGTTTATTATATAGAATAGTACAAGCCTTCAGTTAAACTAAAGGATATTCTTAAACTCACTTCAAGTGATCTATGTGATGGAGTTAATGCAATTGAGATTAGAATATACTTTTTTTGGTGGACAGTTGCTGAAATCGATTTTGATTTATCATTATTGATTTACCAATAGAAGCCATTGGACTATTGGTTTCAATAGGGAATTCTGAATATGGGACCATTAGAAACCCATAGAAAGATCTCTAATGGACTAACAGGAACCCATAGAAAATATCTAATGGACCAATTACAGAAACCCATCATAGAAGAAAATATCTAATGGACCAACAGAAACCCATAGAAGACATGGGTGGATGCAGGTCCAATAGAAGCTTTCTGTTGGTCGATCAGCATTTTTTTCTGTGGGTTTGTGTTGGTCCGATATATGTTTTCTAATGGTTTCTGTGGGTTCATCATTTCACTTTCCCTATTGAAAGCATTAGACACCAATAGCTCTAATGGTTTCTGATGGTCCAATAGGATCGGATCCTAATGGAATTTCGACCTGGGCTAGAGTATATTGGAGGAGCCCCGAAACAGGCGAAATTGATACATCTATCTCAGGAGTTCGAAATCACCTAGTAAGTTATTATTTTTGAATTATTTATTATTGTATTGATATAATTATCGACCAGCAGCACAACTCTGAAAGGGTCATTTTACAAACAGTACAGTCATTACAAAGCGTAGCATTAGTAAATAAATCAATAGCATAATGACAATTCAAAGAATTATATTGTGTTTGTTTATATACATTAAATGAAAGGATGTACTTGCAGGAACTAAAAGAGTAGGGGAAGGTATATAGCTGATGAAAGGGAGAGAGTGATAGAGCGAAAGGGACAGGAATAGAGAGGATGAGAGAAAAGGGGAGGTATAATGAGAGAAAGGCAGAGAGAGAGAAAAAGCAGGAATGAAATGAACATAAGTAAATAAATAATCACATTCCTAAATAAACGAAACTACACATTGCCTGAATAAACAACCTTTGAACGATACATCATCTAATACATGTAATTCAATTAGCCATGCAATTAGCCAAGCTAGGTTTTTGTTAATGTACATAAACCTTTTTCCCATAGTTCTTACTTTTTCATATAATGATTTAAATCTGGTTGACGGGTAAAAAATAAAAACAATCTGAATCGATTCGCAACTCAAACATCAGCGCGTTTATATACTGTATACGATATAGACTAGACGGACCGCCCTAGCGCCGGCGGTCACACACACACTTCGTGATGCCGTGCCGGTGCACGTACGTACGTACGTGCATGCTGAAAAGTTTAGTCCTAGATCTAATTCCAGTAGGACCAAGTCCATGTTCAATGCTTACGTAGCCTTAACAGTTAGACCTCGGGCTCAGCTTTTTTTTAAATTTCATTTATCCATTTTCAAAGCCTATACGGCCTTAACAGTTGGACCTCGGGCTCAGCTTTTTTTGTATAAGTCATTTATTTTGTTTACGCCAATGCCCAATTGAACAAAAGTTTAGAATTGCACAACTGCGTTATGTGTCAGCTTTGATCGATCACATATTTTTGTTGTATTAACTGTTTTATTTATTTATCTTTTGTTGTTGTTGTGGTAATGGGTGTTTCTTTCTTCTTCTTTTTTTATGCTTGGGGTGTGGGGCATACACCAACAATTTTGTTAGGGGGCAAAACCTATTGTATCCCCCAGACTTCATATTTTTGGGGAACCCTCCCCCCCCCCCCCCCGATTGACACCCATGCCTATTATTGTGGCATTGTTATTGAGGAAAGTTGGAATTACACACGATGTTTATTTATAGATATTTTGCAAGGAGCGTGGGTGGTAATAACTTTTAAGAGGAAAAACCAGCAAATAAACAAATGAAATAATATTATATCAAATAAAAATGCCCTTCTTTTCCAGGCCCATATTTTCCCAAAACTTCGGCCTGGCATAAATGTAGGCTATCTTTCTACATTATTTACTAGAAACATATTTCCTGAATATAACCCTTATTATTTTAAGGAAGCATATTATCATTTGTAATTTGATATGGATGCTATGCCCTAAATACACATTAATCATCTGGCCTTACAGAAACTATAGTATACATTTTGAATTTTTTTTTTTTATGAATTTGCCATATTAAACTAGATATATCTTTTATTGTTTTTATTTGTTGGGGTATATACATGTGTGTGTGTGTGTGTCTGGGGGGGGGGGTGGTACATATTTTTATTGGGGGTTGCAATTAGAATGGATACACATAGTTTGTACTTATACTGTTGTATGTTTATATTCTTATAACTAGTTCTGACGACAACCCTGAGTTCATCGGACGTCAAGAGACTTAGGTTGTTTACAAGATAGCTGGAAATGGATATATTAGATGTATTAATACATGAAATAACGTTTAACCATGTCAACCAAATTTCATAATTTTGCACCAAAAAAATGGTTACCTTCGCACGAAACCACCAAAAGTTCACTTACGCGTCATCTACAGATAACAGGGCTTTTAGAGCGTGTTTAAAACTGTTCAAAGTAGGTAACATTTTGACAGGACTTTTAAGTTGGTTCCATACCCTAATTCCAGAAATTAGAGGACTATTTGTTATAAGTGTCCGTCCTAAATTCGGGTACACACAATGCATCCCTTACAGCATGTCTTGTGTTGTGATCATGTAATGAACTAACATGATGTAAATCTTGTTTTAAGTATGTTGGTGCCATGTCATGCATTGATTTATATATCATCACTGCACGTCCAAACTGGAAACGTGTTTGAATAGGCATCCATTCTAAGCGACTAAACATATCATTTGAAGATACTTCAAATCCTTCTCCAAGCACTACACGTGCAGCTCGTTTTTGAACCTTTTGTTATTTAATCGTTTGTCTTTGAAATCGCTCAGACCACACCGAGGAACAATAATCTAAATGAGGAAGTACGATAGCATTATACAGACGTTTTAGAGATCTTGTTGGAACATAACTTCTGGCTCGCTTAATTACACTTATATTTCTTTGAGCAGTTTTAATAAATTTTTCCACATGCTCCGTCCAACGTAACTCCTCGTCAATCATGACACCCAGGCATTTTGCCACTTTTACTCTTTTCAAACAGCTGCCGTTTAGTGTGACAGAAAAATCATTTACTCCGTTAAGAACTGATCGTGATCCAATAAGCATCGAATTTGTCTTTTCCGCATTAAGAACTATAGACGGTTTGTTGTTACCCATGAAAATAGGTTCTCCGTACCTTTGGTTAGCTTTTGTTCTACTTCTGTGACATTACTCCCGCTGACTGTTAAAGTTTTGTCGTCAGCATACATATCAACAATGCCATCATGAATACATTTGGGTAAACTATTTATGTAGATAGAAAAAAAGGAGTGGCCCTAGAATCGAACCTTGTGGGACTCTCATCATAACTTTTGAGGAACTCTAAGTAGCCCCTTTAAAACAAACCATCTGTTGTCGGTTGGATAGATTTGAATGACTAATGACCCTGGATAGCAAAAGGATGCGTGGCAGAAATGACATGTGCTAAGCACAGTTGTATGGAATTACGATTAATAGGCCTATTCTGATAAACACCGATTTTGTGGAGTCCTGGTTAATTTTCAAAAAGTGGAAATCTAATTAAATATTCACTTATTCATTATTTTGTAAGAACGTAGGTCTATTCAAAGAAATTTCATTATAAACACGGAGGTATGTTTATCCCTAAAATTGTTGAAGGGGGGGGGGGGGCACAGGCGGAAGGGGGTGGGGGTGACGCCATCTGGGGAACGGGAAGGCCGAGGATCAGGGTTAAGGTCTTGACCATTGTTTTTGTTTTCCTTCTTTTTTCTCCTTTTTGTTGTTTAACGGTTGAGGGGGGGGGGGGGCGTCCCCTCTTGGGCCCAACTTGCTTCACATAAATTTCACGTCCGATTTTACAGTATATACCTCTGTCTGATCCTTTGATTTATAACGGTCAGAAGTGTCATTATTTTCACTTGGTATCGCCCTGGGGTCGCATGTACTTTTTAGATTCGATCATTCGAAGCGGGCTCTCGATGATTTGCTGCACGTACCCTTGTTGCCACCATCATAACTTTTACTAGAATAAGGATTATCGTAAATAACCTAACAGATATATTTCCCAATTTAAGTCCCCTCAAGTACTCAAAAAAAAATCAGTGACCGTACGTTAATTGCGTGAGTCCACACATCGAGGGAGCACTGAAACGACGGTGAGGGGGGGGGGGGGGGGGGGCTGCCAGGCTTGGGAATGAGATGCTTATTTACAATGTTGTTTGATAAGGAGGAGGGTGTGCGCGGGAGGTGGTCTTTTCCCTCCGCGTATACCTTGGCTATATTGTGATGCATGGGGCACTAGCTTACAAAGAGAGCACCTTCGCAAGATATAGATCGATCGACTTAAATCTCATCGTTGTGATTCCCTTTACTAAAACTTTCCACTTATTCATGGGCGATTGTCGTTCTTTGTTTAATGCACATAAATTACTATAAAAAAAGGTATAACGATTTGTGATACAGTCAAACCTGCTTTAGTGATCACCTGTATATAGAAAGACCACCTGTCTACAAAGACCACACTTTCTGATTGAAAAATGTAGCCTACTATATGAACCTGTAAATAAAGACCGTCTTCCTATAAAGACCACTTTTCTCATACCTTTGGTGGTCTTTATAGACAGGTGCCATATGTATATGGAATTATTAATTGTTTCAAAGTCACCATCTAACCTGCGCGGCCTGATCGAGTCAGAGCATTCATGGACTATACCATGGTCAGAGGAACTGGAGAGGGAATCATAATCATGTTTCTGTGACACCATATAGGGGGATATAAATACCCCCCCCCCTTTTTTTCGCGCCCCTGCAAGAGAAGGCCTAATTCCGCCCTTATTGCAAGGAGGATTCTTTGCTTATACATCCATCCGAAAGTTTCCCAACGAATTAATAAAAGTCACAACAATGTCGTATATTCTCATATCCAGGGAGTATTATCATAACCTCACGTATTGATGTCTATTTCATAAGCCGCATATTCAACTACCCTCCGCCACTGAAAAAAAATGGACCTGTATAATAATCTCGTACCGTTATATTAATCAGGAATAAGAGATAAGCTTATTCCTCTATGCACCCACAATGCAAATTACGACGTGCACACTTCGCATAAACCCGGGATCTGCCGTATCGCAGCGAAATCTACATTAAGTCACTGTGCTACGCTGCTATATGGCCGACGTGTACTAATCTTGAATTGCCGGTGAGAGATTTGCGAAGTTTTGGTTGGACGGTGCATTTCTCTGCGTCCAAATAATCTTCTTGCACCTTATTTCTAGAGGAATATAATAACAATGTCGAAGCCAGATCAACTCCTTGCAATCAAACCACCAACGGAAGTCCGTTTCCGAGGTAAAAATCTATATGGTTTTGATTTTTGTTTTACTCGTTTCAATTTGTTTTCTCATTTGATTTGCATTGATCTATGCATCATCATGTGACATGTGTGTTATTATCAACGTTAGATTCAAGATGTGGCAGCTGACTTTGATATTTATCTTGGGTTTTAGTTTATATGTAAGCAATATTCAGATGTTTGGCATTATCATGAAATAGTCTAGGAAACCACACATCTGCTCATTCTCTGACCAGCAGAGCACCACACATAGGAGCATCATTATCCTGGCTGTGTAGTAAAAGCTGTGCTTTTGATTCTCAACATTTCAAACACCACTGTACAAAACTCAACTGATTTTACTCAAAATCGGTACTTTAGTGACAATTGATGACACCTAAATAGCAGTAAAATAACTTTTGTCAACTTACTGATGTTAAAAAGAATAATTACAAAATTCAAATTGTAAGTCTAGTTTCAAACTTTGCTTACAGCTGCAACGGCATGATTGTGTACAGTCTACGGAATATTTGGTGGCGTGTATATCTGTGTATGGGTCTAATATTACCTGGCTCACAGCATGAATGGAGTGCTAGATGTCAATACGCATTAGCATTGACTCTCTATGCTTTGCTGGAGTGCAGAGCACTAGACTATTTCGTCAACGACAATGACATGGCTTTTCTGATTCAGCGATTGGAATGGATATGATTATGATCGGTAGAGTTCTAAGGGCGCTTTGTCCGGGAATGAGGATCATCCGCATGAAAGGATATCCTCAAAAACATAGTCAAATTGCGTCCTCAAAAATAGGGATCGTCTGCACGTTTTTCTTCAAAGGCGCTCTGCCGGTTTCGAGTTCCCGAACTGCGCACTGGCGATGCAAAAAACGGATTCCACATATCGCCAACGCGCAGATTGGAAATGTGAAACGTCTGCGAAAATGGAGACGATCCTTATTTTTACGGACACGTCTGTCCGCATTTACGAAGGCGATCCTCGTGTAATGTAACAGGACAGACTCGACTTAAAGAGAGGAGCCGACCCTACCCAAAACAGAGGCTAACGAACGCAAGCGACATACATTTTTCGGTCTAAGACTCGACTAGCCTCACGGTTACAGGTCTTGTCTTTTACTTAGTAATTCATATGTTTAATCAAAATAATTATCACCAAGGGCAAGGCCAAGCCTATACAAAAATAAACGTCTGATTTGGGTAATTTCTTTAAAAAAACCTGTCATTTGTAGACATTCCCCAATACAGACGGTACTGCAGAGATTTCGCACCCTGGGGGTAATCTAGAGCCAGCGATGAACATATTTTCGTTCACGACATTTTCTCCCCGATTTTCTTTATTTAGATCTAATTTTCTGATTTCTAAATCAGATGTAATTTAGGTTGGTATGTCTATCTCCTAATTACAGTTATCAAAATTTGATAACTTATTATTAAATGCGAAATTTACGGACTTACTTATATGAATTATCCTATTTGTATCTCAGAACCGTGAAACAGTACGTTCATGCACTCGAACATTTAGCTATATGACCCGGCGGCCGATATATTTCCGGGTCAACCTACCAAAACATAGCCAATGGCCAATCAGAGCGCTCGTTTCGTGGGTCAAACCGGGCTGACTTGTACGTAGCTACAGTAGCTATTGGACGTTCGCAAAGAAAAAATGAATATTCATCGACTTAAACAAAGATGGCTGACAACGAATCATTTTGACTACGAGACTTTCTCGGATTAATCATTAATTTAGGATTTAAATGAGCAAGCTATCGTAAGTCAAATAAGCTATATATACGTTTTTTTATATTTTTTAATATAGATTATAATTATTGTAATATTGCAACATTCATGAGGAAGTAAAGAGTGAAAATCTTGTTGCATATCTCATTAATCGTGGTTCGACCGAACCGAACCATTTGTTCCGTACAGTCCCCATAGGACGAACTTCAGTCTCTATAATCGGAGGTCTAGTGGAGCCAGACGTAGTCTCAGCGGAACAACCGACGATATAGAGAGACTGAAGCTTTAGGTCAAGGCCAAGCCTTACTAAGCATGCGCCTACCTATACCACTACCATGGTCATGGACATGAAACAGACTTGGCAGTACATGAATCCTGTTTGCATTAACTGTCATGCGATTTACATCACAAAAATGTTGACCTCTGACAGGAGTTTGTAATGTTGATCCTGGCCAGAATCTTGTGTATAAAAAAATCGGTATAAAAAAAAATAACACTGATTTCTCATTGTCAATGTAATGCTGAATTGCAAAAAGAATGAACAAACCCTGAAGTGCTGGAAGTATTGGTGATTCAGCATCTAACATTTAGCGATACTTTCAATGACCGTATTGGGAGACTGTTTCCCTACTTGAGACTGAGAGACCGCCATCATGATCCTTATTTGAAATTAAGATTACAAAAGGACAAAAGAAACAACATCCACAAATATGTTCCTTTTTTCCAGCCAGACCTTTTCCTCTCAGCACTGAGGTCAGGAGCCCAGTGGTTTTGTGTATGGATCTTTAAACAAAAGAGAAAAGTGTTATGAAAACAAATGTAGACAATGAGTTTTTAAAATAGACGATAAAAAGGGGTAATTTGTCATGAGGAATCTACTTATCCCATTTTCAATTTAAGCCAAGGTGATCTCTTTGTAACAAATGTAAAGAAAGGAAACTGGTAGTGATGCTGGTATCCCAAATAAAGCTCTGGGGCTCCCAAATATGCTACCAAATATTTTGACAAAAGTCTCTGACAATACAGACAGTGTCTCAACTCTCAAATAGAAAAGAGTCTCCCATAGTGCCTCTACTAGTTGACCTCTGGCTCTGACCAGTTAGGACTTCGTTCATGTTGTTAGACCCTGAGGCCATCATTATCTTAAGTTTACGTTTAGTCTGACTCCAAGATAACTTCTAAGTCAAGTCAAGTTTATTTTTAGTATTCATCTGTTTTTTGTTTTATTTTTTTCTCATTTAGGTCCATTTACAGATGTTGTCACATCTGAGCTGACACTTTCAAATCCATCGGACAAAATTATCTGCTTTAAGATCCAAACAACAACAGAAAGTAGGTACTGTGTGAGACCGAACAGTGGAATCATGATTCCCAATCAGAACGTCACTGTTTCAGGTAGGTACTATGGTATGGAAGGAATTTGAATAAGAAGGGGAAGGAGATTAATGAAAAAGACAGAGAGACAGATACAGAGAGAGAGAGAGAGAGAGAGACGGACAGACTTGTAACATAATTTGTATCCAGAGTAAGAATTTATGATGTGATACATTTTGTAGATTGGGATTTCAAACCTCAAGATCTCCCTTCCATTCCCCAAAATGAAAATAAGATTGTATTGATTGCATTATTTGCATATTTAATTCATTGTAAGCAAGCTGAATAAGACTTACAGGTAAACATACAAATATTCGTGAAGAAGAGATAAAAAGTATACTAAAGAGCATGCATACAGAACTTACAATTAATGATCTTTCTTCCCTTTTCCTTCTCTTCTTTTTCTGCTGTAGTAATGCTACGACCCTTTAACTTTGATCCAAATGAGAAGTACATTGACAAATTTATGGTACAATCAATCGTCATACCAAAGGCAGATATTGATCTGAAGGCAGTGGTATGTATTAGCTCATATTTTCACTTTAGGGATCATTCAAGGGTTGCTAATGTACAATGTATCCCCCGGCAATATGCTGGACGATACTCTGGATTCAGCAGCGTCCGCCGCGTCATATTCTTGTGCGCGCACTGTCACATTCCTTGACGGATTTCATTCAAATTTTGTATGGAGGTGGATCTTGGTATAATATACACACCTATCATTTTTGGTGATGCTGCTCCCAGTGTTCTGTTAGTATTTCTGTCAAATAAAGTGGATTATCATATATTTGTCCAGTGAACTATTACTCTTTTCACACTGGTTTTGCTTAACCCCGTACTTTGCTTAGCCCCGTACTATCCTTAACCCCAGACTATTTGTTGGGGCTTTTCACACACGCTGTTTTTAGTCCCGTACTAGCGCCTATTCCGGAATAAGAAAATTCACGCTGTTCTCACTGCAATTCGTTAACCCCGGGTATCGTGAATGTTATAATTGGACATACTTCGCATCTGGCCAGCTGCGATACGCTCCATTGCGTAGTTCCGGACTTTTTTTCGTTTCTGTTCTCATTCATTTGCTTGGCACGTCAATTGCGGGGTTAGCAGGAGTTAGCACCACAATTGCGGAGTTAGCCCTGCTATTTTTTCTTCATAATTACTGTTTTTACACTGGCAATATTTTGCTTAACCCCGTACTATAGGTGGCGTTAGCCAACTTTAGCCCACTTTGGTAAAAGCCAGTCTGAACAGAAAGTGGAATAGGCTTAACCCCGTACTATAGGTGGGGCTAAGACACCCCCCCCCACCCCTTAACCCCACCTATAGTACGGGGTTAAGCAAAATATTGCCAGTGTAAAAACAGTAATTATGAAGTCTTTTTTTTCCAGCGAATATCTTAATCCTTAAGTTATCTTGATTTTATTTAAATCTATTAATGTACGTGTTCATTGATTTCATTAATAGTATTAACTATTATGTGGTGGGCTGTATAACGTACAGACCACCTTATAATTTCGTTAGAATTGCCTTTATTTATCAGGTGGGCTGTATAACGTACAGACCACCTCATAATTTCGTTAGAATTGCCTTTATTATTTATTTATCAGGCGGGCTGTATAACGTACAGACCACCTTATAATTTCGTTAAAATTGCCTTTATTTATTTATTATTTATTTATATCTTTTTCTTATTTCTAACCACTTTTTTGTAAGCACGATTACTTGAAAATGGCCTAATCAAATGCCTTCAAATTTGACACAAATATGTATAGGCATATGTACGAAGCACAATAACGTTTTCAACATTGACCTTCACTGATGACGTCATCTAGGCGCCATTTTGTAAAATTTTCGGAAAATCAATTCATGATCATATCTTCATAATGGAAAGGCATTTCTCATTCATATTTATCATGATTAAGGTCAATACCCGTCCGGTCAATTTCATGTAAAAAAAACGCGCGCGTGTGGGTACGTCCGCGCGTCGGTGCGCGCGCAAAATTTCAAAATACTCAAAATAGTCTCAAAATCATTTTGCATACGTTTTAGGCCATTTTAAGCATTTTATAATAAATCGCTCACATGCGCATGCGCGCGCGTGCGCGCGCGTTTTCGCACTTAAAATTATTACACAACATGGAATCGGCATTTTTTTTTCTTTCATGATATTCCACATATTTTTACAAACAAATTGATACCATGTTTGTCTCTTTATAACTATTGATACCGGAATGATTGACCGTTTAACATAAATTTCGGTGCGCGCGAGCTCTTGTATTACATAGCATATATGGGCAAAAACATGCCTATGCAAAATCCATTGTAGCTCTTTAGGATGCATGTGACCCCAATTTTTTTCATATTTTGATTGAGTATGAATTGGAAATATGATTTCATGTCTCATTTGACCCTCAATTAACTCATGACGTCATCATAATGGCCTCCGAACTCAACATTTTAATTTGCATATTATGACGTCAGCATATTTATGGATTTTTTTTTTGTATCTCTGTAAATATTGATCGATTTTCTTCCAAATTTTGATATGTTCTAGCTGAGACAATTTTCTACAAATATGTAGTGGTCACGATTTTTCTTTTTGACAAAAGCATCATGTCGTATTTTTGCGATTAAAAGAGGCATGTCAATTTTTCACATTTTTCGTGTATTCTTTATGGAACATTACTTTTTCTCAAAACTGGGTTCTACATTTCAGACTTTCGCGAACAATACCTCCGTCTTTTTAGCTTCGTTTACGCTGAACTTCGAGTATGTTGTAGCTGAGACAATAAGATATCTGAAATGTGCCCTTTATTTTGTCTCGATTTTTTGTTGGATCAGCCCACCTATACTTGTTCCAAAAAAGTATTACAAATCTAGTTTGTATACTCTATTCATCTTTAATGGACTTTAAAGGTTTTCCAAACAATGTACATATTTTCCTTTGATCGTCAAATCATAGATAATAAAGTATGATATGCCTTTCCTGAGATGCAACATACGTCATGTAAGCGGGAACTTATCAATTCCACAATGCCATGAGCTGCTATGATCGGTATTTGACAAAAGGTAAAAGACGTGAGTCATTTTGACCAGGTCAAAAAGTACAAGCGAAAATCCTTATTTACTACAAAGCGTAGCAGTTATGGGCATAAATATTTCCCAAATGAATGTATGTAACCATTCTGACCATAGAAGTATAATAAGCTGTCTAATGCAATATATTTGTTATGTGTAAAGAATGTCCATACATTAACGAACTTGTCAATTATATTGTATGTATTGTATGCATTCAAATTGTAATTAATGCAATGTCGCGATAACCTTAGTGTCATATCATATGAAATTAAGGTAACCAAATTGAATTATGCTGATCCATGGCTGCAAGAAGCTTGGGTGCAGACAACACGTTTTATAGATAGAAATCACATATTCAGTCAAGCACCCCTTGAAACATCACAAAGTAAGTCCGCCCCCCCCCCCCGGAAAGAAAGAAAAAAAGTTTGGCATGCCAGGCACCCATACAATGGAATGCAGTGGAGAATGCAGTGAAGCTTGGAGCGGTTTTTGTAGGCTCGCATGGTTTTCTTTGTCTAAGTATAATGGGCGCACACTCCCGATTTCGTCAAGGTTCTTTTCCCTACCTGAATTTATTTTGATAGAATGAATATGCCCCAACTTATACTTAAATGTCTGCCCTATCCTGTGTTCATCCTAGGAGAACTTGTAGAGCGTTAATCATAAGTTTCTTGAACATATTATTTTGTCATCTGTTTATTAATTTGTATTATCTTATTAATCCAAATGGGAATTATGCAAGAACAAATAGAGATACTCCACCACCTTTCCTAGGTGTCTCGTAAGGGGTGATAGAGCGCTCACCGCGTCCTTTCGACACAACCAATGTTGAGGGGGGGGGGGGGGGAAGGGTATCATTCTGACTTTCCTCGAATGTCTTCTTCAGCTTCACACCCTTTCGATATACACCGTAGCTATCTCTTTCTAGCGGTATTGAGGGTATTAGGGAACTATCATCATTACAAATTTCTATTTAATAATGTAACGTCCAATCTCAAATAATCAAGGGTCATTAAAAATCGCTTTAAAACTAAAAGTCGGTGTGTTTACATTCAAGATCATGATAAATAATACCGCCTCCCCTTCTCCAAACACACACACATACGCACTCACAAACGTATGGGTAGCCTCTTATCGTTCTTAAAAATTGATTGATACCACAGACCTATAATCTGATCACCTATACCTCGGTTACTGTCAAGCGTAATGTAATTTTATAATCATACTTGTTAAACTCTGTTCCATTTTTCTAATTCTTGAACGAAGTCACATTGGATAAAAAGCCAAAAATGTTATCCTCATCGTGCCACAGCCAGACATTCTACCATCTATTTTACGAGTTCGGCTTTTTATCTCTCAAATATTCTTATTTCTAATCATTTTTAAGCCCTTGATTGAGCATATAGAATGTAAAATCATCCGGTGCTTGACTCATCCCTCTCTACATTTTATTCCGCATTTTCTTCTCGAAATGATAGAGTTCAATACTTTGGCTAGTTGTAAGGAGATAAGCCAGGAAGCCTCTTTTACTTCGTAAATTCTATTTTGTCACAAAACTGAATGACAAAGAGGTTAAAATTCCTGGAGTGTACACATACACAATGGTATCCACTTTAGAATTGGAAGCGGTGCCAAAAACAGGCGCCGCTTTATCAAAAAGAGGACTCCCCAACAAAATTAACTCTAAGAATACCAGGCAGAATAATGTACGGGATTTACGTGCTGGGTCTGTATAAAAGAGCTTTAATGGCACAGTGTGGGTTAACATTACGAAATTGTGCGTGAAATCACATCCAATCAAGCGAAAATACTCTATTGATCCGCAATAGACTTGAAAGGTGTTTTGCTCTCTTTCCAAACAATGTACATATTTGCCTTTCATGATGGAATCATAGATAACAAAGTACGATAACCCTTTACTGAGATGAAACATACGTCAGGTAAGCGGGAAATAATCCAGTTATGTTATCTTCGGTATTTGACAAAAGGAAAAGGCGTGCGTAATTCTGAACGGGTAAAGAAGTACTAGCAAAAGTCCTTACGTACTACAAAACCTAGCAGTGTTCAGCACAATGCTTTCCCAAAATGAATATATGTAATCGTTCTGACCGTCAAGCAGAAGAAGCTGACTTATGCAATAGTTTTTGACGTGGGTAAAAATTGTCCATGAATTTAGGAAATCGTATATTTCATGTAAGTATTGTATGACTTTAACATTTTTAATCAAGGTTTTATACTTTCCTCGAATGTCTTCGTCAACGCCATATCCTTTCCATATTAGCCTACATAATATTTCTATCCAGCGGTTTTGAGGGTATTAGGAGATTATTATCATTATAAAAGTTCATTTTAGAAATTTATCGTCCAATCTAACAGTAGAGAGTGAGTCAGAAAAAATGTCCCACTTTCTAAAAGTTGTATTGTTTGAAGAATGAATATTTAATCATGGGTTGCATGACATGTGTTGATAGAGTTATCCTCCCCGTACATTTAGGTACCATTTTCATTTGAATCTCCGCATGCATGACTGAACATCAGACAAACTTGTCAAGACTGCCAGATCTCACTTGCGCCAAGTTACTGGGTGAGGAATAAAACAGTGCATCGAACAATACAGTCAGACAGACACACACACACACACACGCACATGTATGGGTAGCCTTTCATTGATGTTGAAAATTAATTGAGAACACAGACCTATAATCTGACCACCTTTACATTGGTCACTGTCAAACCACGTTTATGTATATTCACAATTATACTAGCTCTAACCTGTCCCATTAACCAAGTTGTTGAGCGGGTTCACGTTCGATAACGAGCCAAACATTGTATCTTTACCGTAGCATAGCCAGCCATTGTAAAATCTCGTTTACAAGAGCTGCTTTTTATCGCTCAATTTTTCTAATTCATAATGGTATGTATGCCCTCGGTTGAGCATATAGAATTTAAAATCTTCCAGTTTTTTATTCATCCCTCTCTTCATTTTAGTCCACTTTAATATAACGACATTTCGTTTATCTCTCGAAACGATAGAGTTCAATTCTTCGTTCGGCTAGTTGTACAGAGATAAGCCATGGAGTCTCTTTTACTTTGTGAACTCTATTTTGTCATAAACTGAATAACAAAGAGGTTGAAATTCCTGGAGTGTACACATATACAATGGTATCTACCTTAGAATTGAAGCGGTGCCAAGAACAGGGAATCAAAAAGGGGAATCCCCTCGAAAATGAACTCTAAGAATACCAGGCAAGATAATGTATAGGGTTTACGTGCAGGGTCTGTATGGAAGAGATTTAATGGCACAGTGCGGGTTAACAGTGCGAAATTGTGCGTGAAATCAAATACCAATCATGCAAAAATACTCTATTGATGTACGATAGACTTGAAAGGTGAAGCTTACCAATGGAATAGATTTTAAGGTACTATATCCCATTTGCAGACCAAAACAAAATGAAAAGGTTAAATTCCAACGGCGTTTGAAAGATAATACTAATTTAGAACTTCCTTTAAAAAAAGGGGGCTTGAACATGCCTTTAAGTGGGAAAAATGACTTTTAGTTGTCGAATCGACTTAAGAGCTATAGAGCCAGTAAGTAACAGTCTCATTTTCAGACCATTGTACCGAATGGTCGTACGTTTTATGCTGCGCAAAGATTCATTCAATTCAATTTTGGCCATTACAAAGAGTGATGTAGACAAATGCTCGTGTAACCTTTACAGCTCATTTTATCATTGTATGTTATTACCAAAGAAGAAAAAAAGCCAGTCACTCACTCAATAGTGTCTGACAGTGAAGTCTAACAAGTAAATGGGTTTCCTTGCATAATTTGCATTTTAGGACACTGATAATGTTCAAATTTCGCAGATAGGACATACATCAAATATTCATAATTCCTGCACAGTTCTACATAATTTGATGTTGGCTGCAAAAGGGACATAGTATCTTTAATGTGGGTAAAAAGTGTCTGTGAATTTACGAACTTGACTTTTTTTTTATTGTAAGTAATGTTTGCATTTTAACATTTTTAATCAAGGATTCTTTTCTCAAATGTCTTTGTCAACGCCACACCCTTTCCATATTATTATCCTTCATAATAGGGAAGTTTACACCTACACAAAAAGAGAAAATCCGTTGTTTTTTTGCGTGTGTGGACAGAATAATTTCACTAATCTTCGCGATCAAATTCGCAGTAAGTCTTGCGAATTTTCAGCATAATCACGATAGTTTGCCGGCCCGTGTGTGTGTGTGAATAAATTGAGAATATTATTCCAGGATTCCATGCGCGCTAACTCGGTCGAGACTCACGCATTCGCAGTTTGGACGTTCTTGCCGTCGAGAGAGAATTCTCCCTGTGTTCGAACGATCCAATTCACACTTAATTGACATGTGTGAACAGTAGCAAAAAAGAAATCGATCTTTGCTTCGCGATCCAAATCGCACTAATTGTTTTGTGTGAACGGGCCTATTGTCTCTATCCAGCGGCTTTGAGGGTAGTAGGAGATTATTATCATTATAGAAATTCACGTTAGAAATTTATCATCCAATCTCAAAGCATAAAGGGTCAATACAAAATTCGGTGTGTTACATTCAATATCACGATTAACCCCCCATGCACAATGGTATCCACTTTAAAGTTGGAAGCGGTGCCAAAAACAGGCGCCGCATTATCAAAAGGAGGACTCCCCCAAAAAATTAACTCTAAGAATACCAGGCAGAATAATGTACGGGATTTACGTGCAGGGTCTGTATAAAAATGCTTTAATGGCACATTGTGGGTTAACATTGCGAAATTGTGTGTGAAATCACCTCCAATCATGCGAAAATACTCTATTGATCTACATTCGACTTGAAAGGTGTTTTGCACTCTTTCCGAACAATGTACATGTTTGCCTTTCATGATGGAATCATAGGTAACAACGTTCGGTAACCCTTTACAGAGATGCAACAAACACAATGTAAGCGGGAAATATTCAAGCCTACAACGATGAAGCTGAATATATCGATATTTTGCTAAGGGAAAATACGTTTATCATTCTATCCAGGTTAAAGCACTTATTATTTTTATTTTTTTGCTCAACGCAACTCAACTCATATTTCTCGGATTTCCAACAAATAGCAAGTCAACACAATCCTAGGCTATTGCATCATTTTTTGGTTTTACTTCTTTTTACTTCTTGATTTTGAAATAAATATTTTCGATATAATGAAAACTAAAAATATTAGCTTGAAAAAGTGAATTTGGTTGCATCTTTACATCCAAATCAGCAGCTTTTCCATAACCCATGTATAAACAAGAAAGGCGTTTATGGATTTTGCTGTAGCTTGGAAATTTCCCACTAAATACAAAGTCCCAAACATTTGTTCCTTTCCGTTTGGGGGCGCTTTGATCCCTTCTTGGGTTGATAAGACTATACGATGTAATTATGTATCTTTCGTTGCTTCCTCCATTCGATGTTTAACTATGCATCGTGGCAAATATTAATGCAAATTAACACATTCATGTGAACCTCAATTCAACGAAGCAGGTTAACATACTCAGAAAAGGCGACCTAGGTTGTAATGATAATAATAATAATAATAATAGGCATTTCTAAAGCGCCGTCTATCTAGAAATTTTATTCTGAGGCGCATTTATTTTTACCCCGGCTTTATTCCTTCCTGCCAGGTACCCATTTACCTCACCTGGGTGGAGTGTGGCAAATGAAGAGTAATGCCTTGCCAAAGGACATTAGTGTATAACCCAAAGGAACTAGGCTACACCACGTTCAAGTTTCAAGTTTCAAGTTTTATTTCAATTCAAATTTAAAAAAAAAAACAATATTCAGATTATATACAATATAGCAAACAGAGAATACACACAAAATGGAAACATGTCTACAAACATATTGGAATATTACAAAGTTAATCAGTAATAGAATTGGAGAACCTATCCAACAAAAGGTCTGTCGAGGCAGTCCGTGTTAAAAGATACATACAAGTTCCAACAATTGCCTATAAAATATATAACTATAACAAAACAGTGTACAAAACATAGGAGACATATTAACATGCAAATATTATTATTGATTTAAAAACAGATGAAGTATTTTCAATTATAGATGTTAAAGAGTTAAAGAATGTATTATCACGGATATCTCTGGGGAGAGAATTCCATATTTTGGGGCCAGTGTGTCTCAAAGTAAATAAAGAACTTTTTGATAGACATTTTTTAATACAATTATTACCAGGATTTTTAGTATTATAATTATGAAAATATTGTTTACATTTCATCATAGTGGAAAGATTAATCGGTAGTTTATCAGTTTTATGTTTAAAAACCATGAGTGATATACAATATTGGTTCAATTGATAAATATTTAAAAACTGTAGTTGTTGAAAAAACGGTATTGATAGGTATTTAAATCAGACATAAGACATATTCTTATTATTTTGGTAAATCCATATTGGCATGTAATATTGCATTATTTAAAGGGATAGTTGAGTTCTGTTTTCAGACCGCAAATGCCTTCAAAGTGCATGGTTATTGCTCTTATTCTTATCTATGACATTGATAGTGCCCTTTTAGAACCTAAAATTGATATGAAGGTAATTTTAGACCCCCAAATGTGTGAAATTTAGCAAATACGATCATACCAATTCAGCTCCACTTTAAAAAAAACACTGTGACGGTTAATTAATTATTTAATTAAAAATAACAATACATGAGTCAGCTAATTGTGAGTAATATAATCAGCACGAAAATGCCAACAAAAAAGCCAACATCGGCATTGGTTGAAATAAGACGTAAAAGGCGTTATTGCGTTTTTTTCAACGGCTTTTTAAATTTTTTCAAAATATCTAATATTTGTAGTGGTACACAAGTATTAGAAATCGTTATATTTCAGCCTTTTCTGAACCGATTTTGATCAAACAAAGATGATTTTGTCATTTAGATATTATGTTCTTTCAAATTTGACACTCAGTTTTTCATTATCTCACAAAAAAATATTTTGTGTAAAAAAAAATGGTGAAACTGAGATTGGTCTATAATTACTTAAATTATGAACATCATCTTTTTTGTATATTGGAGTGACTCTGGCTAATTTCATTTCTGACGGCATATTTCCTGTACAAAAAGACATATTCAAAATATGAAAAAGAGGTTCTGAAATATAATCAATAACTTTCTTAATTACACTTGGATTGAAATCTTCTACTCCACAACTTTGAGTACTTTTTAATGATTGTACAATTGTAGTTATTTCATTTGCATTAACAGGTTTTAAAAATAAAGATGCAGCACATGGTTGAGGCAACAAATCTCTATAATTTGCCATATTATTAACAGAATAGTTTTGCATATATTCAACCCAATATTAATAGAAAAGTCATTAAAAGAATTTGCAATGTCATGTGGACCGTTAATATTTTGTCCATTTACTTTAAAATGTGAAGACAAAGTCGTTGACTTCTTTTCAACCGAAGACTTCGATTTTGCGAAGACATGCACTTTCCATGGACTGCAGTTCAACGGATAAATAATGTTAATTGAAAATAGTTCACTGTCATTATCTTCACCTCCATTGTCTTGATCGCCATAATCTTTACAATACTGGACACATCGTCGTCGTCGTCGTCGTCGTCGTTGATATCACAATTAAGATTATCTTCAGTCGGATTGTTGTCCTCACCTTCACCGCATTATCATTGCCATACTTAGTGCCATAATAAGAGTAAATATTTGCTTTTTCTCACGAGTAATTCAACTATTAAAGGATAGGAATCATCCACGCATAGTTAGTATTTTTAATATTTTGTAGTAAGAAACAGTAGTATGGGCGAGTTGTGTCATAAAACATGTGAAACGTGGACTGTTCTTCCATCTTTGGGTAAAACGATTCCCCTCCTTGAAAATGTTTCAAGTACACTGCAACATTTTTAGCGTTTTTTTACTAACATGTTTTTGTCCCCAAAAGCCAAAAACATATATGTTTAGGTGATAGGGTAAGGGTTAGGGTAAGGGTTAGAATTCAAACACTTAAAGGCCACATCTGTACTAGTGTGGCTAGGAGGGATTAGACCAACCAGGGTGGTCACTGACAGGTGGTTATCTCATCAACTAAACTCTCAATCAACATAAGAAAAAGAGGATCACGGGGGACGAATGGTCACCGATTAGGCATTGTTTTCTATATAAAGGGAGCAAGTAGCTACAAGTAGTACAGTGGGGCTTTTAAAACGCAGGTAAATTAGCACTGATTGTTAAACAATGGACCTATTACGGATGGAAATTTAACGTGATTCTTTCTTTGATCCAATGATAGTCACCGCCTTCTGATTATGTGCATCTTAATGAGAATATTCAGCTGTTTTAACAATAACGACTGCATAAGCATTTTCGGTTATTGACAAAGGAGCAGTTTCCCTTTCTTGGGTTTGTTTGGATGGTGTGCTCTGTAAGAGTGTGTCTTAAATAAAAACATTCCCAAGGGAGAGCAGCAAAGTTGAAAAGCAGACGATTTTGGTGATATGAAATGTATTATTACTGATTCGCACACTTCCGCACACACCCATGACCTCATAAAACAATTAGAAGGCCATGATCTTTATAAGCCCTGTGCGTTGTAACTCTGGAATATTCTGAGGAAATAGGGGGAAACGGGATTTTAAATCACAACGAACCCACATATGACCGCTATATAGTCAGGTGGGCTGTATAACGTCCAGACCACCTTATAATTTCGTTAGAATTGCCTTTATTTATTTATTTATTATCAGGTGGGCTGTATATCGTACAGACCACCTTATAATTTCGTTAGAATTGCCTTTATTTATTTATTATATATTTTTCTTATTTCTAACCACTTTTTTGTTGGCTAGATAACTTAAAAATGGCTCAATCAAATGCCTTGAAATTTGGCACACATAAGTATTGGCATATGTACAAAGCACAATAACGTTTTCAACATTGACCTTCACCGATGACGTCATCTAGGCGCCATTTTGTAAAATTTTGCGAAAATCAACACATGATCATATCTTCATAACCAAAGGTTGTTTCTCATTTATATTTATCATGATTAAGGTCAATATCCGTCCGGTCAATTACAGGTCAAATAACGCGCGCGTCCGCGTACGTCCGCGCGTCAATGCGCGCGCAAAATGTTTAAATGCTCAAAATCTCCTCAAAATCATTTTGCATACGTTTTAGGCCATTCTAAGCATTTTATAAAAAATCGCGCACACACACATCCTTGCGCGTTTTTGCGCGTAAAACTATTACACAAAATAGAATTGCCTTTTTTTTTTTTCATAATATTTCACATATATTTACAAACAAATTGATACCATGTTTGTCTCTTTATGACTATTAATAACGGATTGATCGACCATTTAACAAAAGCTTCCGTGCGCGCGAGCTCTTGTAATACATAGCATATATGGGCAAAAACATGCCTATACAAAATCCATGGTAGCTCTTTAGAATGCAAGGTGACCCCAATTTTGTTTCATATTTTAATAGAGTATGATTCGGGGATATTGTTTCATGTCTCATTTGACCCTCAATTAACTCATGACGTCATCATAATGGCCTCCGAACTCAAAATTCAAATTTGCATATTATGACGTCAGCATATTTATGAAAAATTTACTGTATCTCTGTAAATATTAACAGATTTTCTTCAAAATTTTGATATGTTCTAGCTGAGACAATTTTCTACAAATGCAGTGTCTACTATTCTCCATTTTGACAAAGGCATCCTGGCGTATTTTTGCGATTAAAGGAGGCATGTCAATTGTTCACATTTTGCGTGTATTCTCTATGGGACATGACTTTTTCTCAAAACTGGATTCTACATTCCCGTCTTTCGCGAGCAATATCTACGTCGTTTTAGTTTCATTAACGCTGAACTTCGAGTATGCTGTAGCTGAGACATAAAGCTATCTCAAATGTATCCTTTATTTTGTCTCAATTTTGTGTTGGATCAGCCCACCTATACTTGTTCCAAACAAGTATTACAAATCTAGTAAATTTTCAATAATTTATTGCATTTTGCCCCGGTTCCCAACATAAACAAATCTTCTGTGTGCCCATGCCTTGAGCCATATTAATGCATGGCCGTCCAGAGGATTTGTTTATGTTGGGAACCGGGGTAAAATGCAATATATTATTGAAAATGTATTGCATTTTCTGCTTTTTTTTTATTTATGGAAACTGCCCCCTACCTTAGCCCCCGCTGCGTACAGTCATGGTTCAGTGACAAAACAATAGCCTCGTAACTGTGAGACTCCAGGATCAAAACCGTGTCGATATGCTATATTAGTGCCCTTTTGTGGGGCATTAATCCTCATTACTGTCATTTATGACTTGAGGGCGTAGGTCCCCTAGTTAATAAGCATAGTAGCATACACATGCTTTAGCAGTCCCGCAAAACACACATTGGTAAATTATTATTCGATAAAATCTGAGAATGTATACTATTATCTCGATCTATTATTTTTAAATAATTTCTAAAATAATTCCATGAATTGGGGTAAAACTAAAATATTCAACCTTTATGAGCAACAGTATAGGAGATCATCTTGAAGAGTTGGAGATTGGCGAATATGGCATGATGGGAGATGTTGTGAAGCAGGCAGTTGAGGCAGCAGTAAAGGCATCTGTTCCTGCTATAGTTCAGGCAGTAAAAGAGAACAACAGAAGGGTTTTCAACAGCGATGAAATGCGTAGGAATGGAGCAGAAAATAAAATATCCAACAAGAGTAACCAGTGAGCCTGTAACCTTATTAGACCATAGTATACACTAATATGAACAAGTATGATAATCACTCAGGTGTTATAGAATGTGATATTTCTGATCACTACCCTGTGTTCATAATTTTAGAAAATCCATGTAATTTGAAGCAGCTGCATTATCCACAGACTGTAACTTACAGATGTTATAAAAACTATGATGTATACAACTTTAAAGATGATCTTGCTGGGCAAGACTGGCAACATATCAATAGCTGTGAAGATGTTAACATGGCATATTCCATGTGTCCTAATATTTGTTTAATAATGTTTGTAATAAACATGCACCAATCAAAGAGAAAAGAAGCTGCAAAGGACGCGCTTATAAATAAACCTTGGATAACCAAATCAATAATGAAGTTTGTTCGAAAAAAATATAAATTGTTTTTAAAAGTAAGTAAATCTAATTTTGATGTAAGTGATGTACAAACATTTCGGAACTACAGAAATGTATTAACGACTGTTCTTTGCAATGCCAAGAGAAATTATTACAGTGGTTTTGCTAGCTGAGAACAGCAATAACACTAGTAAAACGTAGAACATCATCAATGAATTACTATCTGGGAGAAATAAAGGTAACAAAGGTACTAAGGTAGACAAACTTATAAGGCGCAATAATGGATATGATAAAGTTCTAACAACTGAATCTGAAATTGCCAATTAATTTAATGATTTCTTTGTAAACATTGGTCCAAATCTAGCATCAGCAATACCAAATGTACCCACATTATTTGAAGATTATTTGAATAATAGTGTTGAGCAATCCCTTTTTTTTGGAAACCGGTCACAATGAAGGAAGTTCATGACCACATGTTGGCTGTAGACGAGAAGAAAGCTTGTGGTTACGACAACATTCCAGTACGCCTGATTAAGGATGGTGCATCTATTTTGGCTGAACCATTAAGACATATCTTCAATCTTTCATTGGAAACAGGAAATTTCCCTGATCAAATGAAAATTGCTAAAGTCAGTCCACTGTTTAAGAAAGGTAATAAACATGAAATAGGGAATTATAGACCCATTTCTGTCTTACCAATTTTTGGGTAAAGTACTAGAAAAAAAATCGATTGACCAGTTTTCTAGAAACGCATGACATTTTATATCACCATCAGTAGGGATTTAGGAAAAAGTATAGTACTAAATTATCATTAATTCATCGTATGAATACGGTATTGAAAAGTATAGACGAAGGATGTGTTACGCTTGGTGTGTTTCTTCACTTTCAAAAGGCTTTTGACACAATAAACCACAACATATTATTTAAAAAGCTATCACATTATGGCATCCGAGGACATGCACTGAAATGGCTCGAAAGCTATCTTAGTGACATAATGCAGTTTGTGAAATACAAAGAGTCATCATCAGAAAGTAGATATATCAAATGCGGTGTACCACAAGGTTCTGTCTTATGACCAACTCTGTTTTTAATCTATATAAACGGTTTGCCAACTGTGACAAATTATTTCAATTTCAGACTATTTGCAGATGATTATAATATTGTTCATACTATTCCCAAAGGTTTAGATCAAATAGATGAGTGTGAAGTAAATGAAAATTTAAAATTAATACAGAATTGGTGCACTGCAAATAAGCTTACTATCAATGCGTCAAAAACCAATTTCGTGTTCTTCAGTAGTCGTAGAAGAAAGGCTGTGCTTAAAGGGAGATTAAAAATATCTGGGGCGGAATTAAGAGAAGTGGAGGAAGCGACATTTGTTGGCATTACCATTGACAGACATTTAACATGGAATTCACATATAAAATCTGTTAATGACTGTATACGGAGAAAGGTCGGTATCCTCTTTAAATTACGGCACTTTGTCCCTAAACGTATATTGATACTGTTGTATAAAGCTCTGATACAGCCACATATTACATATGGCATCGAGGTTTGGGGTAGTACTTATAAATCACACTTGAATTGTATATTTTATACTCAAAAGATGGCTGTACGTGCTATAACTTTCAAGCCACATCGTTCTCATACTAATGCACTGTTTCATGATCTCTAATTGTTGAATATTTTTAAATTGCATAAATTATCTATATGTACTTTTATTTTTGATTTGATAAATGAACGATTACCTCATTCCTTAAAACATTATTGCAGTATGATACAACATGAATATTCCACAAGACAAAAAACGGGTCGAAAATTACGTCTTCCTTTATTCAAAACAGACCAAGGAAATTTTTCTGTTTCGTTTGTTGGAAGTAATTTTTGGAATATGCTTCCTACTGATCTAAGAATTGAGAGATCAAGAACCTCTTTTCGTAAAAAACTTACAAAATTACTTTTAATTGAAAACCACGAATCATAACCTCGTAACTATATAGTTGTATATATACCAGTTTCATTTTAATATTATACACAAATCGTATTTATAAGATTTGGAAACCCATCATGTATTTTTGAATTAACTTTATTTTAGGCTTTAGATAACGAGAGTCAGACTCGACTAGCACATGTGCTATTTTTGTCTCTATTTTACCATCGATCACAAACTCTTGTAAATAGTCCGTTTTACTCTTGAAGCAAAGTTTACTTTATATTTGTCATAATGTACATGTATTTTTTATAATTCATGTCATGCATTTATGTTATATTGACATTGTCATTGTACATTTATCTTTTGTTTCAATGTTTTCAATGGTGGTGAATAAATAAATTCAATTCAATTCAATTAAATTATCCTTTACTCAAGCCATTTTTTTATTATGGGAAGTTCTCCCCCAACCAGCAAAACAAAATGAAGGAAAGCATTCAGTAAAAGTATGAAACAAATTATGATACATTAGAATTCTGATGAATAAGAAAGTCACATAAATATTTTTGCAGTCTCAAAATTGGCAAATATAAGATTTTTTGGAAGCTACTCTCATTGTTTTCCAAGCTACTCTCATGTTTTTCCACTGAAATTTTAAAAATTATTTGTGTTTAATTGTTCGTGAAAAATTTCATTTGTAGTGGAAAACATCAGATATTGCTGCTATAATGGACACCAAACTAAAGTGTGTTTTTGAATGGCCATCAACCAACCGAGCTCCTGCACCTGCCTCACAAGATCAACTCCTTGCAATCAAACCACCAACAGAACTCCGTTTCCGAGGTAAAAAAAAAAGGTATCTACCCCCCCCCCCCCTCTTGCCCATTCTTTTAGACTCAGAACTGTTTCTCTTTTATACCCGTCTTTCTATCTTACAATTTACCTTAGGCCCTATAATTAGGTGAAACGTACGAAATCAACGTATTAACTATTTATTTCTTTAAGATTTGTCTTATTAGGTGGTATGTCAACGACAGATCACCTATTGATTTCCTCAGAATTTTCTTTATTCTTTATTTATTTATTATTTCTTTATTTTTATTTCTTCCATACAGTTTTTTGTGTACACGTTTACTCGAAATCGACTTGGTCGATTTCCTTCAAATTTCTGTCAGTTATCAGGCCCTATAATATCAAGTTCTCGAAACCTTTTTTAAGGTCATGGGGTCATCGTGACGTCATCCAGGCGCCATTTTGTAAAAATCAGGTCATTATCATGTCTCAATAAGGAGTTATCAAAAATCAACCATATTTAGTATACATTAATGTCAGGTCAAAGGTCAACAAAATTGTCAATAAAATCCACACGTTTCAGGCCATTTTAAGCATTTCCAAAATTTGCGCGGGAGCACTAATGTGTGCGCATTTCCGCGCGTACCCGCGCGTACAGGCATTTTGCAACATAGCATCGCCAAATTTTATTATATTTGGTGACAAAAGACGGCTCTTCTATGTAGCGTCAAAAGCCGTCAAATAACAAAAACATGGCACATAAAAAGATCCTCAGTATTGGGTCGAATTTAAAGAAAACTTAATTTGAACCCGGCCATATTCTGTCTCTCTCTCTCTCTGTCTCGCTCTCGTTTGTCATTGCCTTAATTTTCCCTCGCTAACTTCATTCTTACCACGGAATATGTAATGTGTATGCACGTGTATGCCTCATCATTGAGAATATACTCACTAATATCGTTGAAATGATTCTTCTCCTACCCCTTCTTCTTCATTTACTTCTTCATAGTAGTTGTAGTTGTAGTAGTAGTAATAGCAGCAGTATCATAATAATCATTATTATTATCATTGTTATATTTATTATTACTTGTCAGGATATTGTCGGTAAAATTGCGCTGCCGTCGGGAAAAAAAGAGGGAAAGGGAAAGAAAAGAACAAAAAGAAAAGGAAAAGAAAAGAAAGAAACGAAAAAAAGGAAAGAAAGGAAAAGAAAGGAAAGAAAAGAGAAGAAAGAAAAAGAAAAAGAGGGAGGAGAGGAAAGAAAGGAAAAGAAAGAAAAGAAGAAAAAAAAAAGAGTAAAAGGGAAAGAAAAAAAACGGGGGGTGAAAGAGAGGAGAGTGGGGGGAGGTAAGAGTCTGAGAGAGGAGTAGTGGGAGTAAAAGAGAGAAGGGGGTTGTTGGGTGGAGTCGTCTCGTCGAGGGAGCAAGAAAGACACGGGTAAATATGTTGCTGTGTCGGGTCAGCTGTGTCGGTATTCTTGCTCGATCCTCGTGTACTATATCAATGCAGAAGTTTGAAGTCGATGAGATGTATAATGTCGGTCGGCCGACAAGTTTTTCTCCGCTACGAACTGTGACTTTTTATCCGCTGTGACGACTTCGAGAGTGACTACAACTACAATACTTGTATTTTCTCGAAGTTTCATTTTCCTATAATATCAGCTAAAGAAATCAGATTTTTTTTTTTGGGGGGGAAACTAAATTCAAACAAGGTTTAAGAGTCAACAACGGTACGACGAATCGTCTTCCTTTCTCTATATTGTGATGAAACGCCAAAAATTTCGCGCTTCGCGCGAGAGGGGGGAACTGAATTCAGACAAATAGGGTTTATTGAAAGTCGAAAACGGTACAACGAATCGTCTTCTTTCTCTAATAATTTAAGGAAACGTCAGAGCTTCCGCGCTTCGCGCGATTGAGGGAAACTGAATTCAGATGAATAGGGCTTAAAGGTACTATGTCCCTTTTGCAGCCAACCTCAAATTCTGTAGAACTTTGCAGGAATTATGAATATGTCATGTATGTCCTATCTGTGAAATCTAAACGTTAGCAGTGTCCTCCTATTCAAATTATGCAAGGAAACCCGTTTACTTGCTAGACCTCACTGTCAGACACTATTGAGTGACTGACTGGCTTTTTTTCTTCTTTGGTAATAACATACATGAAAAGAGTTGTAAAGGGTACATGAGCATTTGTCTACATCAATAACCCACTTCTTGTGATGGCCAAGATTAAACTGATTGAATTTTTGTGCAGCATCAAACGTATGACCATTCGGTACAATTGTCTGAAAATCAAGACTATTACTTTTCGGCTCTATAGCTCTAAAGTCGATTTGACAACTAATAGTCGTTATTTTCCCACTTGAAGACATTTTCAAGCCTCACCTTTTTTAGGGAAGTTCAAATAAGTATTATCTTTCAAATGCAGTTGGAATTTAACTTTTTTTGGCCTGCAAATGGGACAAAGTACCTTTAATAAGAGTCGAAAACGAAACGACGAATCCTCTTCCTTTCTCTTTATTGTGATGAAACGCCAAAAATTCCGCGCTTCGCGCGAAGGGGAAAACTTAGAGTCGAGGAAGGTGTACAACGAATCGTAATTTTCTTTCTTTAATAAGTTAAGGAAACGTCAAAGCTTCCGCGCTTCGCGCGAGAGGGGGGAACTGAATTCAGACAAATAGGGCTTATTAAGAGTCGAAAACGGTACAACGAATCCTCTTCTTTCTTTAATAATTTAAGGAAACGTCAAAGCTTCCGCGCTTCGCGCGAGAGGGGGAAACTGAATTCAGACAAATAGGGCTTATTAAGAGTCGAAAACGGTACAACGAATCATCTTCTTTCTTTAATAATTTAAGTAAGCGTCAAAGCTTTCGCGCTAAAGGGGGAAACTGAATTCAGACAATAAGGGCTTATTAAGAGACGAAAACGGTATGACGAATCCTTTTCCTTCTCTAATAATTTAATGAAACGTCAAAGCTTCCGCGCTTCGCGCGAGAGGGGGAAACTGAATTCAGATAAATAGGGATTCATAAGAGTCGAAAACGGTACGACGAATCGTCTTCCTTTCTCTATATTGTGATGAAAAAATTCCGCGCTTCGCGCGGAAGGGGAAAACTTCATTTAGACGAGTCGAGAACGGTACAACGAATCGTCTTCTTTCCCTTATAATTTAAGGAAACGTGAAAGCTTGCGCGCTTCGCGCTAAAGAGGGAAACTGAATTCAGACAATTAAGCCTTATTAAGAGTCGAGCACGGTTCAACGAATCGTCTACTAATTAAATGTCAAAACTTCCGCGCTTTGCGCGGAGGGGGAGAACTGAATCCAGATAAGGATTAAGAGTCGAGAACAGTACACCGAATCGTCTGCTTTTTCTCATAAGTGAATGAAACGTTAAAGCGTCCGGCTTCGCGCGGGGGGAGGGGGAGAAACTGCATTCCGACAAGGATTAAGAGTCGAGCACGGTTCAACGAATCGTCTACTTTCATTAATTAAACGCCAAAACTTCCGCACTTTGCGCGGGAGGGGGAGAAACTGAATTCAGACAAGGATTAACAGTCTTATAGTGAAACGTAAAAGCTTTCGCGCTTCGCGCGGGAGGGGGGAAACTTCATTCAGACAAGGATTACGGTCGAGAACTGTACAATAAATCGTCTTCTTTTCCTAATAATGTAAGGAAACGTCTAAGCTTCCGCGCTTCGCGCGGAAGGCCTATCACCCACACCCCTCTAATGAGCGCGCTTCGCTTGCTCACTACCGCCCCTCCCTAAAATAAGATCCTAGCTCCGCGCCTGCATTAAAATATATAGCTATGAATGCTGACTAAGTTGACGAAATAATTCGTATATTTGTGTCGTCGTGGAAAATGACCATTTGCATATACGCAAGTACTACAGAAAGTCCATAGGAAAAACAATTTAGCCTTCGGCCCCGGGTTTATAGGGTTAAATGTGTAGATATTGGACATTTAATGTTGTCGGTAATTGGTGGCTAGTTTTGTCGGTAATCGTTGGCCTCTACACCCCCCCCCCCCCACTGAAAAAGTTCTAGCGACGCCCCTGGCCACAATGGGGTGGTGGTATCTGAAAGTAAGACGTGGGAAGACTCCAACGTCTACAGGATGAGAGTGCTCGGCTAATCGGTAAAAATGCTACCCATATTACAACGGCAGTTCTCCGGTATGGCTTCGTTAATGTCGGTAGAGTTCCGGTAGCGCCCGTAATAGATCGACGGCTCTCCAGTGGCCTCAATGTGTACCGGCACTTCGGTATCACATCGGTAGCAGACCGGTAGTGCATCGGCAGAACAACGGAAGCGCAATTGTATCGCTCAGGTGACATAAAAGTGGTTTTCGGTAGCACATCGGTTCTTGAATCGGATAGGACAACGGAAGAACATCTATCAAACAAATATAACAATATATCCTTACTCATCAGATTATCATAATTTATGAAAAAAGAATGTCAGAATGCCGCTAGGAACCAATATACAACGCATATACACAGTAAAGTACACATCAAATTTCCATAGGTAGGAAAAGATTTGTATAAAAAAACACCAAGTCTTATTTACTTTGGATAATGTGTTTCTTCCCGGTTGCTTTGTTTCACAAAGAAACGTCTATCCATAGACCATGCTTCATATACTTTGCCACATATCAAAGTTTGCAGCCACCAGATCGTCATTAATTAAGGAACCAATATTATTGAGCTGGCAATGGTTCTTGAAGAGTTGCTGTGAATCCTGTATGAGCAAAGTGTCACGATGATAATACATTTGTTCACTTTCTTTTCTTTTCCATTTTCGATGATATCTATCTCATCATATTTTCGATTTGGTATAACTGTTGCCAGTGGTTTCCTTTTGATTCGATGACTGCGACCAATATGTGCATGATGAATACCACTTCGATGAGTGTGGTTACTTCTATCCAGGCGCGTACGAAGCGGGGGGGGGGGGGGGAGGGGGTGGGGGCTTAACCCCCTTCGATGTTTGTTATGTGTATGATTTTTGATGACCCCCCCCCCCTCATTTTTTGTTTATAAAAAAAAAAAAAAAAAATGTTTTTTGTTTGTACCAAAGGGTGACCCAAAAAAAGTGACCTTATCCCCCCCCCCCCCCCCCCCCCCGAGTCGTTGCAAATTTGTTGGGACCAAAAAAAAAAAAAAAAAAAGTGGCTTAATACTCTTTCAACCAAAATGTAGGATAAGACAAGGACATTTTCTGCAATAAAATAGAGTATTTGCCCCCCCCCCCCGCCCCCTCTGCCAATAAATGTAGTATTTTGTTTAACCTTTTCTATAAAATGCATGTATCAATGTCGACTTCACTTGATAGCAAGCATTCCTCAGGCAGGGGGATATTAAATAGTTATGAAGGGATGACCCATCGAGGGGTGGGGTTGGGGGGGGGGGGGCTTGGGAGTAACAGCTGTAATGTGTTGTTGTTTTGGCTATATTGCTTTAACTCTTATCGTGCCACAGGGCTAATCCCCATTGTGCCAGGTTGTTTTGGAGATAATCTGATTAACGCAATGGTTCTATGAATGGCGAGTGCAAAACACACAGCACAGCCCAATGAGCATGAACAATAACTGCTACTACGAAAGTGTGCACGCACGCACATGGCACTCAATAGGTAGCGTGCATGCAGCCTCATGGCAGGCTATGAGTTAAAAAAAAGTACACATGAACTTAGTTTTGAATCAAGCACACCATGGTCGTATTAGATCACACGTCATATGTGTAATATCGTATATCACAGCACCCCCCCCCCCAACAAAAATTGGCCTTTGGTTAAAATTAGGCCTAAACAAAAAGATGTTGTATTGCCCGTTAGGTGCCGGCACCTGGGTCGGTCGGTCGATTTGTTTCCCTCTTTGGGCTGATATATTTCACAATTGAATGCTTTAAAACATAATTTGTTATTCATTAAACTTGTTTTTCTTCTGAAAAACGGTAACAATGAATATAATGCCGACCGTCGATTTCAAGATTTTTATCAAATAGCAATGCAAGCACGAGAAAATTTAAAATGACCTCACTCGCGAATGTTGAAAAGGTCGAAGGTTGGTAGAATTAAAGTTGTTCTATTCCAAACAAGGGTGCCTCTTAAAAAAAATGCCTGGGTACCTTGATTTGTTTAATTTCATATCTTGATAGATCATGAAACGTAGATATGATTTCATACCAAAATATTGGTACGGGTTCTGGCTATACAGTGTAGGAATAATTGTTTATGTGAAGAAGAAATATATTTTTTTTAATGGGATAACTTCTCCTGCAGTGGAATTTGCTATGTTCCCGGAGGATAGGAGCTAGGTTTCCTTATTGTGAAGCTCCTTTTTTCATGAGCTCAGGTGGGCGTAAAGTCCACCGGCCCCTTTTTTGTTAACGTTGTACCTTATTATTGATATCAATTTGTTTAAAGGGCAACCTGATATTGATCCGGAAGAAGCAATTAAGAATGGAATGGCTCCGTGGAACAGATCTCGAATAATGGTCATTGGTCCTGCAGGGGTTGGCAAGACTAGCCTAATCCGTCGACTCACAGGACAGGAGTAAGTGAAACGTTGCTCTTGTGATTGTACTTTCTCTGTAAGTATAATCATTTGAAATGTTTATCTTGAAATACATAATTTCTTAAATGTTTAAGATTCTGAAGTAACATGGAGAAGCGTGGAAGATGCTAACTTCGATTAACGCCCAAATCACAGTTTTTTTTTCTTCTGTTCTTTGATATTCATGTTTGTTTTACGTTTTTTTCAAAAAAACTCTGAGACAGAGCACGTTAACACAACATTTATTTTTTTCAACATTATGAAATAACCGTTCCGTACATGTTTCGTTTCCATAACCCAAATGTAATTCTTCATAACTAGTTACATTTCATTTGTTTTTGCCGGACCCACTAGAGTCTGCTGAAAATTCTCCAAGGTAATTTGCATGAGCAATGCCATATAGAAATATGACGGACGTGGGTCGGGGATGGGGGGGGGGGGGCTTTCATTCCCCGATGATAATCAAATCAGACGATTTTGGTAATCGTCACCATATATAGGTGCAGCGAGGAGATGCTCCTCTATTCTATGAAGCCGGATATGCAAGAGTACTTTATTCAATAATTTTGTTAAAGCACAGATGTAGCATTATTTTGAAAAAGAAGGGATTCTTACCAACCAGCTCAACAAGAAACGTGCATAATGGATTCCATGGTCTAAACTTGTTTCAAAAACTGTATATAAACCCCTCGAGAAGTTTGGAACTTCAGGTATGATCAATTATATCTCTCTTGTCATAATTATCGCTTTGTTGAGTCTCATTAGAAGTGGTGCTTATTCTTCTTTAGAGTGATACCATATCTGGTATGACTTCGCCGCCATGGAATGAGCAGTCTATCAGAATAAGAGACAGGGTTACAAGTAACAATTTTAAAAACGCACTGGTATCGTTATGCTACGCACTTTTCTTTCTTGCATAAAAGAGTGTGACTTATGTAAATTACTGTGGAGCTATTATTCTAAACTGATCATCCATGAATGCCAAATTCTTAAGAATATCAACATAACATTATTATAGCTAACACAATCATGCTGAAAAGGAAGAAGCAAAAAAAAATCATCGAAAATATTGTTGCAGCGTGTTTTTTACCCATAACTTAATTCATGTTTAATTAAGTGTACTGCACATTTGTTTGAATGTTAATGCAAGTTTGTTTGAGTGATCATGCATTATTTTGTTTAATAGTACTTGCATGTTTTTTTGTGTGTGTAATGTGTATGTTGCTCTAAGATCTAACATCACAACAGTCCAACATTTTTTAAAGAAAAAAGAATTTACATCCGACCAAGTGCAGTCTATGCATTTTGAAACTTTGCACTTTTTACTTTGCCCTCAATTTTGATAAAGGCCTACTGCACATTCCATAACTGAAAAAAAATCATAACAAATGGGATCCTATTTTAGTGGAATAAATTCACTTACTAAAGATAGTTAATGCTAGTTTTACATTATGTTCCCGACGGCCACGGCAATCACATTTCAGGCCACCGTGGACTAAACGGGATGGACGTGAGACAACGCGGGGGGACGGAATGGGCAAACGTGACAGGCTGTGAAACATAGTAGGCTGTAGTAAAATGGGATGAACGCAACAAAACGTGACAGTACGTTATAGGCCGTAACAAAACTTTGAGGCGGTTCGTAGTGGGACGGTTTACGCGCCCGGCGCGCAAAGGCGCATTGGGTTCTACTACGGTCTGACACGACGCGCTGGTCCCATGATACAATGATTTATATTGCTTGGGAGGTCTTTTTTATACCGTCGGCACAAACGCTCTTCAAAGCTGCTCGGCGTCCACGTTTCATTCGTAAAAAGCCTTGACAGAACGTGAAAAACGTGTCAGACCTTGATCAGAACTTGAGAAATGTGAGGGACCACATCAGAACATGACGGGCCGGCAGGGAACGTACTGGCATCCGTGGTAGACCGCAGGCTGAACCGTAGTGTGCCTTGGACCCTCCGGGACAGCATCCTCTTTCCCTTCCATTGATGGCCCGTCATGGAAACCGTGAAAGGCCTTGAAAAAACTTGGCAAGACCTAACAAAACTTTAATACTGCGACAAATTTACCAAAATCCCGCGGTGCAATACGTTTCGGGCAAACGGTGCTGCCGTTGCCACCGGGAACATAATGTAACCCTAGCATTAACACAGCGAAGATTATACTATTATGAGAGAGAGATATTTGTCGGGTTAATAAGACTCGGCAGGTATGTATTCATGTTCAGATATTATTAAAGTGGTAAACGTAATATAATCATATATTTTTTCTGGGTTGTAGACTAACAGGTTCAAAAGCCTCTGAGACTATCTGAGTCAATTTGCAAGAGAATCTCTACAAATTCACATTGGTTTTGGGGGCACGCATCTCGGAAATTGTTAAAATAAAGCATACGCTCTCTCTCCTCCTCAAGGAACTGGCATAGACTGATTGTATTGTCGGAATATGATGAGAGTGAGATCTAACAACATTACTTATTATTTATCACATTACATTGTGAGATGAAATCTTGCTAAAATGATTCCCAATCCTAGAATCGATTCTCAGAATACCCATTTAATAAAGATTGTGGGGGTATTCTATGGCATTGAGATAAAATGTAAGATTATATCTGAGATAAGGTTAGAAATCAAAACCTTGACAAAATAGTGAGAACAAAATTATGATTTGGAGGAGCCAAAACAGGAGTCGCCAGCCGCTGGATCCATATACCGGAACGAGATGTGGGTTTGTGTATTGGAGCTTTGGGTACAGTGCTAACCACGTGTTTGAGCTTGTCGGAAAATATTGGGATGATGACCTAAATAGGCTACTAGTATTAAACGTTTTTGTATATACTAATTATTTGGAGAGTACTTTTGATCTTCATTACAGGTTTAATCCACATGAAAAGAGTACTAAAGGAGCGGAACAGAACGTTGTGACCAAGAACGCAGTTAACAGCTGGGAATTAGTTAATGACGCTCATACAGGTAATGAGACTCTAGCGGATAATTTCTGGATGATTCTCGGAAAAGATTTGCGTATTTATTCAGCAAATATTATAAAATTGATTGTACTAATTGCAAAGGGGGTGCTAGCGGATCCATGGTTTGAAGAGACATGTGCAAGATGGATTTCTAATCGCTATATTTTTAGCTGTAAGCCCCACAAATAAAAACAACTCTTCAATATCCTGGATTGTTGTTTTACAATATTTTTTTTTGAACGGACACAAAAGAATAAAGGCAAAGTGGCCAAAAGCAGTATCGTCTCTTGCCCAAATGTAAACTTGTTATTTTATTTCTATATTTAAAAAGAGATCAAGCTGATGTCATCTGACCCCTGACCACGCCCTTGTTATTAATTTATGTCGACGTTATTGTAATCTACATACAATAAGGCCCGGTGACACTCGAGATATCAATTATTATGGAGCCAATGCCTTAGATATAAAACATACATTAATACTTAGGCAAGATAGTCATCATTCAGTGCCATGGACAGAATAGGGTCTGTGCGCGCACCCGTGCCCCTTTGGATCCACTCCTTCGGTATTCAAACATTCATTTAATGGGGAACGTTGCGAGTGCGTGTTACGTCGTCTCCCCTCCATTTTTTTTTTACTTCACCGCCGTTTAATTGTAATTTTTTAATATGCCCATACTGTAACATTCAGACAGTTTGTTTTAAAAATAGCAGCGCTATGAAAAAAGATAAATATATCAGTAGTAGCCTGACTATGGCATGTGGGAAAGACGACATTATACATGCGGGTACCTTCACAAACGGTTCTAGGACAATTACCCCCCGAGGACAACTACCCCCGAGGACAATTACCCCCCGAGGACAATTACCCCCGATGACAACTACCCCCCGATGACAACCACCTCCGAGGACAATTACCCCCGAGGACAACTACCCCCTCGATGATAATTACCCCCCGAGGACAATTCCCCCAATGACAATTACCCCCGAGGACAACTACCCCCGTGGACAATCAGGATTCAATCGCAAAAGACGATCTGACACATTGAGAGATGGCTACGAGCCCATAAAATCCCCTGCATGAACCCATATTCGTTCAAATACTATATCACGTTGTCTTCCTCATTACTACACATTTCCCTTTTATTATAATTTATGCAACGCCAGTGCGGTTGCTAATTTCCACGAAGGATGTAAGTTTTAGGTAATTGTCCAGCGCTTTTCAAAATGCATAGAAATACATTTCTCTGGAGCAGCGTTATTTTAACATTTTTGGTTATCACGGTACCCTCTCAAGAAATGAAAAGTTTCTCCCGAATCTCCCAAGTCTTTACAGATTATTAATTTTGCATGACTCTGGCTCTCGTCAAGTGCCATGCACACATGTATGGGCACATTTAAGAATAAAAAGGAGAAGACATTTTCAAACTGGTAAAAAATTAGTTTGTAATCCACACTCTAGAAACTATTTAAAGTACTGTATGCGGGCACCTTGCCGCCAAATGTACATAAATAAAGAGTGATGTATTCGGCCATAATCTTGATACACGAATTTGAGGATATTTGCCTTGCTGTCAAAATATTGTCAGCGAGCGAGGAAAGAAGACACTTTAGTATCTTCAAAATGTTATTTTCTCATGTAATTACATTTTTTAACCGTTTCCGGTATTTGATTTTTTTAAACAAAATCAACGTTTTTCAAATCATTCTCTTGCGGCATCCCCACCCCCCCCCCCCCACTCAGTGTTTTTTAGGGTACGCATATGCTTGTTCCCTTTTTTTGAAAGCACCCCCTATGTGAGGACTGCCCCCCTTTCGCGGGCTTTTCGCGGGCTTTTCCTGCCTTGGAGACCCCCCTAAATCATGAAAAATGCTAAATGTACCCCTCTAAATTCGGAATAATTTCTCAGGAGTCCAAAGAGATGAGAGAAAAAAAGAAAAAACACCCCCTTTTGAAAGAAATCTCCTGGTGAAAATTTAATACACCCCTTTTGTACAATTATCGGGCCGGACTTTGTCGCACGAAAAGTACCCCTTTACCGGACATTTTGGTAACACGCATGGGGTCCATCCGTTCTCGGAGTGGGGGGGGGGGAACCCCACTTGAAAAACGCTGTGCTGGCGTAACAGAATCAAATGAGATGAATTACCAGAGAGCGTATATTTATTTTCTTTTGACATGACACCGTACATATAACTTGAAGGCAATTTCTATTTCAAAATAATTTAACGTACACGAAAACATATTATACTTCAGCATGACAACAGAAATAATAGATAACGTGAAGAAAACCTTAATAATGGAACATGCCATGGATGAGGGCCCATTATAGATACAAAGACAAATATACGATCAGCTGATTAAAAAAGTTACAGAAGATGCATATTAAAGGAAATCTTACATCATAATTTCTTTGTTGTGCCATTGATGGTGAGAGAGGCTGTAACGCATACTCATCTGTTCTTTACTCGGTAGCAAAACTACAGGGAAATTGGGCAACCTCCACCTCCCCCCCATATCGAATTGAATAATTTGAAAAGACTGAAATGAACTTCATAAATAACAAAGAAAATGAAGGTTTATGCAATTTTCTGTAAATAGCAATTTGGAGAGAAGCTTGCGTTATACGTCACAGTGTTATACATTCCTCGGGGGTTATTGTCCTCGTGGGGAGGGGGGGGGGGGGGGGGAGTTGTTCTCGAAGTGGGAAGGGGAAGTTGTCCTCGGGGTAGTTTTCCTGGGGGATAGAGGGTAATAATAATAATAATAATAACAACGTTTTATTTCACCAGGGTAGCCACTTCAGTTATGAAACTGCTCTTCCAGCGGGCCCTGTATAACATAATATGTTATTACTACCCTTCTCAAATATAATATGCTGAGCGCCTAGCTAGAAGGCAGAAGGTCCCATTGTTATAAGTATTTGGTATGACTCGGCCGGGGTTCGAACGCACGACCTCCCGTTCATGAGGCGGGCGCTCTAACCACTGAGCCACCATGCCCAGTAGTGTCCATAGGGAGTACTTGTCCTCGGGGGGGGGGGGGGGGGGAGGGGGTTATTATCCTCGGGGGGTAATTGTCCTCGGGGGGTAATTGTCGTCGGGGGTAGTTGTCCTCGGGGGGTAATTGTCCGCGGGGGTAGTTGTCCTCGAGGGGGGGGGGGGGGGTAATTCTCCGGGGGTAATTTTCCGGGGGGTAATTGTCCTTGGGGGTTATTGTCCTCAGGGGGTAATTCTCCGGGGGGTAATTTTCGTCTCCCCTCCATTTTTTTTTTACTTCACCGCCGTTTAATTGTAATTTTTAATATGCCCATACTGTAACATTCAGACAGTTTGTTTTAAAAATAGCAGCGCTATGAAAAAAGATAAATATATCAGTAGTAGCCTGACTATGGCATGTGGGAAAGACGACATTATACATGCGGGTACCTTCACAAACGGTTCTAGGACAATTACCCCCCGAGGACAACTACCCCCGAGGACAATTACCCCCCCGAGGACAATTACCCCCCGATGACAACTACCCCCCGATGACAACCACCTCCGAGGACAATTACCCCCGAGGACAACTACCCCCTCGATGATAATTACCCCCCGAGGACAATTCCCCCAATGACAATTACCCCCGAGGACAACTACCCCCGTGGACAATCAGGATTCAATCGCAAAAGACGATCTGACACATTGAGAGATGGCTACGAGCCCATAAAATCCCCTGCATGAACCCATATTCGTTCAAATACTATATCACGTTGTCTTCCTCATTACTACACATTTCCCTTTTATTATAATTTATGCAACGCCAGTGCGGTTGCTAATTTCCACGAAGGATGTAAGTTTTAGGTAATTGTCCAGCGCTTTTCAAAATGCATAGAAATACATTTCTCTGGAGCAGCGTTATTTTAACATTTTTGGTTATCACGGTACCCTCTCAAGAAATGAAAAGTTTCTCCCGAATCTCCCAAGTCTTTACAGATTATTAATTTTGCATGACTCTGGCTCTCGTCAAGTGCCATGCACACATGTATGGGCACATTTAAGAATAAAAAGGAGAAGACATTTTCAAACTGGTAAAAAATTAGTTTGTAATCCACACTCTAGAAACTATTTAAAGTACTGTATGCGGGCACCTTGCCGCCAAATGTACATAAATAAAGAGTGATGTATTCGGCCATAATCTTGATACACGAATTTGAGGATATTTGCCTTGCTGTCAAAATATTGTCAGCGAGCGAGGAAAGAAGACACTTTAGTATCTTCAAAATGTTATTTTCTCATGTAATTACATTTTTTAACCGTTTCCGGTATTTGATTTTTTTAAACAAAATCAACGTTTTTCAAATCATTCTCTTGCGGCATTCTCTAGAAGGCAGAAGGTCCCATTGTTATAAGTATTTGGTATGACTCGGCCGGGGTTCGAACGCACGACCTCCCGTTCATGAGGCGGGCGCTCTAACCACTGAGCCACCATGCCCAGTAGTGTCCATAGGGAGTACTTGTCCTCGGGGGGGGGGGGGGGGGGGAGGGGGTTATTATCCTCGGGGGGTAATTGTCCTCGGGGGGTAATTGTCGTCGGGGGTAGTTGTCCTCGGGGGGTAATTGTCCGCGGGGGTAGTTGTCCTCGAGGGGGGGGGGGGGGTAATTCTCCGGGGGTAATTTTCCGGGGGGTAATTGTCCTTGGGGGTTATTGTCCTCAGGGGGTAATTCTCCGGGGGGTAATTTTCCGGGGGGTAATCGTCCTACGGGGGTAGTTTTCCGGGGGGTAATTTACATTTGCAAATAAAACAAAATTGCAACTGCATATTTGGAATTTGCAAATTATATTTGTAGTAAAATGGCCAAGGCTTGGTTATTAATGCTAGATACATTTCGTTGCTTTGTGTTTGTAGCCAAAGATGACCTGATACAGAGTATAGCAATGGACAGTGAAATTCGGAGCCACAGCCCGGTAAGAGCGCAATGTATGTTTAAGCTGGGTCCCGGTTAAAACAAACAAAGAGTAATCTGACTTGACCGGGAACTGTTTCAGAGCAATTTTTCAATGTGATCGTTATATTCCTCTGATATTGAAAATATTTTGATGGTAGATTCTCTGCTGAGATATTTTGTTGTAATACATTTAAAAAAAGAGAGACATTCTCTTTAAAGGAAATTAAAAATAATGATGAATTGTCCAATTATTTAACGTCTGTGCTATTTAATTATATCACTCATGTCACTCGCTTAAAGGAAGAACTCACACCAACAGAATAAATGTAGGTATGTTGAAAGAGTAGATGTATTCCTTGCCTATTGATGTGCAATATTCCTTACGAAAATGTAAACGAGATATATTAACGAAGATATTCTTGGCATGATGTAATGCCTTTTAATATGACATTATGTAGGGGCATGCATTTCTTTATATTATGACGTACAAGACAAACTTGTTCACGTATCATGCACCATGAAATACTTTTAATTGAATAAACAAACAATGAGTTCAAACCATAACTGAAAAGGTAAAAATTACATTTGGTGACGAGTAAGAATGACACAAGAATGATCGTAACTCATTTATTTAACAGTACTAAAATAAAGCATTTTACAAATCTATGTCATTGCTGCGAAAACTTTTTACCCCGGAATCTTAAGTCTGACAATTATAGTACGAAATAAAATAACATGTGAATGAAATACCTCTTTACCAGACACACGTGGGAAAAAAAAAAGCCACACATTTAAATTCATTAATAGTTGAAAAACGACTTCGCATAGTACTTTACATTTCGTGGGGAATATTGTACATTAATGGGCAAGAATACAACGAATCTCTTAGAATAACTAAAGTTATTTCTTTTGGTGAGGCTTTCTATATTTTTGTTCAGATATGGACCGGTGAACCGCTACAATACTTTTAAAATGCTCACTGAGTTCTATGCTAAAAGATGCAAACATATGAAGCGTATTGCACTCTATGTCATCATAAATAATGGCCTAGGATGTGCCTCGTCGTTTCTAAACGAGCTTTTAGTCATGAACACTAGCAACAAACTTGAACAGAAAATATGGTCTCAGTGACATAAAATATTTACCGATATCTGAAAGATACCCGCAAGAAGAAAAAAAAAAAGATTCGGTACATCTACACAAATTTAGCAATATGGGAAAATAGGACTAAGGCGTCTCTGATGCTAAGACTTCAATCAAATTATCCACAAGAGTCTGGTATTGGTTTCCCGCAGAAATCCTGTAAACATCAGTGATATATTTTTATTTTAAAGCATAGATGATGTTACCATTGTTGATATGTTAATGGAAACACACATTTATTTTTCTTTTACGATACATTTTTTGTATAAAATAACTTTAAAGAAAGGGGAAAACAAATCTGATTAGTTCTTTATTTTTGTCCGAGCATACTTCATTAGTATTTAAGATGTTCAAATTATCTTTCTTTTTTTTTTTTTTTTTTGTTTAAGTAAATATATTTAAAAGCTATGCCTGTGCATAACCCCAGATATTAAAAAAAAAATGTCCACAATGCACAGTTACTCGTATAAATTACATGACCTAAATTCTTTCAAAAAACTTATAAACAACATCAATCCCAATGAAATTACACGTTAACCATCTAATTGTTATCTTGTGGCATAACAATATAATTTGATTTTCTCTCTTTTAGCGTTCAACAGGAGGGGAAGAAAACAAAAGTGATCCAGAATTCAAAGGTACGTCAATGAAAGGATTGTTTTACTTAATTTTTAGAATGCTGTATACACTATATATTAATATATATATATGACACTTTTTAAGTTTCGATATTTTAAAGGCAAGTTAAATTCAAAATGCAATGTGATAATTAGTTTCCAACAGATCGACGACTGATAAACGATCAGTTTTCGATTAATATCAAAACGTTTGCTAACCGCCAACAGTAAGCAAGGAATTTAACTTTACACAATTTTAAAATGATGTTGTTGTTTCTTAACTTCTTGTTTATGTATTAAGTTTCTTTAAATTCTTTTCAACTAAAAGAAGAGAGCAAAAATAAAAGAAAACAAAAACTTAACAGCTATGAAAAGAAATCATAGTTTTGTACAATTTCAAATACTTAAATGGTGTTATCCCAGGGTATTTTATTCAAAATATAACCTTTTTCCCTGCTAAAGCAGCCTGGTAAAAAAAAAGCAAATGTAAGTCTTAAAGTATAATAATATATTACATATTATTTGTTACATATAAAACTGTTATATGTCTGTTATATGGAACAAGACAACGGCGACTACGTCTTCTATAAGCATCGGCCATAAATTCGGTATAGGAAATAGAAGGAATTATTCATGACAAATCACGATGAAAACAAAAAGCCTACTTACAAATGACAAATAATATCCTCCCCATACACACAGATGACGAGTTTCATTTCAAAAGGAGCTAAATCCACTTGGGGTAATTCTCAGTAAATCGCCTTAATTATTTCTCCACTTTCCCTTTAGCCATGGACGTTCATGTTGTATTGAATTTTAAAAGTGTCACCCTGGCCCAGTTATTTCGGATTTTTACTAAATATTTATACTTTTTTCTTGGATTTAGCTCCTTTGGGAATGAAACATGGATTTAGCTCGTTTTGGAATGAAATATGGATTTGATTTGATTTGATTTGATTTATTGGTTTCTGCATCTTTTTTCTTTTTTTAATCATACATTTTCATGAACATAATATGGTTTGATACAATTTTTTAAGTGTATATAGTTTTATACAGATAATAAACAAAATTAAACAAATATATTGAATGCATATTTAACATACATTAGATGCAGGAGGGCTACAGAAATAAGCAAAGTAGCCTGACGTCCCCGCAGTTCTTAACTTAGAAACAACAATACAAATAAAAAAATCCTCTGGACGGCCATGCATGGGCACACAGAAGATTTTTTGATGTTGGGAACCAGGGTAAAATGCAATAAATTTTTGAAAATGTATTGCATTTTCTGTGTTTTTTTTTTATTTATGGAAACTGCCCCCTAACCTAGCCCCCGCTGCGTACAGTCATGGTTCAGTGACAAAGCAATGGCCTCGTAACTGTGAGACCCCAGGATCAAAACAGTGTCGATGCGCTATATTAGTGCCCTTTTGTGGGGCATTAATGCTCATTACTGTCATTTATGATTATGGTTTTATTCAAATTAAACAATGGGGAAAAGTATGAAGGTAGAAGACCATTTTGTAAGCGAAACATGAAAAGTGCTATTTGTAGAATATTTATATCATCAGCTTTTAGAGTTTTTAGTTTTGAAAACAAGGGATTGGTGTGGTCACGATAGGAAGAATTAGTACATATACGCATGGCTTTCTTTTGTAACAGTAAAATGGCGTCAACATTGCTTTTCGAATTTGCCCATATAATGTTATAATGTTCCTTTTGGAATGAAGCTGTGATATGTTGTTTACTTTCTTTTCATTGTTGCTGTTGTTGTTGTGATGACACTATTATTACTTAAACGGAAAGGTTTGCTACTAAATTTGAACAAATTTCAGTGGCCTTGTTGAAGGAAAAAAAAATTATACACACATTATCCTATCGAGTAACCTGTTAACTTTCGAAAATATTCTGTTTCACCATTTTTTTTTTCACCACAAAGAACACTTCGTGCAGTCTTTAAATAAATTTAACAATTAGACAAACATATTATGGTTCAAATTTGTAATTGGAAAACTAATAATCATCATGACTCAAAGAGTAAAAATAGCACTATCAATTTCAAGCAAAATCAAAACTTCTTTGATAGTTGATATACAGTGATCTCTTTTCTCTTCTTCTAAAATGTATGAATTAATTTCAGTTGCACCAGACAAGTTTTACAACATAATATTGCTTACTGTTTCCTATACAATTGATGTTCCAACTTTCTTTTAGATTGCAATTATGAGCTTGATACCTAAATTCAAATCTGCAATCCAAAGTTATGTCATACGTCATGTCACATTACACGGACATTTTTCATTTTATTTTACAAATCTAATTACAGTGGAGGTTAAACTGGTTCTGTTTAATTTCAAATAAAAATAAACATAAATAATAATTAGACATAAATGAAAACAACGCAATGGGGTAATTAAGTACAGCACGTAGATACAAAGTCTATGAAACCCAATTACTTGTCATTAATTATTAACTAAAATGATGTTGAAATTAAGTATTGAATATTATCGATCCTTTTTTCTACAATCAAGTAAGGAAGTCCATCGTGAATATGAGGTCAAGACAGTCGATGTGAGTTATGTACAAGTCAAAATCACCAAAGCTTAATATACAATTAAAATATACAACAAAAGAATATAAATAGCGTAAAATTGACTGAATAAATTGTTAAATTTTGATCTCTGTGTTTGATGATGATCAGAAGGATAAATAAACAGCTACGATTATAACGATTTTGAAATATATGACGTTATCATAATATCTATGAATAAATACCACTGTCTATAAAAATCATAATGGGGGTACACTTTAGTATAAGACTGCAGTCTATGTTGGAACATAGTCCCGCATTCATGGTTATTAAGATATTTCTTCCTTTTATGAAGCACATAATGATGCTTTTCCGGCAGGTGCATTTTTCAGGGATTCATTTTGTTACACAATATCGTCTTAGCTTCTGTATTTTTGTCGGAGCAATGACGATTACAAACAGAACTGTGAAACCTTTAATGCAAAACGACATGTGTGTGTTTGTGTGTGCGTGCGCGCGCATGTGCGTGTGTGTACATTATGCCTTGAAACAAAGCCAAGCCAGAATAGAGGTGTGCGTTCTATACTACGATCTGATTGGTCAATTGGATTTAGCTCCTTTTGGAATAAAACATGATATTGTACCTACAATTGTTTATACTTCCTGGTAAAATTGTAGATTCTGATATTGTTGATTATGTTCCCATGTTGGAAATGATTATTTGTATAAAATATAGATTTAGCTTCTTTTAACATGAATTCATACCTGTATATAACATAACTAAAGAGAGTTGGCCTGTATTCCATTATTTTATTTGTGTTAAATTGTATGTCATATAAATCCAACGATATTCGCTAGTAGAATGACTTGAAATGAAATTGAATGTCGAAAAGAAGATCAGTGATTTCATAATGATCAATGTGTGTACAATCCCTTATTTCTATAACAACACTTAATTTGCTTTGCTTCGTCAAATCAGACAGCAACCGATCAACTCTAGATGAAAACGAAAAAATCGCGAACATTTTGCAGGGTATTACTCGTGACGAGATCACAAAGGTGAAGTCATCCAAAGTTGATATAACCTACAGCATATGGGACTTTGGAGGACAGGAAGTTTACTACATCACACATCCAGTAAGTACATAGACCTAATATATATTATATATAGAGAGAGATAGGAAGAGAGACGGTGTATTGTTTTGGGACGGAGGAGATATAAATAGAGAATAAAACAGAGAAAAGGTATGACACATTTTTGCCCGTATGTCTTATTCACGTTATGATAATGCACAATACAAGTTAATTAATAAATACACATTTTAAAATGCAGAAAAAAAAAGAAAAAAAACGAAATACGCGCCTAAGGCAATAGGCGCTAAATCTTAAGGAAGTAAACAAGACCCGAAGGCTGAGAGAGGGCGGTAGAAAAGAAGAGAGAGAACAAATAACGAGTGGAGGAGAAAGACAGAGAGATAAAAGGTGCTGCAACTTTTGCTCTAGAGCAATTGTTCCGATTTATGACTATGTTTCGTCAGAAGTAAACAATGTGTGTAACAGTATTGTAATATGTTTTGTTAAGGTTTAGAGTTGAAGTTTGGAATTTAATCAGTTAGCGTAGGAAATCGATACGAGGCAAATGTCGCAAGAGCATGTGTCGTACAAAACCATTGAGGCAATTAAGTTCTTGGCTAGTGGCATATCCTGCAAGGAACAATTAACGATTACAGTAGAAAATAATGTGAGCAGAAATTTGTATATACCTTGCGGCGTCATTACACGGATATATAGAGTGAACAAAACGAGTCATTAAGTAGACATGACCATTAGCTGGACATTGTGTGTGTCTTGTTAACGATTATATAAAACTAAATAAGTGCTGCCCTCTACGTATATTTGCTGGCAGATGAAAGTTAAATGCCTCCCAAGAAACAAAAGGTTTTATAATTACTTATTAGTTTAATTTGTTATATTGTTTTTAATGTAGGGTAAGGGTTTGAGTTAGGGTTGGGGTAAAATGCCAATGTGTATGCTGCCCTGCTAATATACGATTTAGGGTTATATATAAAGTGTCCTGTTAATAAAAGAAGATGGTATATATCGTCCCTATTTTCACGAAGTGACGGTAGTGAGGAAAATCGTAACGCAAAGTGAATACATATAAATGGTCAAGCATTTTCAATGACTCTCTCAATAAATTGTCTGTACAGCTTTTTCTGTCATGGCGGTCTCTATACATTCTTGTTATTCCGCTACACCTTGAGCTCAGTGAGGAGGCACCGCGCAAAGAAGATGCTGAAAATGCTCCAAAACCAGTAAGTAGTTTTCATTCAGTTATTAGGTCTCAGCCATACACTAAGTCATTCTTGGTGGCAACTGGTCGCCAACTAGCGACAACTGAGCCTGCAAACAATGACAACTATTCCTGACTAAATTTGAAACAAGTTTTACTCATCAACTGGGCGCTGAAGGGTTGGAGAAAGGATGCCAAATCGCTATCTCCACTACCCCCAACCCCCTCCGAGTGCCAAAATTTTAGTTTCACGCACCCATTTCGAATGCACTGTGTGATAGCTTGGTGACCGGTTTGTCGTGTGCAACCTAACTGTGCCGTCCTGTCTCGATCAGCATGTAGCCCGTAGTCACCGAGGTAGATGTCTATAATTGTACGGATCACAGTAGTTAGATGGTACGTGGTAACTGTCACTTCGTATTCGGCTATTTTGAAAGTATATAGTAAGCAATTTTCTTAAAAAAAATCAAACTCAATTGTCAGTTGGAACATGATGCTATACTGTGAATATGCTGCACGAAAATAAACACAAACACCTTCAAAAAGATATCTCTCAAAGAGAGATGTTGATTAGGAGATATTCCCAACAAATCATATACAGCGCGCGACCTGGAAACATTTGCTCTGAAGGTAATACAAGTTTGAAATCCTTGAACGATCGCGACACTGTTCTCGGCATTCTGTCAAGGAACAATATTAAAATGATGAACATGCAGTGGGATTCCCTAATTAGTTTTTCTCGTACAATCATGGACTTGCAGATAAATCGAAGGAAGTCAGTAGCAGCCGACAAGACAGGAATCTTGAAGTAGCTTTCATATATATATGTATATTTCTCATGCATAATATCGCCTGCGCGCCGTATGCATGCACCGTACAAGTATGTAAGTCCTGGAAGTGGTCCAAAATTATATACAAGAGGCGCACATTCCAGCATTTCGGGGGTATCGGAGAAAACAAGGGCGAGAATTTCCTCCCCCTTAAATATTTGTGGGGTAGCAGCTCGTTGCAATTTTGTTTGGAGCTGCAATACTGTAATAGCCGAAATAGTTCATAGATTAATGCCTATGATCCTGAAATATGAATCGCTAAAGCGGCGATCCACTTACACACTAGACTCGTGCTACAGGAATTTATAACAGGCGTCTTCTTGTATTGAGAATTGAAGAAAAACAAAATGTTTTTTTTCAGTTGTCTATGAACCAATGCAGGGGCATGCACATTAATATGAGGTGGCAGGTACTAAAATATTTTCTAATACACTCTCTTATCATAATAAGGGGGCCCTTTAGGGATACCAGTGAGATCTCCTTGTGGATACTTAGGAACATACTATTCAGTGTTTTTAACTATACAGATTCGGTACGGATTCTTTTGTTCTGTTTCCTTTCCACATAAACTCTGAAAAAGAAAATATCTTGTAATTCTCACATGTTTGTATTTGTTTAAACAAATTGCTGAAGAACCCGAGTTTTTCTTCATTATTTAATTGTTGTTTATTCACAATCATCACATGAATCCCAAACTCCAGTTGCGCAAGTTTAGTGCTCAAAATGAAAGGCATGTGGCATGTAATCAGATAATTCTTCAGCATAAATTATGTTATATTGATCAAAAGTGTATAATTTTGCATGATATAGCCAAATTATGCTTGATGAACCATCTATCTCTCAATTTAAAATCCAACTGCCGATTATTTCACTTTTCTATTGGATTTCGATTTGGGTTTGAGATCTGTGTTTTATTGTGTGTACCACAGCATTTATCCATTTATTTTTGCTTATGAAAGTACAGTACCTATAACTTGGACAAAACTATTCCTGATTTTAAAATTATAGTTATCGCTTTCGATGAAAAGTCTTACTTCGCATTTACTTTCCTTTTTTTAACGCCCTTTGCTGGGCATTAAATGTGTCGTGAATTTGAATGTGTCTTTCTTTTGAAATGCTAAAATAAATGAACACAGTACAATTTTTGATTTGATTGTATTATGAAGAGCTGTGTTCATGTTAAATCTAATTTAAGCTTAAATTAATACAATTCCGCAACTGACAATTAAAACTTCACTTTTGGTTTTCAATTCAGTTGAAAGGGTCGGTTGTAAAAACACATCGTACCATTCTGGACTTGGTACATTTCTGGTTGATGTCAGTATACACCCATGCAGTACCATATTCTCACCTAGACTCGACATATGAACCTAAGGTCTTGATAATAGGGACGTTTGCGGGTGATAAGAGCACGCGAATCAGCCAGGAAAAGGTAAGATAACTTTAGAAAAGGAAGTTATGAAATTGTTATATCATATTTTACAAAGAAAAGCAACTGCACACATTATATCGTTTACACAGATCTTAGAGAAGAAGATAAAGGAGAAAAGGGAAAATAAAGTATATATTTCTAGTTGTTCAGACTAACATGATGGCAATAGAAATGTAAGGATTTCATTATTTGTTTATAATTATGTGTCTGTCATTAGAATTTTAAACTAATTAGTATGAGTTACTTAATCAGTTAATGCGACGCATTTCGAAGAACACCATGCCAAATCAGATTCAGTAGTAGAAGGGAGGGAAGAGAGAGAGAGAGAGAGATGGAGACAGAGAAAGAGGGTGGGGTTCCTAGTACTAATTAAATATAAGGCAATATTACCCTTACAATTGATTTATACACAGGTGGAGTCTAAAGTTCAAGAACTGGAGGTCCTGATAGGATCCCAACCATATCAGAAGCAAGTTCTGTTTCCCATTTGTGTGATTGACAATAAATCTTCTACAAGGTCTGAAGTAAGTTGGTGGGTAATGATATTTTCATTACGTGATATTACAAAAATTGAACGCGCTTAACAATTTTACCCCTAGTCCACCTCAAAAACGATTTACAGTTTAATAAAAAAAGGTATCTCGCCAAACGATTAACATACCCGTGGAAATATAATGGTCTCTAATATCATATGAAATATACTATCTGATGATATTTTGGCGTTTCATTCGTAATTAATATTATAATTATTATCATGATAATGATTATAACACTGATATTATTTTAGTTAGGCACTAAAGCATTGATAGAGTTCTTCTATTTTAGAACCACTCTACAGAACAATATGAACATTGTTTTTCAATTTCTGTTATCTCCTCAAACGCAATGGTTCCTTTTTTTCTTGTTTTACTCCTGTCTTTTCATTGTACTTCACTTTTGTGATAAAAAGAAAAAAACCTATTATTTCAGAAATTGAACTCTATGACCTTAATCAATTGATCTAATTAGATTGTTTTCCTATGGTGATATATACAATATTGATGTTCAAAGTTTATATCTCAAGTGGTTATCTAAATATCGCAACAACGAGAAAGTGGGACGGACGGACATACGTACGAACGGAAGGACAAGCAACCTGTAAACACAATGCCTCCAGAACCACTATCGTCGTACACAAAACTTGTTTTCAGATTTAGTTGTCGCTGTTTATAGATGAAACATAAAGGTCAATTTTAGAAATTCGAGTTATTACCATTGTTATCACAATATGTAAATAATGTCTTAAGGTATGAGCTTCAAACATGGTAGCAGTATTACTATTATGAAGATGACCCAATTATATTTAGGGGCTAGTAGGACAAGATCGATCATAGTTGTCAGTTGACATTCGATTATTTATTTTATTCATCATCATATGCCATGAATTTTACCATCCATTTCTTATTTTTAATTTAAGTCGAAGGCACATAGGTCACGCAGTCGCATTTGTATTGTTGTTTGTATTGTATGTAGGAGTATTAGTAGTGGTATTAGTAGTAGAACAAATGTTTCCTGCTTGGATGTTGCAATGACTACCTTCCAGATGATTTTGAAGTTTATTTCCAACGAGAAAAGGTTTTTCCTATTGGCTGATAATCGAACATTGATGATCGCGAAGTTGAAAAAGATAATCAAATATAATGCATGTGTCTTTATCACAGGAAGTAAGACAATTATGTATATGAAAAGACAAAAAGCTGGTGAACATGCGTGTAAAGGTTTAATATTTATATTATCAAATGTTATTTTGCAGGTGAATACAATTCAAGATCGCATCGATACACTCATAAAGGACTTAGAGTATATGAAAGTTCACAAGCCAGTTAAGTGGAGAACCTTTTTAACTGAAATAGAGGACAGTGATCAAAGCACCCTAACAGTTACAGAGGTAAGCAGGGCAGATATCATACGTTCTTAGTGCACTCATGACAAAATACAAGCTCCTTTGCCTACGTTAGACTATTGTACATCTGAATATCCAGATAAGAACAAAGAAACCGTTTTGAATTGCAGGCTAACACCAGATAGTGAACTAGACATCGTTATTTGTATATAGCCATGTATTTCAAGTTGCCTATGTTGTGTGAACGCAGAAATGATCTCCTTCTGCGTTTTGGACGTGGTCTACTCGAGTCTGAACGGCATCGTGACATGCTACCTGCTACTCGTCAACGTGTCTCTCACCGCAGTTCAACACTTAGAAGTGCTCATCTACTAGACCTACCGTGTTGTAAAACCCAACGATATAGGAACTCTGCAATCCCATTTTTAACACGAATGCTCAATTATTCCATGTAGTTTTAGCTTTTTACCCCATGAATGCCTACTATAGGCCTACATGTCTTTAGTAACATGATATATATACATGTGCCCTGAATATACACGTGGCTTCAATTCCTTAAATACATATATTTTTTAATACTCATGTTCCTACATATATTATTGAAACAACTTTATTCTGTTTACATGATTTATGCACCCATTTCAACTTTTTAATTCATAGCATATATATACATATATATAGTACAATAATGCCAGAATGAGACACTGCGTTTAATTTTGTTATTTTGTTACACTTGTTTACACATTATTTACACACGCTTGTTCATTTAGATCTTCTGCAGGTGCCCATTTCATTTCTTAATTTCCAACTTTCTTCATATTTGCTAGTAGAGTTGTTTATGTTTAAAACATGTAAATCCGATATTATCACCATCACGTTTTATCTATCAATTATGTTAATTCAGTTTAAAATTGGATCAGTTTTTATAAGAAAAAACAAAGACGAAACCATAAGAACGAAGTGGGGAGCGAGATAAACAGTGTCTTATTTAACAAAACCGGAGAGGCAAAATAGGGGAATCTGAATCTGATATGTTAAAATTGAAAATAGAACGATATTATTAACACGTGCCTTGAAAAGTTTGAACTTGGAAATAAAAAGAAAATAAGTTCGTGCCAAAATAACGGGAGGGCATCACCGACACTTTTTGCTTCCGTCTTTCATTTGAACCCAACAAACCTTTAAGAATTAAGCCTCAAACCCAATCCACCTAGGGTTACTCAATTACGGAGCTACGGTCACTGAAAAAAGGCGATTGTCATCATGCGTTACCGTTCATGCGTGAAATTTGGCATGGATATGTGCAATGATAAGAATAAGATACTGAACAAATGTATGACAAATTCTGGCATAGATTTAGATATCATTTCGATAAGAATATTCCAAAAATTGAAAGCACACCAACAGACATATCCCAATGAACCCGTGGTTTATAACATATACAAAATAAAAGGAATAACCTAAATAATCACAGTTATCATAACATTAGATCTTACAAGAAATATAGAAACAAATTGACTACAATTATGTCGATTTCAAGTTAACTGTACTTATCAAAACAGCTCGAAAATGCACATAAAAATATGAGCTCTACATGGAAAGTTATTAATCGAATCATTTCTACAAAAGAAAGATCCCTCAAAGTACAAACCTTATCCAAATCAGTTTGGCTACATCAAGTCATATTCTACTGAGCTTCCACTCATACATTTGTATGACAGACTGTCGAATGCCTTGGCTGGTCATACAAATATAATTTGCGTCTTCATGGATTTGATCAAACCATTCGACACGCGAAGTGTCGTAGTCTAGTGGTTTAAGCACTTGACTTGAAATTCAAAGGTCGTGGTTAGATCGCGAACACGGCACTAATGTCTTTTGGCAAGGCATTCACCTTCATTTGCCACACTCGACCCGGGTGAGGTAAATAGGTACCTGGCAGGAATTGATTCCTTGAAATGCTAGAGCGCTGTTATGGCAGCTATGCCAAAGCCGGGGTAATAATATATGCGCCTCGGAATATAATTTCTAGATCGATGGCGCTATAGAAATGCCTATTATCATCATCATCATTCTTCAAACGGAACTACAGTGTTACGGTGTTAAAAGATTACGTTAAATTGGCTTCAGAGCTGCTTGCTAGACATAAAACAGTTGAATTATTATTGTAATTTTAACTCTTACTAAATATTGGACATTAAATGTGAAGTCCCAAAGGGCTCAATATTTTTTCTCTTGTCTCTAGTTTTATGTCAAAGATATTTATAATTCATCAACAGTCTAACAATATATAATATTTGCTGATGGCACAAAAGTATTTATCTCCTATTCAAATGTCAATGTACTCATCGACACTTTAAACTCAGAACTCCCAAAACTTGCCAAAAATGGTTTCGATGTCATATACTATCTTTAAATCTTAAGAAAACAAACTGCATATACTTTAAAACCCATGATAAACCTGTACAATTTGATGTACCGTTGGAAATAGATGATACTGTGTGATCGATCAGAAAACAAATACTAAATTTCTTTGAGTATAATTATATCAAAGAACGTTTATATTGGTCGGACCATGCCAAAATCGAAAAACATTCCGTGCAATGTAGATGTTCTGTACCATACACATTTATATTCATAGTATAAAATACTATTACAACATACCATAATGCAATCTGGGCGAATTCCAAATGTCTCAACGGCCCAATTTTAAGATATAACAAAAAGGCTATAACTCTAACTGCACTTTTTAAGACAAAGAAAGACTAACAAGACGATCAAAAATAATGTGTTTTTATCCAAACCCAAAACCGCTACGGCACATACATCAATTATATGATTTTGGGACTTAATTATGAAACATATAATCATGCTCAAGATTTGTGCAATTTGTTAACTTTGGAAGAACGCAGAAATAAACTTTGTTTCGATTTCGCCATTAAATTAGAAAAGCATGAACTGTGTTCTTTATGGCTACCAAGTCAAAGAATTGTTAATTTTAATTTAAGAAATGTACAGAAATATTCTCAATTTATTTGTAAAACCAGTCGTTTTAATAGTAGCTCTATTCCCTATTTCGTTCGCATCTTAAATGATTATTATTTAAAAAAGTAAGCTTCATGCATTGTGTATATTTTGTATGTTTAATGATGCTGTCTATTATACGTATTAATTTATCTAGTATATTTATCCTTTATATGTCATTAATTTTATTTCATGTTCAAATGTACAATGCTGTATTTTAACCATCATACCCTGTAAATGACCTGCAATTCAGCTTCGGCTGCCATAACGTCATGTGAATAAAACCTTTATTGAATTGAATTGAATTGAATTGAATATAGAGTGTCCTGGACGGTTCTATGACACCTACCCCCTGGACATCCAACCCCGTACGACCACCCCAAGTCAACTACCCCCTAGGACAACTACCCCCTAGGCAACCACCCTCTAGGACGACTATCCCCCGGGACCTCTCCCCCGGACAACTACCCCTCAGACAACTACCCCTATGACAACAACCCCCGGACAACTACCCATAGGACAATCAACCCCACCGGATAACTACCCCCAGGCAATTACCCACCAGACATCTACCCCCTCCGACAACCTTCCTCTAGGATAACTATCCCCAGACAATTATCATAGGGGGGAGTTTTTTTTGGGTAGTTGTCCCGGGTGTAGTCGTCCTAGGGGGCAGTTGTCCTAGGGGGTAGTTGTCTTTGGGTAGTTGACTGGGGTGGTTATCTGGGGGCTGGATGTATAGGGGGTAGGTGTCCGGAAACAGGCCTGGCCATATGAAATTCCCTGCCTCTTGATCAAATGAATATCCACTTAGAGCTTTCAATCAAAGCAGCAGTTAAGAGAATGCTGCTCTTGTTATATACTGTTTAATTTTAGATTGGCTTTTTCCTGCTTTATTAGCAAAGATACGTATGTGCAATCATGGGTAACTCTTTCTCACTTCAACCCTCTCCCCCTCTCTCTCTCTTTCTCTCTCTCTCTCTCTTATTTCTTCCACTCACTCTTCAGGCTCTACCTAATATTCCTTTCTTTCTTTGATGAATTGTAGCAACACCAGCAACCCCCGTAAATGTTTGTTGACCAGCAATTGTTTATGTATTGTAAATCTGTGATTGACTTGACTTGACTAAAGCCGTCCACATCAACACTTGTATGGATGGTGGCTTCTTTTTTAAAACGGCTTGCCACGCCTTCCTATCTTTGGTCGACTTAGTGGCTTTGGTCAGGGAGTCAAAGTTTCGGTTGTTGCATTCAGCCTATTGCATGGTAATTCGTGATCACTTTATCTAAAACTTTATGAACCCAAGAGGAAGACAAAAGAATTGATCAAAATACATGTAAACAGAAATGCTTGAAAGTCTGAAGAACCGAAGCAGTATATATGAGATGCGCAATAGTGCACATTACATCAATAATGAGTGAGCTTTGGGAATGTTACGCGGTACCTATTGCCCAAATGGTCAAAGACTTGTTTTAAATATAATTTCACACAGGCACGCTCAATGTTGAAAACTTGGGGAATCAACGACGACAAAGTGGATGATGTTCTGAAGTTTTACCATGAAATAGGACACCTCATATATCACCAGGGATGTGAGCTTACTGTACTTAAGCCACAATATCTGAACAGCATCGTCAGTAATATCATAACAGTCATCGATGACAAGAAATTGGTAAGAGATATTGTTTACACTAGTTTTACATTGTGTATAAATATGTAAAGCGAGAAGCAGGAAAAAGGAGATCAGAAATGAAATATGAGACGAACCAAAACTAAAAGGAGAAAAGAAAAATGTGAAGTTGTTGTAATGATAATAATTTTCATACCGTTTGATTGATTTATTTAAGGATGTGGGAACATGAACATGTATATGTGTGGGTATATAATATTACATATATATATCTATTTACACTGCCTTCTGAAAGTGTGGGCACACCTGTTATCAGAACGGATTTTTCACAATCTTTCATGTTTATTTAACTTCAAATGTATAATTTCTTAAACCGACATTCTGCCCACATTTGTGGCGTAGATAATAAAAGAGCTTCTTCAGAATGGGTGTAGTAACGATTTAAACAGTTTTTGTTATCACATCCAAAAGGAAAAAAGGTACCGGTAACAGATTTGATGTCTATTGATCAGAAATCTTCATCAGACGCAAGACTGAAGTTAGCCGCCAATTAACAAAAATGACATCTCCACAGCCATGAGACTAGCCAACAAACTAAGAAACATTCTAGTTCACCCCAAAGACAAGTTCAAAGAACTAGACAAAAGTCAAGGGGTATTTAAGGCCCCTGTTTATCCTGCCATGTAGTCTACATAGGGGAGACAATTACTCTTAAAACCTGAATAGTTCTAAAACGAACGTATAAACAATTACTTATAATGTGTACAGATAATTATTAAGTGATTCCTTCCTTCTAGTATAAGTTATTCATTTTTCCCCGTTAAGAGTGGACAATTTATAAGAACAAAACGGAGGCCTCTTTTTTAATGCAAGTTTTTCTTCTGTTATTGTTGATGAGAAATTTCAAAGCAGTACATAATGCCAGAAAGACAATGATTTAACATTTCTGCCGGGGGGGGGGGGATAAAAATTAATGACCGGAATGTTACAACATGTGGATGTGATGAACAGCAAAGACTTTCACATGTTTTGTTTATACTCCATATCCTGATTTGTGTGTGTGTAGAATTGTATTGACTCTTTGACCCCCTCTCGGGGTATGAGAGTACAAACAAACATAAGAGTATAAATAGCAATGCATGATTTATGAATACAATTCACATACATTATACATAGATAATGACACAGAGATACAAACTATAATAGGTTTGTTTGTTTGTTTGTTTGTTTATTTATTTAAATACGGTGATTAAAAAACATGCTTTCAGCTTAGCATAGCTGTTTTTCAGCATGTCCGTACATGGTACATTAAAATACATATGAATAAACAGATACACACACAAATTAAACAATAACAAATACATAATATAAAATAAGTAAATGTAAAGAAAGAAAAAAAGAAATACAAATTTAAACAAAATAGATATAAAACAAGTTCAACAAAAGAAATACAAATGCAAGTTAAACATAAGGGGAAAATATATATATATATATATATATATTAATGAAAATAGAAAGGGTTGGAGTATAATTGAGAAATCAATCTGGTGAAAATATCTATGTTATTAGCTAAGCGGATTGACTCTGGGAGTTCATTAAACAGTTTGATACCAATATAAAGTTATATAGTGTATGAAAGTATGAAAGTACAAACATGAACAATGAACCAACTAGTAAACACAAAGTATATATACATGTACAATGTAGATAGTGACAATAATAAAATGATGATTATACATCAATCAGAAATTTGAATATGGGAATAAATTAACGCAACGAATTCAAATCTGGTAACGTTATACTAGTATGTTTTTGACAACATTTTTGAAGAATTTAACAATCAAAATTTCTTTACCTTTTGTTTTAACCTAGAAAGGGGACCTAGCCAAATATTGGACAGATCTCAAGGAAAAGGGTATTCTCAGTATAGAATTGATCCAAGCTGTCTGGAAGGAACATAAAGGAGACCATGATCAGCTCAATTACATTATCAACATGATGCTCAAGTTTGATCTGATCTGCGAAATACCTGATGGGCCTAATGGGGTAAGATGTAAACACGCTTTGCATTCCATAGTTTCAGTGTAGGTTGTCCTCAGATCATTAGTCTTTTTACATAAATATATTTTGCCTATGGGAACTATTAACAGATAATGTGAAGGCAAGGCATATAAATGTAAACTTTAATCATTAATATAACTGTCTCTAGTCAAAACTGCACATATTAATACCGGAGACAATATATTCAGCATGTAGGTCACCTCTTTTCCTAAGGGCCCAAATTTCAGTTAGTGTATTAAACATCTTTCATAATTATAATATTTATATAACGGTATGCGTAGGCATACAAAACTGTATGACATTATTAAAATATTCACCTTATTTCAGAAGAAACGGTTCTTCGTTCCCTGTCGTTCCTCTCCTAAGCTTGATGAGTGGGAAAAACATGGACAAGACGAGGACGTTACATTTACCATTGACTTCCATCAATTCTTACCAGGTTGGTTACTTTATCATTTTTTTCGTTACCTATTGAAAAGAGCATTTTGTTTTATTTTGAAATTATTTAGTGTAAGGGATGATATCACAAGCTATTTGTTATACGGACCAGACGTGAAGAGAATGTTATTATGACGAAGTTGTGAGGATAATCTGCTGTGAATATAGTGATCATACCCTTGATATGAAAGAACTTAACATGAGGGTAACTTTAAATGTATGTATGTGTGTATAAACATATACTTCTAGATATACGTTACTTATTCACATCAGACAAGTCGCTACAATCAGGAGATTCTAGAAAGAAGCATAACGAATGGGCACGTGTGTTCACTGATGCTCAACTTATTTGATCTTTCTTCTAAACATTGAGCCCACAACTATATGCAATACCACCACTCCTACGAATAACATGAGAGTCAACATTATGATCATTGAGGGAACCATTTTAATAGGAACAATCAACAAACAAATCTGAATATTAATTTACATTGTTAATCGATATCCCGAGCTTACCGACCCGACTTTGCGTTAACAAAAATAAGTTTGTAACTTTTTTTATTAGTTTTCATACATGTACGTGATCATAATCATCATCATAATTGTTGTTGCCGTTCATATTACTATCATATTGTGTGTATATTCTTTAGAAGTAACCGGCCGATTCTGAATTTAAGCAATCCAACTCTTTAAAATGTTAGGGAATCCATTGTTATTTGATAGATGGTTTCTTACATCGGTTCTATGTTCGAATGGCACGATGGTCTATGGAGAGAAAACCGTCTATCAAACCGACCTTCCACTGCAGAGAAATGGTGTTCTACATTGACAATGGTCATAGAGTGGTGATGACAAATGAGATCCACGATTGTGAAATTAAGGTAGGACTACATGTACCACTGTCACATACATGTTGTTGTTTCACTGGGGTTTGAGAGTTATTTATATACCTGATGGAGGTTTACCTCTATTGATTATGCTACATAGGGTACGTTAACATAGTTTATGGAATACCTCATGATCTGACGGAAAAAAGTAAAGTGTTGTAAATTATATCTTTATGCCGATGACACAGTGATCTATTTAGCGGATGACATGAGCGCTTTACAAGAACCCACTATTATTATTATTATTATTATTATATATATATATATATATATATATATATAATACACAGTTTATTTATAATAATATTGACAAAAACAATGTCATGTGTATGCTATTTGGAACTGGAGCTGTGTTATCGAAATTTAAAGACCACGAAGCTAGATTTACTTGGTCATAAAAGAAGCTGATAAATCAGACATGTAGATAAAGAAAAAGTTTGGAACAATCAGACAACTAATACATTTAGATTTTTGTTTACAAAAAATAAAAACCAAGGAAAATTATGAAAATCACTAGACACGATGAATTTACGATGTCATCATTTCCTCAAAATTCGCCTATGAATTTTCGTATTTTGACGATACTAATTCTTAATCTCTGTTCACCATGAAGTGATTTCCTCATAAATTTAACAAGTTATATGTAAAACAATATTTATGTTGCATGTTGACACCAACACAATGAACATACAGTCTTTTTGTTTAAACAAATGTATGAAAGTCATGAATTATGATATGATAAACCTGAATATGAGTGCTTATGACAATTATATATTTTGAAAACATTATAAATACTTAGTTAAAGTATTAATTATTTATTTTTAATATTTTGTGAGAGCGTACATGCAACACATATTGCTTAGGTTGAAGTTATAATATAGAACTTGATGATGGACAAAACTTGATAATTGGTATCATCTAATCAATATACACACATTAATTGGTGAGATGTGAAGGAATGATGTCATTGTGATGTCAATGTGTGGTTGTTTATGTCAATCAAATATCGTAACGTTCTTGCAGTCGTCTTATTTTCCATTGTCTTTTTTCCGGTTGTGTTTGTCTGATTTTTCTGCTTTTATTGAAAGTAATTTGTTCTTGGATTGGACTTGCTCTTTAATTTTGTGAATGTTAACATATTTGCAAAGCGCATTGCATATTATCTTGGTGTGCATCTCAATCTAGTGGAATATGCAAATTTGCGTAATGTGCCAGAAAAAAAAAATTGAAATAGTAAAAGTCCCGGCTCGCCTTCAGATTTTTATAACTGAATCCATAGTAAATTTGTTTTATATAATTTAATATTCAAATTTCTGTCTCAAAATTTGTCAAAATCACCTAAAAGTTGTATTTTGTCTGCTATTATCATGAAATATGTTTTCTAGCCCCCTAATTTGGTGTAATATTATTTATTGATATGTTATCTGATATTTCCCGCAAATTTTGTTCCGCCCCCCACCCCTCCCCCCGCATATTACGATTAATACATTCGGGGGGGGGGGGAGGGGGGGGGGATGCGCATACGAGTTGACTAATTTTGCGGGAAATATCAGATAACATATCAATGAATAATATTACACCGAATTGGGGGCTATACAACTTATTTCATGATAATAGCAGACAAACTACAACTTTTAGGTGATTATTAAAGGTTTTGAGACAAAAAATGTGCATATTAAATATATGCAAATTTATGACATCATTAATAATTGAAGACAATAAAATAAATTAAAATAATTTTGTCTACCTGTTGTTGTATGATTTAAAAAGATTGTTTATTAATTTGATGGAGGTTAGACTTATATCTGCTGAGAAACAGGGTAAAGTGTAAGCACATAATTCACAAACCCTAAGAAAATGTACAATACACAGAAAACTGATATGTTTACATACAAAATAATGGGAAAAAACAATGTCTACATGAGTTGACTGAATTTGTTTGGCAGTAAACATCAGATAAAATATCAATGAATAATTGTACACCAAATTAGGGGGTTTGAAAACTTATTTCATGATAATAGCAGACAAAATACCCCTTTCAGGTGATTTTGACAGGTTTTGAGACAGAAATTTGCATATCAAAATATATGCAAATTAATGACGTCATTAATAATTAAAGACAATAAAATAAAATAAAATACATTTGTCTACCTATTTTTGTATAGTTTACGAAGATTGTTTATAAATTTGGTGGTGATTAGAGTTATATCTGCTGAGAAACAGGTAAAATTTTAGCACATAATTCACAAACCCTAAGAAAGTGTGCAAAACACGAAAAACTGACATGTTTACATATCTTCAAATAAGGAGCAAAACAACATTGTCCAAATGAGTTTTTTTCTTAGGAACATCTTTTTCTGATATTATGGATCCCAATGAACAAAATGACACCCCAAAAGTAGGATCATAGGGGGGGGGGGGGCACGGTAGCCCCCTCTGGCCCACGGACTATTCTCCCACTTGTTGTGATACTGATATTGTATACGATTCCGCAAAGCAGGAAATATGTTGAGAAACAAACGTACACAATACAATATAAGGCCCGTTTATTATTTCAAGAGTTTATCCTCTCAATCATATTTTTAATAAGGATATTCGTATTGGATTATGATGGAAATCCCAAGGATCACATAAATACAGTTACCTATAGTTTATATTACCTTTATGTGTTAATTTGTCTAAGATGTTTGTTATTACCGACGTTCCCCTAATAACGTTTGAAGGAAATGGACATTTTTGAAAATTGGGTGAATAGTGATTCTTTACAATTTTGATATATCTGGATAACCCTGTGGATGTATTATAAGCACTAGAAAATTTAGCCCCTAAAACACTTCCGCTTTCGAGAAAAATTGAAAATAAAAATGTATCGGTGCTCCCGGTAAATGTTAATGAATTTCAAATAGCGCATGAACATCTCAGACTATGTAGTTGCGATATATAATTTTCTAACGGGAATAGCTTATCGGTCGATTTAAGTGAAGAAACATTGTTTTATAGCTTAATTAATATCTTGACCTTGAGAGGGAGCTATTTCAACCGCGACAACGATCACTGCATATTGTAGGATCGCATATGCTTTCAATATGTTCATTTGAACCAAATTCTAGACCCCATACCAAAACTTTGTATTACCTTTAAGATAGCAATAACGATAATAATGACTGAACCTTTTTGCAGGTGACGTGAAACAATGTTACCCTATATATACATGTACAATTTTACCTTTTAGACCTACATATTTAACACGATTACTTGTTTTCTTGGTTCTCTTTGTGTCTTAATAGGTTATGATATATGCAGTGAAACCAGACGGTGCACCACCTGAGCGAACAAAAAACAAAGTCAGCTTGGATGAGCGCGTAAGTACTAACCCTATAATGTACGGAGGGGGGGGGGGGGGGTAGGGGAGAAGGGGGGGGGGTGTTCATCTCCATCCTTGCAGCATACATTCATGGATATATACTTTTTTTATCCTGCAAGCTTTCATGTTGTTATTGTCTAAAGTCGCACGCGTCTTTTGATACAACATTTGTTTATATTTTGACCAACAGGTACCGCGGACCTTCAAAAATTGCGGCCGAAATGACAATTTTGTCATATTTTGTGTACACACTGAAGAATTGTCAATTCGCGGATATGTGAATAGTGACTATTAATAAATAATTCAAAGCAATTTGATACATAGATATGCAACTTCATTGGCTTATCCTTTATAAATACACTATCTTTACGCCAAGTTTCAGAACTGTTCATCACTCCATAGCCAAGATCGCCAATAGTGATAATGCACTTGCCCTGCGGGCGCGTGCATTATCGATATCGCGCTGACTTAAGGCCCGGTCACACAGGGAGGACGCATGGGGAACGCACGGCCAGCGCATTGGAAATTTGCAATTTGGGCCAGTGCGTTGTCGTTCGCTAGGCGTGCGTCATCATTCGTTACTCGTTCGTCGAGCGCGCTGGACCAACGCTGGACCAGCGCTATGCATGCGTCGTCATTCGCTGTGTGCGTCGGGATTTTTTGAGCATGCTCAAAAACGTGCGCCGAGCTCGACGCATGAATATACACGCCAAAGGCACGCCAGACATGCGTGGAGCGCGCTAGACCAGCGCCAGACATGCGTGGAGCACACGCCCTGTATACGCACAGCGCGCTAGCTACACGCCGTGCATTTTGTGTCAGCTCGCTAGCTTTTCCAAAATTATGACAAAAGTTAGGCACACGTTCTTTTCCGATTTCCAATGCGCTGGCCGTGCGTCGTAGAACGCGGTGCATGCGTGGACCATTCGTCCAGCGCGCTAGCAACACGCTGTGCATTCGTGGAAGTTGTTATCATGTGCGCTCTGTGTGCGCCCTGTGTGCGCCCTGTGTGCGCCCTGTGTGCGCCATGTATGCGTCCAGCGCGCTAGCAACACGCTATGCATTTGGTGTCAAAAGTTGGGCGCACGACAACGCACTGGCCAAAAGTGCAAATTTCCCATGCGCTGGCCGTGCGTTCCCCATGCGTCCTCCCTGTGTGACCGGGCCTTTACCTGAGTGCACTGGAACTGCCCTAACACAGTGAGCGTAACCGTGCATTATTTGTTTTATAAGACGGATCAGCAAAACAGTCTTACAATATAGTCTACATCTCTAGTATAGATATAGATTAGATCTACATATAAGTTAGATCTAATTAGTCATATGCCTAGATGGGAGATGGGAGAATGCTGGAATTTTGCGAAATCAATATCGACAGATATCGAGCATCGGTTTAAACAAAAAAATGATGGAAGATTTGTTCACGGTGGGACAAATAAATGCACGCTTACGTGATGATGTCAATTGATCAATCCGATTGATTAGATTCTAGAACCCGTCTTATAATAAAACTTAATCTTGTTTTCTCCTCCACCGAGACTTTCTGATGACTAGTAACGTTATAGTTGTTCCAAGTGGAAACACTATTTGGTCTTTGGCCACATTCATGTAAACTGGTTACAGGTGGGCGAGACCAGAGAAGAAAGGAAAAGAAGGGAAAGGGAAAGAGGAGAGAAAGGGAAAGAAAGAAGAAGAAGAAGAAGAAAAGAAAAGGGGGAAGAAGGAAATCGGGGGGGGGGGGGGCGAAAGGGCCTTGCCTCCCAGGCTGTTGAACCCCCCCCCCCCCCAATCAAAAAAATAAGAGAGAAGGAAGGAAAGGGAAAGAAAAAAGGAAAAGAGGAGATAAAAAATCAAATTCAAACGTGGTTTATTTCTAATTTCACAACAGTGGATTACAACTAATGCTGAAATGACATAATTTCCAAGATTTGTCCTCATTTTTTAGTAAATTATACGTTTGTATATGTGTTTGTTGGAAAATGACAAATTCCTAAATTTAGAGCCAGGCACGAAATATGATTCTTGAGATTCCTACATGTCAGGGCCCGAGGTACGGCAGGGATCGGGAGCCTCGAGCTCCCTCCCCCCCCCCCCCACTTTATTTGAAAAAGGATATTAAAGGGAAAAAAGATAGAATGAGAGCAAGAAAGAAAGAATAGTTAACTGCCAGTGCAGTGTTAAAATATGAGGCATAAAAATATGCTCATCTGACCGTGATTAAATGCCTAAAACCCCTAAGCTTCCGGGGGCTCTGCCCCCTGGATTCCACCTAGGGCGCTACGGCGGGCCCTTAGATGCTCATCTGACGGTAATTTAATGCCTAAAACCCCTCTTTCTTGGGGGGGGGATCCGCCCCCTGGACCCCACGCCAAATAGTGACCTGCCAGTGTCACAAAATAATAGGTATTAACAAAAAAATGATCATCTGACCTTAATTAAACGCCTAAAACCCTGAGCTTCCGGGGCCGGACAAGTTATCAAAATATGCTTATCTGACCACAGGCGCGTAGCCAGGGGGGGGGGGGGGGGGCGGTCCCCCAAAATCGGAAGAGGACGTAGGAAGTAAAAGGAGCAGACAAAGAACATCTTTAAAATTCAGACAAGGATTAAGAGTATAGAGAACGGTACAACGCATCGTCTTCTTTCTCTAATAATTTAATGAAACGTCAAAGCTTCGCGCAGGAGGGGAGGGAGGGGGGGGGGGATGAATTCAGACAAGGATTAAGAATCGAGAACGGTACAGTGAATCGTCTGCTTTCTCTCATAATCTTATGAAACGTCAAAGCTTTTGCGCGGGAGGGGGAACCTGAATTCCGACGAGGATTATTTTCGAAAACGGTACAACGAATCGTCTTTTTTCTCTATTGATTTAATGAAAATTAAAAGCTTCCGCGCGGGGGGGGGGGGGGGGGGGGAAACCTGAATTGAGACGAAGATTAAGAGTCGAGAACTGTACAGCCAATCGTCTTCTTTCTCTCATAATATTATGAAACTTAAAAGCGGGAGGGGGGGGGACCTGAATTCAGACGAGGATTAAGAGTCCAAAACTGTACAGCCAATCGTCTTCTTTCTCTCATAATCTTATGAAACTTAACATTTCCGCGATTCGCGCGGGAGGGCGGGGGGGAACCTGAATTCATACAAGGGTTAAGAGTCGAGAACTGTACAGCCAATCGTCTTCTTTCTCTCATAATATTATGAAACTTAAAAGCTTCCGCGCTTCGCGCGGGAGGGGGGGGGGGGGTGGGAACTGAATTCAGACGAGGATTAAGAGTCGAAAACTCTACAGCCAATCGTCTTCTTTCTCTCATAATCTTATGAAACTTCAAATCTTCCGCGCTTCGCGCAGGAGGGGGAGGGGGGGGGGGGCTGAATTTAGACTAGGATTAAGAGTCGAGCACGGTACAACGAGTCGTCTTCTTTCTCTAATGATTTAATAAAACGTAAAAGCTTCCGCGCTTCGCTCGAGAGGGGGGAACCTGAATTCAGACGAGGATTAAGAGTCGAGAACTCTACAACGAATGGTCTTCTTTCTCTAATAGTTTAATAAAACGTAAAATTTTCCGCGCTTCGCGCGGGAGGGAAAAAACTAAATTCAGACGAGGATTAAGAGTCGAGAACGGTACAACGAATCGTCTTCTTTCTTTAATAGTTTAATGAAACGTCAAAGCTTCCGCGCTTCGCGCAGGAAGGTGGAGGGGGGGCTGAATTTAGACGAGGATTAAGTGTCGAGAACGGTACAACGAGTCGTCTTCTTTCTCTAATGATTTAATAAAACGTAAAAGCTTCCGCGCTTCGCTCTGGAGGGGGGAACCTGAATTCAGACGAGGATTAAGAGTCGAGAACTCTACAACGAATGGTCTTCTTTCTTTAATAGTTTAATGAAACGTCAAAGCTTCCGCGCTTCGCGCAGGAGGGGGAGGGGGGCTGAATTTAGACAAGTCTTAAGAGTCAAGAACTCTACAATGAATCGTCTTCTTTCTCTAATAATTTAATAAAACGTAAACTTTTCCGCGCTTCGCGCGGGAGGGGCAAAACTAAATTCAGACGAAGATTTTGAGTCGAGAACGGTACAACGAATCGTCTTCTTTCTCTAATAATTTAATGAAACGTCAAAGCTTCCGCGTTTCGTGGAGGAGGGTGGGGAAAACTCGCCCCTCCCTGCACCGACCCCCCCCCCCCCCGCATTACATCACTGTTGGTCACCATTACGTACCAATATTTGGCTCGCTTAATTTCAAATTTGGGCCCCCCCCCCCCCCCCTCCTAAGAAATCCTGGATCCGCGCCTGGGCGAGACATAATCAATATTGCCTTATTTTTTAAAACAAATTATTGATTTATATATTTGTTAGTGGCTACGCCGCCTACCCATTGATTCATTATATTTCCTATACGTAGTGTGGTAAGCGTGCACAAATGATTGTCTGCTGCAACTAAGAGACGAGAGGCATGATGTGTACTTGCTGTTTCACTCTAGGGTTTAACATTCAAGTTCGAGTTCACTTTATTCAATACTTTCATTAAAAATATACAAGGAAAACAAACATATAAAAGTTAGAATATAATATATGTAGTAATATATAACATGAGGATAACACAAGTGGAGAAGACATGATGGACAAGGGAAAAACATTTTAAACATGTACATTAATGAAAGTATTTGGAGACTAGACAGGAAGGCTGGGCCTTATGTAAAAGTCTGTCTCCAGAAATTGTATAAAAAAACTAACTACATTATTTAAATTGTGTATTTGTTATAAAAAAGAAGACAAAAAAAGGGGAAAAATTGCATTCACACATACACTCTCTCCTATACACACCAACACACACTTTTCTGTCTGATGAACATTAAGAATATAGGTTATTGCACTATTGAGTATTGTCTTAACAGGTTCAGTTTAAATTTTCTTTTAAAACTATTTAGTGATGGACTCAGTCGAATATCTATGGGTATGTCATTCCAAATGTTTGGACCCCTGAAAAAAATTGTATTTCGGGAAACTAGTGTCCTTACTCCTGGAATATGAAAATTATTTAAAATCCTGGTCTGGTGGCCATGAATATTCTTATTAAGTTGAAAAATTTGTAAAATAGTATTTGGTAAAAGGTTTTTTAAAGCATAGATACATACAAATTGCACATTGATAAACATAAATATCGTTTACTTTAAAAAAATTAAGTTGTAAAAAAGAGGTAAAGTATGAGCAAGGTATTGGCTGTGCGATATAATTCTTATAATTTTCTTTTGTAAAATTAAAAGCCTATTTGTATTTTGCATACTAGAGCATGCCCGTACAAGAATACAATAATTTAAGTGGGGTAATATTAATGTATTATATTATTATTATTATTATTATTATTATTAGGCATTTAGCTACGCTATTCATAGTACACTATATCACAGCGCTTACAATAATATGCAATATAACAATATAACCACAAATCTTAACATAACATTTAACAAACAAAAATAATAGCGAATCAAGTAGGAAATAAATAGGTTTTAAGGAGTTTCTTAAAAACATCCACTGATGCAGCAGCTTTTATACTGGAGGGAAGTTTATTCCACTCCTTAGCTGCTGCAACAGTGATTGTTGCAAAATTATCAATATTTCTTTAGGTAAAAATTTCAATTCATAAAATATACCAACATGTTTAGCCAATCTATTGCAGACGACACCAGTGTGTTCCTTCCAATTTAATGTATCATCAATTGTGACTCCTAAAAAAATTAAATGTGTAACGTGTTCAATAACTGATTCCTTATATTTAACCTTCATTTGGGTAACATCAATGGTTTTTTTTGGTAAAAATCATTAAGTGTGTTTTTTTAATATTGATTACAAGTTTATTTATATATAACCAATCAACCAGTTTAGCAAATTCTGTATTAAACATATTTTGAAGAGATACAATATCTTGATGGGACATAAACACACTAGTGTCATCTGCAAATAATATCAGTTCTAGCACTTTTGAAACATTGCAAATATCATTTACATATAAATGAAATAATAATGGCCCAAGAATTGAGCCCTGGGGCACTCCACATCTTATTTGTCTGTGATTCACATTTTTCTAGAACAACATATTGTTTGCGATTACTTAAATAACTTTTGTCGTGAAATGTATTATCGCACAGTATTGTTGACCATCAATTGCATTCTAAATATCATTATTTATATAACAAATAATTTTACTTTGATTATCATTATTTTATCATCATCATCATTAGTACTACTTCTACTTCAATTAGTAGTATCAATCATCATTATTACTACTGCTACTTATATCAATATCATCAATATCATCATCATCATTATTATCACATGTAATGGTCATTTATTCATTCATTCATTTATTTTCATGAATACTACAATATAAAATCCCAGGAGATATTTCGCATAGAATAGATTGGTTCAAAAGCATATACGTAAACGAAAAGTTCCACATGGGGCAGACTTGTCGTGAAGTGTAGTTATATAAATAATCCTACTACTAATAACAATGAAAATGGTAATCAAAATAATGAAAGTGATAATATTACAAATAATAGTAATACAGATAATGATACATATTTATAAATACATTAATACAGCGTTACTTAAATTATGCAAAATCTTCAAGGCGCTGGTTAAGTATAATGTACATGAACCATATAATTCAGTGTAATGCAATACAGCAAACATGGAAATCATTCAACAACGTCAGATGTAGATACGATTTGGATTTATACATGAATAGTACAAATATATATACACATGAGAAGTTTTCCACGCACTATCCAACGTAATATCTGTGCTGTGCTATGTGCTGTGATATGTGCTGTGCTATGTACCTATTCAAATTAATAGCAACACTGCCATCGATATTGAAATCACCCAAATGTCCCTTATTTTCCATTGTGCCACGATATCGAGGGGGAATCGGTTGGGGGGGGGGGGGTGGTCCTTGGCATTCTGATATATCTGTGTACAGTGTGTCCCGAAAAAAACTATACACTTTTGAAATGGCTGCCGAATAACAAATATATGATTCTAGGGGGGAAAGTTATATATGTATGGAAAGCTCATATACTCAACTTTCATATGACACCAAAAGTTGCGAAAATAATTCATGCTCGGGTGAGCACTGGTCACTTTTGTAAAGGGTATGAAAATTTGGTTGCGCAGGAATTAGCCTTCCAATTTGTGAGAGGTAAATCCTTTGGAGCTTACCGAATTGAGGATGATATGACCAATTTATGATCAATTGTGATAAGTTTGGGTTTGCTGAGTGAAATGTTTGGTTTATGGGATTAACATTTTATGCATGAGTTAACAGGAATTGCATTTTTTATTGTGGCACTGTAACTTCCCTGGTAGACTCAGTGGTGTGTTCATGGGAGTCAGGATGGGGTGATGGTACATGTTATAATTTCCATGTTACAAACTGTTATTCTCTTACATCTGTGACTTTGAATAAAAACCTTCACCCCACATTTCAATTATTGTAAGATTAGTTGAACATCTCATTGATTTACTCAATACCCAGGTAGGGATAATGTAAATTGAATATTCAAATACGGTTTGTTGACAAAAGGAACGTCCAAGATGTCGGCTACTTATTCTTCAGGTAAATGGTAACTGAAATGTGGGGTGAAGGTTTTTATTCAAAGTCACAAATGTAAAAAATAACAGTTTGTAACATGGAAATTACAACATGTACCATCACCCCATCCGGACTCTCATGAACACACCACTGAGTCTACCAGGGAAAGTTACAATGCTACAATAGAAAAATAAATTCCTGTTCCGTGCATAAAAGTTTGGTTTAATAAAGTGTATAGTTTTTTTCGGGACACACTGTATATTGTTTTATCATGCTGTTACTAAGTATATATTTTCTTTCATTGATTAAGGTTATTGTCGATCTGCATACGACACTGGAGGATCTCAAAAATCTATGGGCAAAACGGATAGAATATCGTGTTGGAATATGGTGTCAAAGGTGTGCTAAAAACAAGCGTAAAAACTTGATCCACATTAGAGATATCCTGGAAGAACAGACGGAAAAGGCTTGTTGTGATGAAGGTTGCGCAATATATGTTGGTCATATCCTGAAAGCATTTACCAAAGGTTAGTATTAAACATAAGGTTGAGTTCTGGTAATGTTAACATTCAAATTCACACCAACTGTTAAACAGTGCAAATAAATGACTCTTGATAAACAAAAAAATATATATATTGTATAATTGCAGAGAAAAAAATCATATTAAAAAAAACCCTCCTGTTTCGCTGGTTTGGCTCCGTCCTTCTTGAAGAATCCAATATAATCCTCTCGGTGGGCAATTCTTTCACACCGAAAAAGCCAAACCCATACTACACAAGCGAAAACGCTCTACTGAAAACTTCCGCATTATCACAATTATCCGGTTGTTGTGTTTACTTGCATTTCTTCAGCTAGCGCACTGCACATATTAAATTTGTGCGTTAGCAGATTCACATAGTTTTTTTCAAATTCTCCCAACGGTCCTGTTGAAACAAACTTACTCTCAAAACGATGTGGGAGAGAGAGAGAGAGAGAGAGGATGGGGGATGATGATGATGATGATGATGGTGACGATGGCAGTGTGCTGTGTGGCAAAATAATGAATGTACTCCTGTGTTTGAACACTGCTTTTCCATCTCAAAACTTTTTTTTGTTTTTTGTTGTTCACGTTTTCATTAATGTTATTACATGTTTGTATACATGCTGTTGATTTTTCTTATACCGGAACATTACATCTCAATCATCTTCATAAAGGAATCTGTTTATATTGGGTTTCTAGTCTAACAACAGTCTAATAGCATTCGGAAAAAGCAATGTCGTTACAATGGTTACTTTTTGGAAAAGTTAGTTTTTGGAAAAGTTAGACACATGTATTGTTAATTGTGTATTTTTTGTTTTTTGGGGGGAAGGGGAGGGTTAGGGTGGGATATGAAAAGTGAACGTATAATTTCTTGTGATACTAGCTGTAAAACTAAAAGAAATATCAAATTAAGCATATTTGTTGGCCCAAATAATGTATTTATTTTCCATATCATCATATCACATCATATCATATAATTTGCACCCCTCGGTAGAACAGTTACGCTGTAATGCCATAACAGAAGAGAAGAGACCTATTCAGCTGTACCATTTACCCAAGTATTATTTTATGTTATTACATTCATTTATATGTTGTTGATTGTTTTTATAACGGAACAAAATCTATTTAAATCATCATCATGAAGGACACCATGTCATTTGTGTGTCTTTTTTCGGAAAAAACAAGTTTGTTATAATGGTCACTTACACAACAAATATACATATATAAACTTGTAATGCTAGCTGTAAAATAATAATTGTTCAAATTTATTGTTTTGTTCATATCATGATCATATTGTATAATACTCATCATATTACATTTGTGAGTGCGCTCTATAAACTTCCACATTCCTTGACAGATTTCTTTCAAATTTTGTATGGAGGTGTATATTGGCTGTCATCTTGGGAGACATTTTGACAATAACATTTTATTTCCGGGGGTCCTATTTTCTTAGACATTTAGTAGATTGTTTCTGATATGTGATACGTATGTAGGTGATATGACTGCCACGCTAAAATTTACCATTTACGTGTTAATTACACAAATAGCATAATTTTGGTAAACAAGTGATGATGGTCAGTAGGAATTTACATAATCCTGCTAGTATTTTAGGCTACTTTTGAGAAAGTAATGCAATCGTTGTATAATTTAACTACTTGATTAATAAATCAATTGTGAATCGTATAACATCCCAAACATAAATTACGGTTCTAAAACAGCCCATATTCTAAAATAATTGTGTTTTAAGAAGCGACTGGGTTTTCATGTAGAGGACTGTTAAACAAAGTTTGGACACGCATAAACACACACACACACATATTCATATATATAGTTTGAAGAAGGTAGTGATGTAGTGAACATTTAATGATCTTAATCGCTAAAAGAATGTGATTGGAACGTAATGTTAGTCGTACGCCTCATATTCCATGCATGCACAACTAACAAGATAGCAAAAATTGAAGGGCACATTCAATTCTCTGTTCTTTGTCCAATACAAATCATGTTAGCATTACGTAATATATATGTCGCGACATGTTGGCTCATTTCAAAATGTGAATTACCTGGCAATTGAAATTGCCTTATGTTAATTTGCCAGTAGGTGACATCGTGTTAACTCTCAACATTATGACGATGGACACACAGGTACAACAGAAGAAGAAAAAAAGGAGTTGAAATAATACAGAAATTAAGTGGCATCATCAAAGAAGGATTCTCCCCCCCCCCCTAGCCTATCCGATATGCGTCGGGCTTTACAAGTATTCTAATCGCGTTTATTTGGAGAGTGACATCGGCGCGGGCGTCAGCCCGAGCGCCTATCATCACTGGTGTATGCGAAAAGTTTTGTTTTCTTTTATGTACCATGTTTCGTTCGTAGAAAATCTACGAACCCCCTGCAAAGCTCTTTCATGAATATTTATGTGGCTTGGACCAAAATGAGCCAAATGGGCGATGGGGAACCTGGAGATGATATGTGATTGGTTGAATCAAAGTGATCGATCACCAAATAAGGCTAGTCTTATGAATCATGCATGAGAATACGCTCGTCACACATACGATACACATATATGAATAATGAAGAGTTGACCAGTGATGATAGGCGCTCGGGCTGACGCCCGCGCCGATGCCAGTCTCCATAACGCGATTAGTACACTTGCCATTTAGCCCGACGCCTATCGGATAGGCCCCCCCCCCCAACAAACAAAAAATGTAATGAGAGTAATTACAATAATGATAATAATAATAAAAATGGTTATGATTTAAAAAAAATGCATGTTGATCGCTAGCGAAAAACTCAAATACGAACTAGACCTGCAATCGTGGAAAAACGATATGCGTGCAATGACGGGCGATGTGGCACTAACGGTCGTCTATACTAACATAATCATAAACAGTATAATATGGTGTCTAAAATGCCCCCATGAGAAATTATAAAAAACATTTCAAGAAAAATAAAGATCGTTCTGGGGGCCAAAAGCGTGAACCCGATTTGCGCCATAGACAATGCGTTTAATGCATGGGCTTAAAAAATACAGGATCTGTATTATGACAGGACTTAAAAAAAAAAAAAAAATCTCTCTTTATTTATGTCTCTTTATTTGGCCGTGTTTGGTATGATTGGAAAGAGAATTTCATGGTTGTTATTGTTAACTACTCTTTTTTTTTCTATGATAATCCTATCGAAACACGTGATGAAAAAAAAGATTAATAGGACAAAATGGCGTCTTAAATAACCCCTTTGACTAATTTGAAAAATTCGGCTTCGAGGTGCCCTTGGTATAGCAACTCGGAATGTCACTGACAATTTTCTATGGAAAAAGAGAACGTTTAGAGGCAAAAAGCAGTCTGAAAAAATGACGTAATAGCCGATACGTGTTATATTCGGGCGGAAATTCGGCGGAAGTCGTATAGTGACCCTTGTTCAAATGCGATTTACTCACAATTTTCTGCGTGAACATATACCATACTTTGTATCATTCAAAAGGGCACTTCATTGTGGTCAGTTTGACACCATTGTTTTTTGCGCGCAATGTATTGCATGCATCAGACGCGCTATTACGTAATGCATAGTAAATTCATCGATTTTGGCGATAACTTTGCGCTGACGTCATTAAAATTTACCAAACTTAGCAGACAGTTGTCACGTATATGGATACATATGTCTGCTAAGTTTCGTTGACGTAGGTATCACTATAAACATGAAGGACAAAGAAAGCAGACAAAATATACAGTTCCTCATTCTACCCTTGGTAGACAAAAGGAACATCCTTTCACTGCTATTATGTAACAATGTGTAGAACAGGTGAATATGCATGTGACACCTGTTCTACAGATTTTTACATAGTAGCAGTGAAGGGATGTTCCTTTGTCTACCATAGCAATTGTTGAGGGTAGAATGAGGAACTGTATATTTTGTCCGCTTTCTTTGTCCGTCATATTCATAGTGTATACGGATCGTATATTTAGAGCAAGTTGAAGTTATTTCTCAATTTTCTTAAAAACTGCATATTTGGAGGGCAATTTTCTCAAATTTGGTCACTGTTAGGGCATATAATTTTGTATATAACTGGAAAGGGCATATCTTCAAGTATCTAAATCCAAAAAAAGGTACGGGTCTGCCACGCCATAATGGAGATACGGCCACAGAAAGAAAGCCAATTCCCAGAACTTAAGAGGGCGCTTTTTATGTTTTGCATAGTCATTGGAGCGTGAAATTTGACATGGATATGTGGAATTATGAGATAAAGATACTGTAAGATTTAAATACAAAACGGAATGAGAAAAATTTTAGGGGTCCATTTTTCAAGAATTTTCAAGATTTTTGACGGAGTCGGTTTCAGATTTAAATTTTGAGTACGAAGATGGCATTTTAAAAGTCAAATTATACGTCGCAGGTAAAAGAACATCTCTTAGACAATCTAGAGGAGTTTGTTAGAAGTTTGTAGGATCTAGGATAGTGAAGATAGGAAGGAAGAAAGAAAGACATTAAAATGGACCAGAAATGGACAAAATGGCGCCTGGACGGTTACGCATGAGTGATTTCAGATAACGATGAGATGTTAGAGAGTATGCCTATGAAATTTGAAGGAAAAGGACATGAGGAAAGCACCTAACTAGGAATAACAAGCACTATGTGCAAAACGAATGCGATTTCCTGACGATAAGGAAAACGAGGAAAAGGAGAATATTAATGGGGCAGAATGTGAACGAAAACAAGGCAATGACCATATTCGTCATTGCAATAATAAATTGAAATAGCAAGGCTTCACACATTTAAGGTGAAGGTATGTTTAACTAAATTGTCTTTTCAATTTCAAAGAAAGCAGGATCATGCAAGCAATAACATGAACATAAAGAATTTAAATATTTAAAATGTTATCACAATTTTCACATTCTTACAATCAGAAACAGCCAAGACATCACCGGGAAGAAAAGGTGCAGCAGCAGCCGATGAAGTTTCTACTTCTAAAGCCAGGTTAGAATTGTTTCCTAATCGCTAATGCAGATAAAGGCAAATCAATGTTGATACAAATATTATTGATGGGATAATTCATATCTTACATAATAATATTCCGATATCGTTCTTGTATAATTATCTAGTACAAGCCAGCATAGATCAACATTTAAAAGCGAGAATTGTCATTAACTCTTTATGCGCCACTTAAAAACCCCCCCTGTGCCACATTCTTTTAGGGTCACACATTTCGAGGGAATCTTTATTGACTCTGCTGAATCAAGAGGCTATAACTCTTCACTGGATGATCATGATGAAAAATATTGTGCAGCAAAGTTGTAGACCGGAAAACGTGCTTTTCGATGAACCGTCATTTGTTATATTTTGAATTATCATTTTTATAATAATCATAATTATATAATGTTTAATTTTTCTTATTTACGGCAGTTTTTTATCCCTCTAGAATTTCTTATTTAGCAATGATAAGACATCTTCAAATCGAATCTATTAGAAAGGTGGACTTCTTACCTTTCTTTACATACCTTGCTCAAGTATTCTAACAATTCAGAAGGTTAGTATTTAGGTTGTTGAAGAAAAGAAGTTCAATAGGGAGAGACTTGAAAGTACCCCGCTCAGCCACCCTTGACAATGGGCTAATCTGCCCATTGAAATCCCTATTACCCCAGGTTATTGTCAATGTCCGGTTTAGCGGGGCATGAAAAGGGACGTCGTGGGGATGTTTTTCTTTGTTGTGCCATGATAAGTCAATAAGAAATAAGAGAATGTTATTGATTTTGCCCACTGGTATGAGCATGTAAAAATGGTATAGGCATAATATATTATATGTGATATACATGACATAATCAGCATCTTATTGAAATGTCTCATTATGAATGTTCACCGCATCTGTTCTCTCACCTTCTTTACCCCTCAATAAAATTGATTTCAAGTACATTTATCACAGCCATAGATATACAAAGAAAGAATGAATCAATCTTAAAATATAAACTATATTGCATTGTTTTCCATTTACTTTATTGTGAGAGAGCTTATTATCAGAAATGATTGACGAGTGGAGTATGCAATGAATAAAATATGGAGAACGGACGTGAGAGACATTATGAGAGAGAAATAGTGATATGAAATGAAAGGACTTTACTGTGAATAAAGATTATAAGAGAAAGAGATAAAGATGACGGCAAGACAGGATACATATTGATACGAAAATAACAATAATAATGAGATAGAGATGACGGAAAGAAAGAGAGTAAACACTGATAGCATAAGAATGAATAAAGATAATAAGAGAAAGATATAGAGATGACGGCAAGACATAGGGTACATATAGATAGGAAAATGATAATAATAAAAAGATAGAGATGACGGAAAGAAAGAGAGTAAACACTGATAGCACAAGAATGAATAAAGATAATAAGAGAAATATATAGAGATGACGGCAAGACATAGGATACATATTGATAGGAAAATAATAATAATAATAAGATAGAGATGACGGCAAGAAAGAGAGTAAACACTGATAGCATAAGAATGAATAAAGATAATAAGAGAAAGATATACAGATGACGGCAAGACATAGGGTACATATAGATAGGAAAATGATAATAATAATAAGATAGAGATGACGGCAAGAAAGAGAGTAAACACTGATAGCATAAGAATGAATAAAGATAATAAGAGAAAGATATAGAGATGACGGCAAGACATAGGGTACATAATTATAGATAGGAAAATGATAATAATAATAAGATAGAGATGACGGAAAGAAAGAGAGTAAACACTGATAGCATAAGAATGAATAAAGATAATAAGAGAAAGATATAGAGATGACGGCAAGACATAGGGTACATATAGATAGGAAAATGATAATAATAATGAGATAGAGATGACGGCAAGAAAGAGAGTATTACACTCATAGCATAATAATGAATAAAGATAATAAGAAAAAGATATACAGATGACGGCAAGACATAGGGTACATATAGATAGGAAAATGATAATAATAATAAGATAGAGATGACGGAAAGAAAGAGAGTAAACACTGATAGCATAAGAATGAATAAAGATAATAAAAGAAAGATATAAAGATGACGGCAAGACAGGATACATCTTTCTTTCATTAGTTTTATTCATTCTTATTCTATCACTGTCTACTCTCTTTCTTGCTGTCATCTCTAGCTCTTTCATTAATTTTTATTCATTCTTATTCTATCAGTCTACTCTCTTTCTTGCTGTCATCTCTATCTCTTTCTTTCATTATTTTTATTCATTCTTATTCTATCACTGTCTACTCTCTTTCTTGCTGTCATCTCTATCTCCTTCTTTCATTTTTTTTTTATTCATTCTTATTCTATCAGTCTACTCTCTTTCTTGCTGTCATCTCTAGCTCTTTCATTAATTTTTATTCATTCTTATTCTATCAGTCTACTCTCAGGGAACACTTTTATCACTAGAGTCTTCGTCACTGCTCGATTCGTCGGAATCAGAGTCCATGCTCCATGCTTCCATAGTAACAAGATCTCGAGCCTCCTCTACACTAAACACACGTTGACGTTTTCCAGCAGGTGCCATCGTAACATCAGTAAAAAAAATCCAAAGAAAACCGCTAAATACACGGTAATTTCGAATGTAACACTATGAAGAAAAACAGTTTACCGGAAAGTGTGCGATGTATACAATGTAAACAATAGTAAACGCAACGCGTGGCTACACACTGCGAGCGGTATTATGAATGTCTAATTGACTCGTATACATCTGTGCAAAAATGCGAAGTTGGCACGCCTACGTCCGTGCAAATCGGCGAACAAAGCAAACAAAGAGTTAAACAGGAGTTGTTTAAAAACATATTTTTACAATGATATTTACGGTAAATGTAAACGTAAATATTCGCAAAGTAAAATATTTCTTTTTTGAAGTTTGTAAGTACAGGGTAAATGGGATTATAGCTTGCAAGATACGTCACAGAGTTTCCAATTTGTGTTTGATTAATTGAACATTCCGAAATGTAAAACTTTTTTTTAATGGGTTTCTGCTCAAACTTTCACTGACCGATTCCTCTCAGTTATCTGTTTTTTTACAACCAAATTAATATCAGAGTAGACTTCCCATTTAACCGAAGGAAAAAAAAAAATAAATAATACGATTTGAAAGAATTTGACGAAATTACGTCCTCCATTGCCAGACGTACGTGCACTGGCGTAATGACGGCGTCATCCAAAATGGGGGGGGGGGGGGGGGGGGGGGCACCAACAAAGGAAGGCTCTTTTGGGGAAAAGGGGCACCTACAAATGAAAACTTAAAAGGGAAAACAACAACTTTTTTAAACATTGGTAATATACCCCTACAGCGTCCTGATTGTGTCTACACTAACAAGGATAATAAATATTGTGTTTCTTTCTTTACGTGGTTTCAAAATACTGCTTACAGATACTATGTCCCTTTTGCAGCCAACGTCAAATTCCGTAGAACTTTGCAGGAATTATGAATATGTCATGTATGTCCTATCTCTGAAATTTAAACGTTCGCAGTGTGCTAATATTAAAATTATGCAATGAAACCCGTTTACTTGCTAGACTTCCCTGCCAGACACTATTGAGTGACTGACTGGCTTTTTTCTTCTTTGGTAATAACATTCATATAATGAGCTGTAAAGAGTACATGAGCATTTGTCTACATTAATAACCCACTTCTTGTAATGGTCAAAATTAAACTGTCTATTGATTGAATCTTTGCGCAGCACAAAACGTACGACTATTTGGTACAATGGTCCGAAAATCAGACTATTACTTACTGTCTTTGTAGCACGGTAGATTCGACAACTAATCGTTATTTTCCCACTTAAAGACATTTTCAAGCCCCCCTTTTTTTGTTGGGGGGGGGGGGGATTCTAAATTAGTATTATCTTTCAAATGCCGTTAGAATTTAACCTTTTCCTTTGTTTGGCCTGCAAATGGAACACAGTACCTTTAATTAAGCAACATACTTTGCAGTTGGGTGTGGTGGTCTTTGTATTAATTTTCGAGCGAGCGAGCATTAAAGTAAAGATTTGTGAGGTCCCAGTGCGAAAAATTACATTTAACAAGAAGACACAAAACAAACCCTGATGAGTATTAGGCAAAAACTAATGCAGACAGACTGAAAAGTGCTTTTATAAGTAACATATTTATAACATCTATAAATGCGAGCGAGCTCGAGGGAAAATTAAAGGAAAAGGGGCTCTTATTTGCATTAAATTACGGGTGCATACTTGTTCGCGCTGCGTCTAAACAGCTTTAATCTCCGGATTCATGTTTCTTGCTTTAGTCTCCCGCACATTTTGATACTCAAATGTTGGCAATTGTTCATAAAGAATGCATATTACATAATAAAAAAATAAATCAAACAAAAATCAAAGCATAATATTAAAGAAAAACAATTGCTGTCATGATGTTTATTATACCTGATTAGATGGTAAGAACACTTACTCAAAGTATGGGATATGTATTTATATTTATTTATTTAGATAGTTAGATAGTTTAACTATGTAGTAGGTGTATTAAAACATGTGAAAGGTCCAATTCATCAGCATGTCGATATATCATACAACATTCAATTACCGCCCCCCCCCCCTCTCCCTCCTCCCTTTCGCAGAATTTCAACTTGATATATTTTTGTTATTGAGCACATTGCACTGATTGGAAACAAATTGAAGACAATTGTTATATTCATTCAACAACCACAACGTGTGGTAATAATGAACTTAAGGTTGATGAAATTGTTTTGGTCATTGAAATAATTATGAGATCTAATAACTAATAACAATACTGTATCTAACGTAGATCATTATAAAAAGCCCCTCCTTACCAACGAAAAATAGAAGAAAGATAATCTAACTCAAATCATTGCCATCAAACAAGGTGAGACATGTGAACAGACAGAAGATCGATAAACGCTGGGATTTTTAGATAAATATTTACCAATATTAGCATTTTCCCAATTAATAGGCTTGCCAGGGCAATTACAATCATGATACTTTTATAGTATGCTTCCGTCCACCGAAGAAGTTTCCAGGCTATAACGTCATGTGTGCTAACCGAATTGGAAAACAGCCACATTTCCGTTCCGCAGGGGTGTGTCCCAGGGAGTCCCTCTCTCACCGATAGTCTTCTTGTTTTATAGTCTCCAAGCCTGTGTTGAATCCTCTTAAATATCTGGAAAGTTGTTATTGTTATGATCTGAATGGAATACAGTTTATTAGCGTCCCATTCGCAGATGACTTCAACATAATAACCGCTACCAAACCTTCTCATGAACGATGTATGGATGATTTTAATTAGTTATTTGACCAAAGATAAATTTCAATCTGAAGCATAAAAGAACTGGAGCCTGTCCGTTAGCAGTGGGAAGCAAACGGAGGTCGACTTTTCATTCGGTGACCATCATCTGCAAGCAATCGAAAAAGTACCACAAACATGTATAGCGTCAACTATAACGTTCCGTATGAAGTATTCTGATGAAGAAGGTTATGCTCAAAGGTGTCATAAAAATCAAGTAACGTCACACGAATCATGGCATTACGGCTTTTGGCATCGTGGAGCAGTTCGGGGACCATTTTGTTCTCTTTCTCTATGTAGCCATTGATCCCTTTCAGGAATGCTTTCTGCGTCACAGAATCAGTGAGTCTGTTACCAACTGCTTACTGTTCAAAGCGGTCAGCTAGAATCTGGAGGAAGATCTTTCCTATGCATGACGTTAGGGCAATCATGCTGATGCACCTTGGGTCATCCGTGATGTTACCTTTGTAAATTAAGGTAACAATACTGCTTGACCAATCATCGGGCGGATATGGTGTTCACAGAAGAGTGTAGCCCAAAATTAGGGAGCTAGGGAGCTTCTTCAACACTCCATAAAATGTATGATACCATCAAGGGCGTCAACCCGAGCTTGAGCGTTGGAGGGACCCTCCCGTTTTTGTGCCCAATTCGTGATGAAATATTTAGCGGCGACTCAGCCAGCCAGTAAATAGGTGGGGGCGTTTTTATTTGTTTTTGTATTTATTTATTGTTGGCCAAATCTGAAAATGTATTTATTTATTTATTTTTTTTATTTTTTTTAAAGAAAATGTAACTCTCGTCTCTTTGGCAATGTATACAAAATCGTTGTTTCTGGTGGTCCCTTTTTTTTTCTGACAAAACATGGTGGACATTTGATATGTACCCCCCTCCCTAGGAAAAATCGTTGGGGGACGTGTCACCCCCGTCCCTCTCTCGGGATTGACGCCCTTTGATACCATCTTCACCTGGCCCTGAGCATGGTTTGTTAGACTGGAGAAAACTCCTACGTGCTTTGGCCGGTGCAAAGTTCATAGAGGCTTCATGGATTGCAGGATGAGTAGGTTTCATTACAATAATCATTGGCTGATTTCACATTGAATGTTGGTTTGGTTGCCGTTTTTTCTAAGACATCCTCTTAAGCATCTTTTCTGCGGATTTCCATAAGTCTGAGATATACATGTTTTCCCTTTCTCCTTGTAGTAGATATGATGATGATTTGATGATAATTGTTGTACCCGACTGCTAGGAAAGTATTATACCGAATTCCTTGATGTTCTCTCCGAGGGATTTGGGAATGGGGATGGATGCCTTACGAAATGGCACGAGCGCGTTGACTTGGTCAAAATTGACAAAAGACTTAACTCCATTTGGTTGACAATCAGCCGTAGACGAAAGACTTCATGCATGGCTAATTGTCAACGAAACGGAAGTTTTTTGTTAATTCCGTTTGTTGCTACGGCAGTCAGCCAGTGAAAACGAAATTGTTTAATAGAATTATGGAAATGCAACAACTACTTTAAACAAACAGAACTTTGTTATTCCTAGTTCATTTTACCTGATTGAGGTGTCATAGGAAAAGGCAGATACTCAACTTTCTGGAAATGTGATTTTCTCTTTGAAATTCAGATACCGTCCGCCAAATTAGTTGTTGGTTTCTTTTCTTCAAATTGATGTTTATCACTCATGCGTGAAATATGCATTATATGAGTAGTATCAAATGAAAGAGGAGGATCTAAGCTTGACAAATATGTGTCATTTATCAATAGTAATTGTGATAAAGTTATGATAAAACATCGATAATTCTCGGTTTCGTTTTTTCTGGGACGCACTGTATAATGTATGTCATGTATAAGGCACAGGTTGTGAATAATCGTCTGAACTGAAATATGGGAGCTCAGATTTGTACAACAAAATAATTATTTTGGGGTAAAATGCAGGATTTGCAAGATGGCATCATATGCCAATAGTGTTTCAAATTTGTTAGTGCCATTTCCAAGCCAAGATTAGGTAGGGGAAATCACCGACAACATAGAGTAAGAATTTCATTAGTCATCCCATTGGTCTATTCTAAATAAAAAAATTTTTTTGCAGATCTGCGCAGAAAGTAACGGACGATCAACTCATCGAAGTCTCAAAGAAAATTCCCCATACTAAATACACCGAGTTGAGTGTAAAGTTGGAATGCTCTATTACTTCTTCAGATAATATACTAGACAAGTGTAACCAAGACTGTGAGAAAGCACTTCTGAAAGTGCTCAACAACTGGAATCAGCAAACGACATGTAATCACCGGGACGAGCTTATAAAGGCGCTAATCAAAGTAGAAGCTGCAGGACTGATTACTGAAATATTTCCCGACTACGTACACGACCAAGAACCAGCTTTGCCGAAGAAGGACTAGATACAGGAGTCAGGCAATGTGACGAATAGCAAAAAATGCAATTCAAAGTTAGACATGATAGAAACTAATGTCAGTTGACGTAAGGTCGTAAATTACAGAACAGTATTTTCTGCTTCTACCAAAAGTTACCTCCCCCTCTCTCTCTTTGTCCACATATATTATTTATAATATTGAATGGGCTGAATATTTCAAACTTTATTTTATGCAGCTCGGTCATTTTATGTTCCACTCCAAACACACAGTCACTTGCATAATATTTGTGATGATCTTTTATGTATTGCTAAATATATTACTCATTGCGGATGTAGTTTCGAAAATAATATCGCTAGTGATATTCGTTTGTCTCGCAATGTGGTCAATAAGGAATCTAAAAGTTCACGATGTTTCGTGCGCTATCTGCAACACTTCGTCAGGTGATAAAAACTACTGTAAACAAGGGTCGTTTATACTTTACGGGAGGACCGGCGGAGCGGTCTATAATTCGATCGATAATTGGAACAATAACGCACAATGCCTATTGGTCGACGCACACGGTAATCGACCAATCACCAGGCCGCTGGTTCGGCCGCTGGTTCGGCGGCCGAATTGACCACATTGCGAGACAAACGAATATCACTAGCGATATTATTTTCGATATCTTGTATGTAGTTAACTCCTCCATCAACTCGACGTATGTACATGAAATGAAAGCAATAACCATTTAAATCTATATAAGACTTCTTAAAAAGAAGAAGACAAGAAAATCCCATTTTAGTGGTGGTAATATTCTATGGAAACATCTCGCACCTAGTGTTGTAGAAAAACCGTTCTTGTTCTGATTTAAGGCCAGATTAATTCATAGCCTGTCATAAGGTTGTATGCAGGCTATCGTTATAGTGCTTTGTGCATGCGAGAGAGCCATCGCTTTAGTGCCATGTGCGTGCAAGCACGCATTCGTAATAACAGTTATTGTTCATGCTCATTGCACTGTGATGTGTGTTTTGCACTCGCTATTCATAGATCCATCGCGTTAATCTGATTATCTCAAAATCAACTTGGCACGGAGGGATTTGGAGCTTAATACAATGGGGGGTTAGCCCTATGGCATCACAAGAGTTAAGTTAATTCTTGATATACTTATCTATTTTTAACTTTTAATTTTGTATCAATGCATGTATTGTTAATTTATCCTCCTTTTTTCCCTTCTATTCTTCTTCTCAACTTTTTTTTAATTTGGATCCGATTCCCTTTAAAGCTAATCTTGCGATTTCGTATGGAAATCGTATTTTAAGTAAAAATTGCTATGATTTAAGTCTGGATTGTTTTAACCTGCAGTAGATTGGTTGTTTATACATTTGAAATAAAAACAAACAAGCGCACAAAACTAACTGGGCATCATATTTGATATAAACCACAACTGCAATTTACACATAGTGACCTTATTTATGCACAGGGTGACGGGCTTACATACCTGTATTTCCTTATCGTGTTGTGCTCATTAATTTAGTCACTATACAGTGCGTCCCAGAAAAAACGAAACCGAGAAGTATCGATGTTCTATCATAACTTAATCACAACTATAATCAATGAATGATACATATTTGGAAAGCTTAGAGTCTTCTCTTTCATGTGATGTTACTTAAATAATGCATATTTCACGCATGAGTGATTAAAAGCAATTTGAAGGAAGGAAACCAAAAAGACATTTGGCGGGCGGTATCTGAATTTCGAAGAAAAATTCACATTTCTAGAAAGTTGAGTTTCTGCCCTTTCATATGACACCTCAATCAGGTAGACGAGAGTCTTCATGCATGGCTGATTGTCAACGAAACAGAGTTAAGTCTTTTGTCAAATCTGCTTTTTGCTACGGCAGGCACCCAGTGAAAACGACTTCGTTTGTTAACATTATGAAAATGTAAGGGCTACTTCAAACAAACAGAACTTTGTCATTCCTCGCTCATTTTTCCTGATTGAGGTGTCATATGAAAGGGCAGAAACTCAACTTTCTAGAAATGTGAATTTTTCTTCGAAATTCAGAAACCGCCCGCCAAATGTCTTTTTGGTTTCCTTCCTTCAAATTACTTGTAATCACTCATGCGTGAAATATGTATTATCTGAGTAGCATCACATGAAAGAAGAGACTCTAAGCTTTCCAAATATGTATCATTCATTAATTATGGTTGCGATTAAGTTATGATAAAACATCGATACTTCTCGGTTTCGTTTTTTCTGGGACGCACTGTACATTTTCTACCAACGTTGTTTGGAACATGGCATAGATTTGTAATCTTGAACATTCAATGTAATTTCGTTGGATTCTGTGAGAATTTATTTTCTCTTTAACTAACCTGAAATCAGGTTTATCTTTAAGCAAACATTATTTGTATATGTATTTTTGTTAATGTTTGTTTATTTTACTGGAGGTAGTTTAAGGTTTTATATATATATTCTAAATGTTTGACTACCCTTTTCCCCAATTGCTTTTGTTATTTAAATACGTTTAGATGAACTTATTTTTATAATTCCTCTTGTGTTATGTATGTACTTTAATGCAATTGTAAATATATTTTGTAAAAATAGATAAGCAAAGCTTGAAGCCATTTGAGCCATGACAATTAAGTACAAGCAAGATACATTACTCATTATATATATACGATATATAAAAGACGGCAGCGAATTTCAGGAAATATTTATAACAAAAATAAAAGGTCTGATTTATTTTAAGAAGAGATAAGTTTCTCCAAGACCTTTGACAGATTGAAATAACGGGAAGAAGAAAAAAACGACTAGAGTATGTTTTTCTTTGTTGCCATAGTTTGTATTTCACGTTAACCTCATGATTCATTTTCTACACCGGTGAGCATGTTGGAATGATTTTCAGATTTACTTTGCAAATACATGTAATTGGTGTATGGAAATATGTATGATTAGTGTAACTTTACTTTTAGATACGCAGGCACGGAAACTCAATGTTTATAGCTCTGTGAATGTTATTCATCATGTTTACTTGCAATATCAGCACGTGAACATATATTGGATCATTTAAATTTATTCAACCGGTTTCTAAAAGATGGCAATCTATGACAATATTATGAAATCCAATATATGGTGATGGTGGTTATTTTACCTGACTGCTAAGAAAGCATAAATGCATGCAAGTAAGCAACCAGATGGCCAACGGCTTTAGGTCCTCTCCGATGGACCTGGTAATGAGGATTAATGCCTTACCAAAGGACACTGGCGCATCGCCTTGGTTTCGAACCCGGGTCATCGAATTACGAGACCACTGCTCAGCTTTACCATAACATTGTACAAAATGTGTATACCTTTTGTACTGACGTTGAAAATATCATAATAAGAATTTGGTTTGTAAAAATGTGTTAATTATAACCATATATATATATATTAATATGTAAATATGAAAATATTTGTAATCTTCGCAAATGAAGTCTTATTTCATATCATCGTTTAATAAATTTAAAGGGCACTCAGGCGTATCAGTTTGTTATTAAGTTAAAGAAGCGATCCACCTTTACTGAACTGTAACAAAATCAAAAGTAAATGAACGAAAAATAAATTAATGATTAGACAAATTGATGTATAAATAGCCTATATGAATAAATACATGCCTATAAAAAAAAAATGAAAATGTGAAGTTTCGTTTTTTTGTTTTACCATTCCAGATTATTTTCGAATACAAGGGGTTCGATATTTTTCTAAACTAATAGTAAGTTTAAACATGTGAGCTCAAAAAATATTTTTTATTTTTACCTGGGCCCATATAAATATGAAACAAAACTTAAAAGTCTGGACCAAATAAAGCCACGTCACAAGTGTGTTGTCATCGTAGTCCCTAAACATTTCTGTGTGAAGTGGGAGTGACTTTCATTAAGATATATTCGATTTATTTGATGATTCCAAAACAAAATAAACTTACACTGCACATCAGTCAAACAATTTCAACATAATCAACCTTTCTCGACTGCTTGATTAGTTTTTCTTTCAAAATGTAATTGCTTCACCGGAACTAAATTCATCTTTAATTCTTGATATGCAAAGCCCACATTATCTCCCTGAGCCACAATGTATTCAGCACGGGATAGGTTTATCGGAGACTGGTCCACTCGCTATTCATAAGGACAACTGTTCGTAAAGACCGCTATTCATAAGGACGGCTTTTCATAAGGATGGCTAATTTGTAAGGACTGCCATTTATCCTTTGATAAAAGGGTCATTATTCATAAGGACCGCTATTCATTATCGAAGTAGAGTCGCTATTCATGATAGGAGGAGAGGGTCGCCAATCATAATACAAAATCGGCGTCGTTATTCAAAGGGCTCCCTATTCATAATAAAAGAAGAGGGTCGCTATTCACCTTCGTCTTATATTATCAATAGCGCCCCTTCCTCATGTTTATAAATAGCGACCCCGATTTCATATCACAAATAATGGTCCTTACGAGTAATGACCCTTAATGTGAATTATGATAACCGACTTTTATCTCACATTATGAATAACGGATAATGGTCCTTATGCCTTAATGAATGGTGAAACCCTTTCCCTTCTATGAATAGTGGTGCTTCAAGCATAGGAAGTTTCACGCGATGAATAACGAGGTTCTTATGAATAACGAGGTTACCCCCAATGAAGGCCTGAAATAGACCTGGGTCATTTTTAAAAGCCGTCGTGTTGTACAAAGCAATCCTTCTCTATTACAATTGATGCCTTTGTTTGTGTGTGTGTGTGTGTGTGTGGGGGGGGGGGTAGGGTGAAATCGCTTGTTTGGTAATGCTAGCATCCATTTTCAGCGAGCCCTTTACCCCAAAAATCCACACCCCTCCCTGATTTAGTTTGTTTGTAATGGACTAATGCTCTTAAAAGAATGTTAAGATTATGTGGAGGAACATCAATTCTGTCACATAGTATAAGCTTATATATATATATATAGATGCCCAGTCTCTACGCAACTCTACGCAAGGCCCGGTGTGAAAGCCCCTTTATGGAGAACACACTCAAATCAAATCCACCTTCTCTCTTCACCTCTCCCTCTCTCTCTCTCTCTCTCTCTCTCTGTCTCTCTGTCTCTCTGTCTTTGTCTCCAGCACTCTCGCCTATCTCCGCAAGAACGACAGAATGGATCACCCCAAACGTGTTAGCCTTGATTACTCAACGAAGAACATCCCTATACCATCATCTAATACGTTCAAGAAAAGACTGATTGAGAAAGTTGAAAGCGTCATCAAACGTATGAGATGGAAAGCCCTTTTCTTCATGATACCGAAAGATGACAACAACGACGATAGCGAGGAAAACGCTACACATGTCCCGAATGAAGAGAAGTACGGATTCAAAAGCAGAAAATGCCCCCCACAAATCGAAGAACTGAAGCCGTTCGAAGACGACATGCTACAATTGATCGAAAACATACGATTCGGGAAAACTCCGGACAGCTTCCAAGCCAAGTTGAAAGCAGACATCCAAAAGATCAAGAGCTCGAAAAAGATGCTCATCCCCGCCGACAAAACAAGAAACCTCTACGAGGTCGACCGCGCTCTCCATGACAAGCTACTACGGGAGAACATCACCAAGAGCTACCGAACCGCCACCATGGCAACCGTTGATGACATCAACGCCGAGGCGCAAGCAATAGCGTCAGAACTCAAAATCGACAACCGAATGGAGACTATGGCAAAGAAGCAAGCATTCATAACATTAAAAGACCACAAGGACAACTTCGGGAACAACCTGCCCTGCCGACTTATCAACCCGGCTAAGAGTGAAACAGGCATTATAGGCAAAATCACCCTAGAGAAGATTAACAACGCAGTAAGATCAGCGACAGGAGTAAACCAGTGGAGGAGCTCAATGGCTGTGGTAGACTGGTTTAAAAGCATCAAAGAAAAGGACAAGCACACCTTCATAAGCTTCGACATAGTTGACTTCTACCCGTCCATATCGGAAAGCTTGCTCAAGAAATCATTGGACTTTGCCAAGGAATACACACACGTCACCAGACGAGATATCGAGGTCATTATGCACTCGAGGAAATCTCTGCTGTTCGACAAAGGCAAACCATGGAGGAAGAAGGATAGCAACGGCCTCTTCGACGTCACTATGGGCAGTTTTGACGGAGCTGAGATATGTGAGTTGGTCGGCTTATACATCCTAAGTATCCTATCGAAGGACTATGGCAAAGATGGAATCGGGCTTTACAGAGACGATGGGCTAGCAGTCTTCAAGAGCATCTCCGGAAGCAGAGCCGATCGAATTAGGAAAAGCATAACGAGAACATTCCAAAAACTTGGCCTAAACATCACAATCGTTTGCAACCTAAAAATCACCAACTTCCTCGACATCACCTTCAACCTGAGTAATGGCAAGTACTACCCTTACAGGAAGCCGAATGACTGCCCAATGTACATCCACAAGCTATCCAACCACCCACCATCCATCATCAAGAATCTCCCAGCATCAATAAGCCGCCGAATAGCAGACATCTCATGCGATGAAGAGACTTTCAACGAAGCTTCCCCTGCCTACAACGATGCCCTAAAAGCCAGTGAATTTGCTGAAACCCTCACCTACACGAAGGAGCGCCCGACAAGGAGAAAGCAAAACCGGAAACGAAACATCATCTGGTTCAACCCTCCATTCAGCAAAAACGTCGCAACCAACATCGGCAGATCGTTCCTGAGGCTTGTTGATAAGCACTTCCCAAAGAAATCAAAATTCAACAAGATATTCAACAGGAACACGCTCAAAGTCAGCTACAGCTGCATGCCGAATGTCGCCAGCATCATCAAGGCGCACAACAAGCAGGTTTCATCCACGGACGACCACACCAAGCCGAAAACCTGCAATTGCCGGAAAAAGAATGTGTGCCCCCTACAAGGAAACTGCCAGGCCGGCAGTATCATCTACAGTGCAAAAGTCTCCGGCCCAGAAAGCCCTAAGCAATATATTGGACTCACCGAGCCCCCGTTCAAGCTGAGGTACGGCAACCATCTACAGTCCTTCCGACATGAGAAGCACAAAAACAGCACAGAACTCTCTAAACACATCTGGCAACTCAAACACCAAAGCACCCCATTCACCATCGAGTGGTCGATCTCCAGCAAGGCCCAGGCGTACTCCAGCGAAACGAAGAAATGCAACCTGTGCCTAACTGAGAAGCTTGCCATCATCAACGCCGAGAAACAGACACTCCTGAACAAAAGACCAGAACTCATCTCCAAATGCCGCCACGAAAACAAATTCTACCTCTGCAACTTCAAAAGAGACTATACTTAATTAAATATATATATATTTATGTACTAGCACCTTGGTGGAGACTATTTTGCGATACCCCCTCCCATGTTTAAAATTCCATCGCAGTACCTGAACAATCACAATAGCCCCTTCACCCATGAGTAAATCTTATTGTTTTGTATTGTATTGTATTCCTTATTTTGAACGTATTGTAGATTGTAGAGTAATCATGCTATCAGTTGCCTGATGATCGCTCGCTAGGCGTGAAACTCGGAGTTGCAACCATGCTCCATTAGTCTGCCTTATCCAATATATATATATATATATATATATATATATATATGATATCCATTTGATTTCATGAAATATCAGTTAAATATGTTATCAAGTCAATTAAAGGAATACATTGTTAGTATCTAATGTACTAACCGTAATCCTCACTTCTATTAATTTTCAACAGAGTACAACAAATGGTTTTCGGAACAAAAATTAAATTAAGTGAAAAAAAATGGACAGTCTGTACCAAACCCCTCTCTCTCTCGAATCATTTCTTTCTTGTATACATTCTAGCCCCACACTGAGAAAAAATGAACGATTATGAATTGTTGTTATCTATTATGACCAGTATTATTATGATATCAGTAAAATATATGTTTTGCGGCTATAAGAAATATGTTTATTTAACGACAGGGGGTTGCTACTCTAAACAAAAGTAATTGATAGATAGAAATTATAAATCGGTATGTAATATTCGCCTGCATTTGTGTGACAATGCCCCTATGTGAAAACAAAAGAGAGAGAGAGAGAGAGAGAGAGAGAGCGAGAGAGATTTTTGTAAAATTAATCAAATAGGAAGTCAAACAACACAATTATATCTTCTAAAATTAAACTCCTCAACAATACCACCGCCCATATACAGATAGACAAAAGAAAAGCGAGAGGGAGATAGAGAGAGAGAGAGAAAGAGAGAGAGAGGGAGTAAGACAATACCTCCCCCCCCCCCCCCCCCCCCCCCCATAGATAGAGAGAGAAATATCATTTTGGTTGGTGGTTTACAAACCAATTCACAACAAAATAAAAAAAATATCCTAAAACGAGTATAATCATTAACTCATAACTATCGATTTATATCGCGATTGTAATACCTCCACCTCTCGACCACCATACGTACATATATAGAACTATAATTGCGTTGACCTGAACAAACTACGCCTAGGATTCAACCAAATGAGCTTCAGAGGTGACACTGGACTAGTTATTCCGCAGTAAAAAGGTATTGTTGATCATTTTAGTATATTTTTTGACATTCGGCTCTTGTATTTCATCAATCAATGGTACGCGTTATCCAGGCGCGGATCCAGGATTTCTCAGGGGAGGGGGCCCAATTTTTTTGTTTGTGTTGCTCCCGAAAATTTAAAAATCGCGGCGGCCGAAAAGTCGCTCAGTGGGGGGGGGGGGGGGGGGGGGGTGTGAGCACATTTTTTTTGTTTGGCCGTCGAAAATTTGAAAATTAGCACCCCCCCCCCCCTTGGGCGCCAGGGGTGGGGGGGGGGGGTGGCCCATCCCCCAAAAAGCTAGAAAATCACGTGTTTTTTCCCAGGGGAGGGGGGGGGGGGGGGTGGGGGAGGCCCAGGCTCCCCCCTGAATCCGCCACTGGCGTTATCTCCTAGCATATTAATAATCGATAAAAGGTGAAGTTTAGTTCTCTTTCAAGACCAAGGTAAAAAAGGAAAGTTACCTTAAAACAAAAAAAACTCTTTCAAGATTGGCCTACTAAACAACTTATTTTTAACAGTATTCTTAAGGGAGATTTATTTATATATTTATTTCAAACAGTTTACCGACAAGAAATTACTCATGGTCAGAGGAAGAAAATGAAGGCTCTTTCACAATCATGATAGATAAAGTACAAACATTGTACGATCAAACAGTTATGCCAATATCAAAATCACTTATGAAAAATAGCATGTTACAGAAAATTTCAGGAATCATGTGGTTTGAAAATACAAGAATAGCAACTTTTTGATACAGATTAAATCACCCCAACTGAGATAAAAGAACAGGCTAGGGAGAGGAAAAAGAGAGTTTCAGAGAGAAGGAGCGAGAAGGGGGGGGGGGGGTTGAAATACAAATAATTAGGTAGAGGGAACGAGAGAAGACAACGGAAAATAAGTATTTCTCTGCCAGGTTCAGGTATCTATTCCCGTTGTATTATGTGGGTTTTGAGATGCCGATCCAAACATTTATTTTTAAATAAAACAAAGACAATTTGACATGTCTTATTGAATATGATGATGATATTGTAATACAAATGCAGAACTCCTTTGTTTAATGTTTCTCATCATCCTTGGAATACTTGATAATGATTAAAATCGTACCTATATAATTATGTATACATATGTATACTTTATGGTCATCGTACATATACGTTTCTGCAACCATCTCTTCATAACATTCCACGGGTAACTTTGGCATGAATTGGCACAAGAAAGGCAAATCAAGCATATTAAAACAGAAACTCAAGTTATACCGTTTCAGTCTACATGTGCACCAAATTAAAGATCTGTATTTGTAGACTTCCACCCTCCCCCCACCCCCAAACTAAAAATTATTTCTGCAAATTTTACTTTACTTTACACATATCAATTTCCATTTCTGGACGATTGAGACTCAATGGCAAATTAGAATCATAAAGACTACCTTGCAGTTGAGTTAAATTGACCTTGTACTCGCTACACTTCATCGGACTTAACGTACTTCTAAGATAAACACAAATGTAGTGAGAATACACATCCCACCAAAACTAAATGAAACAGATATGTCATAATCATGACATTTAAGAATGTTCTGTACAATATACAATTGTATATATTAACGTTCACTATACATGTACATATGTACATTGTGGTACATTATGATTGAAAAACAAATCCAAGTTAAGTTAATTGTCACAAACTTCTATTTCATTTCGGTAACTAAAGTATGTAATAAGCATGTATTGCTTATGAACAAATCAATTGTACATTGTATAATACAACGCATGCACTTCTTCTATTGCAAACAAAACTTGAAATGAAAACGCCAGAATCAAAACATTATAATCATCCACTTATGTTAAACACCAGGGTGTTTATAATTACTGGGTAATGCTAAACTTTAACTTCCAAGTATTTTTATTTGTATACGTATTTGCACACATTTATGTAGTTTTGTGAAGTTTATGGCACACGAATAATTATGTACTATTTAGGATTTCTTTCCTTTAATTTATTTGTTGTAAAACCAACAACATGTAATACAACTGCAAGCCAAGTTGTTTAATGTATTGACAGACTAATCATTATATTGAGCTTCATCTATCTCAGCTGTAAGTATTGTTATATCATGCCTAACACATTAGACTACATATCTGAAAAATCAGCACCAAAAGTTACATTGTATCTTTAAATAATAAATTGTGATAAACAGGCTAAACAATAACACTGAAACATTCAATAACATCAATACATGTATTAAACACACACAAATAACAAATCCTATTATAACCTCAAACTATGAGATTTACATAAATTAAGGCATGAGAAAGTATTTTTGTGGATGAGCTTGTGATTAGGATTGCAAATTCACTATTGAATTCCATGGCATTCAGTCAGTTCCAGTTAACACAGTTTGTATTTGTAGTTTGTAAACTAAAACTACAACATACCATCAAGAATGTAAGGATTAATCAATCTAGTCAATCTTTACACTGTCAGTGATGCTTAAGCAACGCCAAGTTTGAAAATTCCTTGCGAAAAACTGGTCCTTTTAATTGTTTACAGTTGATGTTTTCAGTTTCAGTTCAGTTCATTTTATTCAAAACCATACAAAGCATGATATAATATGTTACATAAAAAAGAGACTGGTAATAGTACATCAATCAACATATTCTAACTTGATTACATCATAAACTGAACGGTTTTAGGACCCCTTTAGAAGCTAAGCTTGTGAGCGGGGCCCTATAACAAAATACATACATTTACAGTAAAAAGAATGTTACGTATGATTATACAATGGATGAAAATACTAAGCTACAGAATATAGAACATACAAATACTCTCACACACACACACACGCACAGACACCACACACGCACATCACCATACACAGCAAACACACCGACGAGTAGGTCCTTAGTGGTCAAAAAGCATTTCAGAATGAGAAATTACTAAGATGCGAATAAAAACTATGTCAGTCTTTCAAGCAGGTACGTTTTAGATAAACTTCTAAACCTAGAAAGAGTTGTACTATTTTTTATATCATCAGGCAGACTGTTCCATTCTTTAATGCAAGAGATATGGAAAGAGGTCAGAGTGACATTTGTTCTTGCAAAAGGCTGTCGAATAAGACACCTTTGACGTGTATTATAATTATGAATTTGGGAGTTCTGACGGAATAAATCTTTCAACGTACATTCATGAGGCATAGACTTAAGATTAAACATAAACAATATGCAATTGAACGACACAAGTCCACTTAGTGGTAACGTTCTTAGTCGAAGGAACAATGGAGAACTTGGATGTCTATAATAAGAATTAGTAATAAGCCGTATTGCTTTCTTCTGCCATACTCTCAACTTATCAAGATATGACTTAAAGGTGTTTCCCCAAGCAACATTACAATATGTCAAATAAGGAAGAATAATACTATTATATAATGTTATCAGCACTCTTTCAGGTAAAATAAATTTTAATCTAAAAATGACACCTACACTACGGGACAACTTTGTGCATACAGCATCTAAATGATTTCTCCAAGATAAATGCTCATCCATGGTTAGCCCTAAGAACTGAACATTTTCACTAAGCGCAACATCATGGCCTCCAACATTAAGAAAAGTAATGCCATCTGGTAGCTTTTTACCCTTGGAGCGAAAAACAACACATTTGGTCTTTTGAACATTCAACAATAACTTATTACAACAATACCATGCATACAGTTTCTGAATCTCTTGATTCGCAATTAGTAATAAATCTTCAGCCTTCTTATTAGCCAACAGCAAGCTGGTATCATCAGCAAAAAGTGAGTATGAGAATAATGTTGATGAGTGTATTATATCATTTATATAGATCAGAAACAACAGGGGACCAAGAACAGAACCCTGAGGTACACCATATTTAATAGAAGCAAGTTGAGAATTAGTACCATTCACCACAACAAATTGTGTCCTGTCAAACAAATAGCTTTGGAACCAAGACAATGCTACACCACGTATTCCATAATGCTCAAGTTTCCTAAGGAGGATGCCATGGTCAATGCCAATAGCCAATGCCAATAGTATCAAACGCCTTAGATAGATCTAAGAATATCCCCAAACAATACTTGTCTCCATCAATAGCTTTTATGATATTACTTAATAAATTAAACACACCCATTTGTGTGGAGAAGTGCTTACGGAAACCACACTGCTGAGGAATCAAGATATTCTTTTTAGATAGAAACTCATTTAAGCGTTTATAAATTATTTTCTCAAGAATTTTAGAAAAGATTGGTAACAATGCTATTGGCCTGTAATTAATGACGTTTTTACGGTCAGATTTTTTATACACTGGTACTACTTTAGCTACCTTGAGTTTATCAGGAACAACTCCCTGAGATAAAGACATATTCATGATTTTACACAAGGGATCAATAAAAAGGTGAATGCACTCCTTTATAATTCTAGGTGAAATATCATCAGAACCACTAGATTTAGATGGTTTCAAAGACAACACAATATCGATGATCTCAGATTTTGAAGTTGGTTTTAGAAACATTGACGCATTATCATCACACTGTTTCATATAATCTTGAAAAGATTGTGGTACTTGAGGAATGTCTGCACTGATTTTCATGGGTAATCCAATGAAATATTTATTAAAACTTTCAGCCTTATCCTTGGCAGAAGAAAGAAGTACTCCATTAAAATCCATCTCTTGAGGGAGTGAATGCCTAGTTGACCGACCTAACAATTCATTGATATGAGACCAAGTTTTCCTAATATCACCTTTAACACTGTGGAACAAATCATTGTAATATTTTTGCTTGGCTATACGAAGAGTATTAACCAAGACATTCTTATAATCGATATATTTCTTTTTATTCACAGCTGTTGGTCTCTTGACATAACTACCATAAAGCTTATGTTTATGATTTATTGTTTTCAATAAACCACGAGTTACCCATGGCTTTTTACATTTACTTTTTATCGATACTTTGCCAGGATATGCATTCATATTTTAGATAAGCAGTAGCTATTCCTTTCACTAGGAGAAACATGTGATTACAGTCTACTGGCAAGTCAGAAATGTGATCAGACAATTAAGAAAATATACTGCCATGACCAACCTCATCAAGAACTGCTGTGCTATCATGTACGATGCAGTTTCTTCCAACTCCCTTTATTTCATGTTTGATGATCATTTTTATTGTAGGATTCAGTGAATTCGCGAGTTGTGGGATTATTATTGAGAACAGAACAACAGACTCTAGGTGGTCTTGGCCCATATTGAAAATAAGTAAGTACTTCAGCTTGGGACTTTCTACTGCTACCAAATTGTCATACATAAAGATTGGACTCTTGATGCCAATCAGAAATCGAGGAATGGGGTCTTGCTTGAAGTGAGATACATGTATTTTCCATGAGCATCTGTGGTGGAGCTGATGTATATGTAAGCATGTATCGTGAATGGTCTCCAGGAGTGTTCATTTTGTGTTGCATCACAGGCAGAACCCATTTTTTACTCTAATATAGTTGAATAAATACCAAGTTGTGAAGAGCCAAATTCCTATAAAAGATAATCGATAAAGATGTTCTGCCTTATTTACGTACCAATTTTTAGAACGGTTTTAAAGAAACAAATAGGCAGATATTTTTGCATAACTACTCCGCTCATCATTAGTGATGATCGAAAGATCGTGCTATTCAAAGCACTGTTTCTGATCGTTTGCTTGTAATTACCAGTAGTACATTCGTAGGAACAAGGGTAGACTGGGTACAATAGACCCTCGTATAATCCCTTCGGAGTGCCTGCTATTGGTCCGATTGATACAGAGCTATCAACTACTGCTTCCATTTTGTTAATACTATTGACTATCGACTTCTTGCATCTAGGTATCTTAAAGAGTAAGATTTTAGTTTTTAAATGGTCTAGATGATTATTAATTTAAAATGTCACGCAATAGTTTTAAAAGCCTTCAAAGTTAAATACGCACTTTAGCAATTGATGTACAGTACTGAGTAACCCCGTAACTTTCGGTTTTAACCGTAACTTCACTCTAAAACATTAGGACCCAGACACGGAGTGTCGGCAAGTGACATATATGTGTGTAAAGCTCAAGATTTAAGCTTTAAAATGGTGAAGGTCGATATTTAGTTCAAGTGCCATACAGTAAACATTAAAAGTATTAAACGCCTTTTGTTCAAATGTTCTCGAAATGCCCAAGCAAACCCCTTTTATGCCGGTTTGAGCCTAAAGTTCAAATCTGGAACAATACAACTCATTCGTAAATATGTAACATATATATGAGAGCAAGGATACTGTGTTCAGCTCCGAACTGAACTAATTATTATTTTTTAAATGCCAAACGAGAGATTTAAAAGTCTTTAAAGTTGAAAACGTTTATTATCCATTAGTATATGTATTGTGACGATATTGAATTTCCTTTGTTTTCTTCATTCTAACAAAATTGGAAGGTGATCGCATTGTACAAACTCCAAGAACCTGTAAGGTTACATACAACCTTTTCGAAATTCTACTGGAGCATTTTCAAAACGGCCTAATGGACTTCATTAAAAATGCGTTCAGCCTGAAGAGAAGGAAACGAAAGTCCTTCATGCCTTTTCTGCCGAAGACTATGCCACGTTGTAGAAAAATGACACTAGAGTTGCATATGGTCGACAAACCTCATGGATTATCTTGGGTATGACATAAACATCTGACATATGAAGTAATCTCATTTCTTTTCTCCATATATACCCACATTATTTAATACTCCTATGCAATGCTCAATTAGTCAATAATGATGCTTTGATAGGGTCGGCTTCATTGTTATCAACATGTGAAATGTAAACGAAATCCTTGCTGTTTGTCATAACTACAAATGTGTGTATTACAAAACAAATCTTCAAAGGTTTAGTTTCCTGCATTGTGGTATGTGTATTACCCATTAACTTTGTGTTTTTGGTGTGTGGGTAGTCCATAAATGACTAGTTAACTTGACCAGGAGATTAATGCGGACAGAGTCTTAAAGAGTCAATACCTGGTTTAACCACCATTTCGAGCACTCCATTCACCAAAGAATACCTCTTTCTATTCTCTCTATCTCTGTTGCTACCATATTGGGTATTCTTCCAAAAGACCACCAAAAGAAGATGCTCATTCTCCTTTCTATTCTCTTCCCTTTGAAATCCAATAGTCCTATTCACGACTACCCACATAGTTAAACTGCAAAGTTATGGAATGTTAAAAGTATTGATATTGAATCCACTAATGATTAAGGCAATGTTAAATTGTTTAGGAAGTTTTTTGGTCAATATGTCTATAAAATCATCAGAGTACATTTTTTTACTGTTTTTACCCCCTCCCTTTACTTAAAACTATTTAAAAATTATGTATATATACATGAGTTTTGCTTATTCATGAACATCGTATTGTAATATTACTCTTTCACAGCAAGATGTTCATTGTATCAGCGAGAAATCAGAGTATCAACCCGCTAAAGACGATGACGATGAGATGGCTGTTAGTAATGCTGATATGGTAGTCACTTGCCAATTAAATGATAATGACACACTTTTAGAGGTGAGAGTCCCCAAACCCTCTACCCTCCTCTTCCCGTAATAGAAGTTGTGGCTCTTGATATTAACTAGTCTCGACTGTATCATTTTAAGTCAAGCTTCGTATTATTTATTCTTTATATATTATTAAAAACATAAATTGATACCTAATTAAATTGTAATTAAAGATAAAGTTGAGTTTTGGTCATGCGATTGCATTGTGAAAGAAACTGTGTGGAATCGATCATAAAAGGTTTATCATCTAGCATATAAGTATTCGTGTGTATTGCTAGGTTCTGGAATCATCTAAATAATAAGAAATTTGGCCAAGTCTTAGTAAAGTTACAAGCACTGTACACAGAAGGATGTATATGGGACTACACGAACACGTGTCGTAAAAATTATCCCCGATGTTTACGATGTTACATGCCATATTTAGAATATGAAGGCATTTGAAAATCCATGCTTTTCAGGGAACATGTTTTATCTGATGTTCTTCCACCCTTGCATAATAACAATGATGACTCTAACAAATCGTCGCTGTTTTCACGAAGTGACGGTAGTGAAAAAAAATTGCATTCACTTTGCGTTGCGATTTTCCTCACTACCGTCACTTCGTGAAAACAAGGACGAAATAATGTTGCACCTCTTCCCAGAACTCAACCTTCTCTTTAAGGCTATTTGTTTTATTATATAGAAGACTGTTCGCGTAATCATATTGACCCTAATCAATAACAGAATGGTCATTTCGGTCGCCTGAGGGCCACAATTAACAAATTTTTCATTTTTGTCCGAAATATGTCCAAGCGTTCAGTTATAATCAATGAATGGGTGGGTTTAAATATTCAAATTCAATATACAAATACAATATGCGCCGATATCGGAAAAAATCAATCCCATTGAATCAATTACCAAGTTCGGACCACTTTGTCATTTCGAGCGCAGGCTAGCGTTTTTCCGCGATGCACTGAAATGTTAAAAGATTTCGAACCACAAAACTTTTACAAGGTTCAATGCTGATTGACATTCACAATGCACCTATCACTGTGTGGCCGTCCATGGAGCTGGGGGATGTGCTCTAGCGCATACGATGCCATATTGATTATTCCTTAATCCTTTCAGCGAAGCCCAGTCTACCATGCAGCGCATGACGGTACAGTTCAGTTATATTCTGATCTTCTCTATAGATAGAACATTAAATTTACCATCATCTTAGATTCAATTGGAATATTGAAGTCGGCATTTCCATATATAAATTAATCGCATGAACTTTGTTCTAGCACAGGGGTTCTCAAATGTTTTCACTGATAGTCCGGCAGCCAAATCCAGATTATTGGCCTAACCTTGTTTTATGGTCTATAGTTTCTTTTTTTTCAATGGATTCTGATTGCCTAGACCTTCTATTTCAAGAATCCGATTGCTGACACTCTGTCAGCCTAGAGCATTTTAAGATATATGACGTCATACAAAATGGCCGCCAAAGTACATGATTTTCCTTTAAAAATGAATAATAAATATATAATAAGGATTTTTTCTACAATTTTTGGCAGCCAAATGTCTGCATCTCTCTAGGACCATCTAAAAAAATGTTTTGTGGTGTGCATGGCCATAGATTACCATCTTATTTGCATATTTTGAAATAGCGCTCTCTATAAACATATCAATTTGAATAAAATATGTGTGCCAGCGAAATGTCAAATTCTTAAATGTATGTCACGTTGAAATCATATTAAATGCTTTTTTGAGGGAAACAATTGCAGTTGTGCTGCATTAATCTTTCATCGTGTTTGGTACAAATTTAGATGGGGTAGGTGTGGGGAATGGAAGACCCTTAAGCACATTTGCATAATTTACATAAACATGCACAATGTTACACATACAGACATTTTTGTATTCTCTTTAGTATTTTTTTCTTTATTTGGTAACAAAATTGTGGTCATAATATAACTGAATAATAAGATAACAATGATTAATGACGTCATCACCAAAGGTCTCTCAATAAGGGACAGTTACAAATCATGACATTTTAAATACAATTTGAATGAAAATGGGATTGTTATAGTTAGTTCAAACACTTTTTGAAAGAGATACATGCAGCTAATGAACTTACTGTAATTTTGAAACGATTTTAAAACAATGTGGCCCAAAATATTTCTGTAGTTTTTTGTTTACAGTAATAAAGGTGCTCTCAAGTATGTTAACATACTTTCAGAATAATGTTCTGGCAATATGACTTTTACATTTATCAAACTCACAGCATAGAAACAACTTCTTAAAATTAAATGCATTCAAATTAGAATGGTGACACGTACAACCAAATATGTTTCATGATAGTGCCTTTCAACATGAAATAGACAACTGGGGAGAAGTAGGCCCCCATCTTGGACCTGGTGTCCCCCATTACCTACACACATTTCTGATCAGACACCATTCATAATGTGAATTGCAACACCCATTCACAACACAACGTGGCCATAAACTTTCTGTGATGGTTGGCACATTTCATAAACTTCCTTTTAAAACTATTTTTTAAGAGCCACCCTTTAATATCTGCATACACCACAAAATTCAGTGAAAATTGTGTTTTTATATCAGAGCAACATTTTACGATCAAAATTGCTTATCTTGGTCAATTTTGCCAATTTTCTCGGAGAGAGAACGCATTGTAGTCTTCGAAATGAATTGGATATAATTATGCAGTAGTGTTGTTGAAGGCCACATATGTCGCTATATCAATATTGGAGCCAACACGGACAGACATTGAGGGGTTCAAGCTTGGTGGTCTCCAATTCCCTAAACCTACCCTACATACGTCAAGAAAAAAATGGCTATGAAAGAATTCCTTTTTCATCAAATCGGTGAGAAGTGGTTTTACGGCACACATTATTATTCAATTGATAGGCTTTATTTAGACCAGCAATGCTCCAACGTCAGTGAATGTGGATAAAGCAGTTGACATCTATACTAGACAGATGCATGATTTTCAAAAGAAATTACCTGGTGGATTCTATGACACAATTTCCAAGAAAGTTCAAACCGTGGCAGCCATGAAGAAGTCAATGTTGGGGTACGAAAGTCTATGTAAAGTTGATCTACTCCAGAGTAATAGGACTGCAGACAAGTTCAAGAGAGGACAATGTCAAGGACATTTTGTCATAAGAGCTTTCACCAGTCCCAACAGCACTTTTTGATGATTCTGGAAACGAGCACTCCCATGTCAAAGACGGATTTAAAGAATTTGACAAAAGTTGAGATGTCAGCCAGGCATGAGACACTGGAACAACCTTGTACAGTCATTTATGGATGTGCTCTGTTGCGGATGAAAATCTGATGATGTTTGCTTGGTGTTTGACAGATCCGAGAGTATTTAGAGGTCATAACGGGTCGAGAGTCTTGCAACTGAGTCCCGCGTCACTGCTGCCCTCCAAGAAACTATCTCTTACTGTTCGTCGTCGTTGTTGTCATATAGATCATGGCTCACCCTTGTGACCCGTTTGATGAGACCTTTTGATCGGCATCTGTCTCCTGCAATCCGGTAGAGTGTCTTTAGTATTTAGAGGGTGGCTAGTGATTTCCCTAAGGTCGTCAGTCCATCTGAGCTTGAGTCTTCCTTTGTTATGTGTTTCTTCAAAGGTACCTTGAATAATAATTTGTCAAGGTTGTCTCCTGATCTTCTGCTAACGTGACCAAACTATTGTAGTTTGTAATTGTCAATCCTGGTAGCAAGTGGCGGTTGATCTCCGATGATGGACATTAATTGTGTCCATTGGTGTTGTAATCTCTTCATGATATCCCAAGTACATTTAGCTTCCTCCAACACCACATTTCAAAAGCAGATATTGCCGAGCTTCCACCCTCCTTGACAATCATTGACCCAAGAACATTTTATAAACTTGTCCACTTGATCAACTTCTTCTCCATCAACCACCATGCTCTGTTGCATGTAGTTAATTTCCACCAATCACGATCTTGGTCTTTTTCACATTGAGATAGGGTCCAAATTATTCACTTGCATCCTTCACTCTTTTTTTAAGGAGTTCTAGTAGTTCTTCTGATGTTCTTGTTATAAGTGTTGTCAGTGGCATACTGAGCAAAAACACTTAGAGGGGCAGAAAAACAATCTGCATCACCACCACACATACATGTTACATGCAGGCCCCGCAGAACTTTTTTTAAAGCGGGGTTGGGGGGGGGGGGTTGAAGTATTAACGATCAGAAAGAGAGGAGCGCAAATTGGCGTGGTGTTCAAGGGGCACACCCCCCGGAAGCTCAAGGGTTTCAGGCATTTATTAAATGTAAGATGAACACATTTTGATACCTCATTTCACCTCGGGTCACTTTCTTTCTTTCTCTCTAGTTCTTTTTAAAAAAAAAGTGAGGGGGGCTCGAGTCCCCTGAGCCCACCTGTTCTGCAGACCCTGACATGTAGGCTTTTAAATAAGCATATTTTTTGCCTGACTGTAAATTTAGGATTTGTCATTTTCCAACATACGCTTAACAAATAATAATTTACTAAAAAGTGAGAAAAAACCCAGGAAAATCATGTCATTTTAGCAACATTTGTAAATCACTGGTATCGAATATATAGAAAAAACAGTTTGAATTTTGTTTGGGGGTTCAACTGTTCCCCCCCCCCCATACCCTTCTTCATCAATACGCCAGATAGTGTTGTATTGTCGGCGTATCTTAGGTTGGTGATCGTTCGTCCACCAACAGAAACTTGACCATAACATGCCTTTCTCATGATGAATTCAGCATAGATGTTTAAAAGTTATGGTGATAGGATGCAGTCTTGACGGACAACTTGACCAATTGTGAACCTTTCGGTGTCGCCATTCTCTGTTTGTACTGTTGCTTCTTGGTATTGGTAGAGCGACTGGATGAGTTGAATTATATGTGCTGGAAAGCCCATCTAGCTCAAAATCTTCCATAGGCGTTTATGTTGTACGCAGTCAAAATCTTTGGAAAGATCAATAAAGCTAGGGAGAGAAGTTGTTGAAACGTGTCTCTGGTGTTGCTAACTTCACTATCTTTTCATGACAACAAACTACAGTTGATCGACATTATAATTATATGCGTGAGTCTGCAGGATGATTGGGTGCTCATAAATAGGCAAAAGCACAAGCAGGCCTTTACCGTCAAGATGAGGTTCCTGTTGAAGTGATTCCAGGCAGTGATGTCATGCCAAGGAAAGGTCTGTCCACAACATAGTTATGATGAAGCAGGCAACATCAAAGTACAGCAAGCGATTTGAATTGATGCTAATGAGAAGATTATGTTAGGGTCCTAGTGGATGACACAGACGTCTACGTACTACTTTTGCATTATTATCTACATGACGGACTTATAAAACGCCAATGACCAAGGAGACGCCCCTTCACAAATCGAACTGTTATTGATGTTCCTGCCAATGTAGACAAGTTAGGAGATATCATTCCATCGATGTTGGCAGGACATGCGTTGACGGGATGCGACACCCTGGGAGCATACTTTGACATTGAATAGGGTACAATGCTGAAAGTGATGAAGCAGAAGATTCGACTCCCTTAGGACTCAGTTGGCAATGTTGATGCAGCATGGTCATATGTCATCACTCAACCTACTCAACGCTTTGCTTCATGTTATGGATAGTTAACAACCAACTGAATGTCAGAGGCTCGTATCAACGTGTGGCTATCAAGGGTCCGAAGACTAGGAGCTCCAAATACCCCCAAACCTTGCCTCACTACATCAAACTTCTAAAGCGTTTGTAGAAAATGTTAAGAGAACTCAATTGCAAACATGCGTGTGGAAGCACGCATTACAGTCACGACCTCACTTTGCAGAATTAAGTGTTAAATGGCACCCTCTTCCGCATGGAATATGTTAGGGTTCCCAACAATTTAGATGGCTTTTAAACAAATTTCAATATTTTGAAGCAAACTTTTAAACGGATATAGTCCTGTATCGTATTGGTAGTTCGCAATGTTTAGGTTAATTTAAAAGAATCTAGTACCGTAGAATACAAATCTAGTTTCGTAACGCTGTCACTGAAAATGGGCATTTATCACCATATGCCACCTCATATCTATGGGACAGAGCATAAAATTAAACCGTGTTTTCTTCGAGTATCAAATTACAAAATAAAAATAAATGTGCAGCACAATTTTTACTCACTGTATCCAGTGCATCTGACTCATGACATATGATAATCTCATGTTAGAAATTGGTATTTGGCCATCATTTTGAACTATGCAATATAATGTGTCTATAGAGGGCGCCATGCCGAATTATGCAAATTTGCATATCATTTGTGATCGTACAGCATCGCAATTTTTATTTAGTGATGATTTTAGAAAAAAAATCAAGATATTCGACTGCCATTTAATGTAGTAAAATGCTGTTAAAACTTTTTATATCATTAATTTTGGTTAAAAAGGGGATTTTGGCGGCCATTTTGTATGACGTCACATATCTCAAATTGCTCAATGCTGACAGAGTGTCAGCAAAATAATTCTTCAAATTGATGGTCTAAGGAACTATTATCCGAAGAAGAAAAAAAACTATAGACCCTAAAACAAGGTATATCGAGATGGCTGCCGGACTATGACGGTCCCGATGTGATTTTCATAAAAGCTAAAAAGACCGAAACAATGGGAGAATTTGTTTTTCTCAATTATTTCAATTATCAATAATTTCCAAACATGTAAGTTTGTAATATTATTCTTATTATTATTATTATATGAAGCAAACTGGTACGGTCAATTGGAGTTGCATGCACAAGCAAACTGGTATATATGTCTGAAAGGTGCAGAAGCGGACTGGTTTAGTCGGCTGGTGGTACACGACAGTACAACGGTAGGTAGACGGTGGTGAAGATACAGACCTGTGACGGTCTGGTAGTGTCGACTGGACGGTGACCGAGAGGTGGTGCAGAGCAATATATCAGAGTGGTGTCAATGTCAACGGGGCAGTACATCTCTACCAAACGGATCTACGGCGAAATTTATACCGGACTTGGAAAACCTGCCAGCAGGAGGAATCCTGACAAGATAAGCTGCTGGGAAGAATTCGGCAGTGCACCGGTTTCGTTACAATACGTACCTTAATTGTAAGAGTTAAAACAGTAAACAAAAAAAATGAGTTCTGGTATGCGCGTAGGTACATCAGTGGGAAAGGGGGCACGGTTTACCGGTAATTGAATTATATTAACAGTAAGGGCACTTGTATACTCAAGAAAAAGAGGATTGTTTCAAACGTTTAGGTCTATATCTGTTTTAAGGGGTATTTAGACAGTTCTACCCTTAAAAGGGCAATGTATATTCTATCAGTATGCCAAGTTATGACCGATATTTCAAAGCCCCCACCCCCCTCTCTTCGGCTGAGAGAGTGACTTAACTTATTTATATTTTGTAATCTTCCTACAAGTCCTACTAAACAGCTTTAAAACAATTCATATTTAGGGGAAAGTTATTTATTAATTCTAAGTGATTTTATTAATAAGAAGTCATTAATGGCCACAGGGCCGAAATGTAGATCGTTTTACAACCATGACAGATATAGTGAAGACATTGTAAAACGATTCAACAGATATGGAGCTATTAAAATCTCAATGGCAATAATAAAACATTTAAACAAATTGCAGGAAGTACGGAGTTTCAAAATACAAGGATGAAAGTATTTTAAACCAGATTGAATTCACCCACTTAAAGAAAGAGAAAACGGTGAGAGAAAAAAAGGAGAGGCAGAAAGAGAGAGAGAGAGAGGGGGGATAAAAGATGAAAAGGGAGAATACTTAGGTATAGAGAGAGAGGATAACGGTAAATACAAGAGGCCATGGAGGGAAATAATAATTTAAAGAGATGGAGAAAGAGAGGAGAGAGTAGTATGAGAGACACCATAGTGTTAACGATCACAACATTATTCAGACAAGATAATGCGCCCTTCGATTGGCCCATAAGCCCATTACCATTATTATATAACTATTGCATGCTACGTCATATAACAATAGCAAAATATGTATTTCCCGAGTAAAGTGAGATTTTACCCAGACAGCAGGCGGAGCCAGTGGCGGATCCAGGGGGGGGGGGGGGTATTGTTTTACATTTGTTAACATTAATTTAACCTTTTTTTTTTGGAGATGCCCCCCCCCCTGGCGCTCAAGGGGGGGGGGGGGAGGGTGAAAATTTTCAAATTTTTGAGGGCCAACAAAAATAATTGTGCTCACTTGTGCTATTTGATTGTTTTCTCCACCTGCAAGGAAGGCAAATATCTATCACGCTTGGTGTGTACCTCCAAATTTACGTTAAAGAATGGAAATAGCTGTAACTCCATTTGTAAATTAACTATGATCCTACCCGTTGTAGTACAAGTGCCTTTTTTCTATATGTAAGTGCAGGTAATGTCATTTATACATGTTCATCATTTCCTACAAATATATTTAAATATTATTTGAATCATCTCTTCCCTCCAATTTTGTTAATATTCTTGCTTAATTAGATCCAATCGGAGACTCTCCATAGAAGGTTCATCAAAAAGACGAGGCATACTATCTACTTCCACTTGGATTTTAATGGAAAAGCAGATGACCTGCTGGTGGAGCTAAAAGTGTGCCAATCAAAGCTTCAGATGGATATAAAGTTCAGACCACATTTTTTGGCTAATTTAGGTGGGTTTTAAGATAACTTCGGATATCTTTAAATCTTAATCTAATAAAGGAGGCGTTATGTTTCACTTTGATTATGAGCCGCAACCGTAACTACAATATCCATGTTAATTTTTGTTCTTGATTCGATATAATAATAATAATAATCCGGTTTTTTATATAGCGCTCAATACACCGATCAAACGATGTACCTAAGCGCTTTACAGATATATTATTACCCCGGTCATCAGATTCAGGCTTACCCAAATGCAAAGAAGTGAACAGTTTTATGTAAGGCTAATCACTGGAGAGGTGAATTCAAGAAATGTTCGTTGCCACTGACGGATGAGATAGAGACGTTAATCTTGACTTCGGGATCCCATGTGTCTGTTTTATCCAAACTAACTAACACTGATAATTACTTTCAACTGCAAATCTTGGTGAAAGAAGTTGATTTTTTTTTGTCCCATCGATCAAGTTTTAATCTAAGCTCCACCTTCTGTTAGAAGAGTGAAAACTCTTTGTCTTTGACGGATATTATGAGTGCCAAGGGCAAATATTGAACATTAAACAAACCTTGGAATTTCCGCTTTAAGATAAATAACTCACCGGCCTACTCTGTACATTTTGCTGGATCTGGTTGTTGTTGTATTAATATTTCCCTTCCTTTAAAAAAAAAATAAAATAAATAATAAAAATAATGGAGATGTAAGGAGTTTGCTGAAATTAATCAATTAATCGTAATTTAAATTATGATGCATCGGGATTATACAACCAATAACATAAACGTATTGCATACAAAGTCTTACAAAGTTAACACAACTTTCGACTCATAAAATAGAAAAAAATGAAATATCACCAGGAAAAAAAGATTCCACATCCCCGAGTCCGTCAGCATCCATATCAGTCAGCAATCCTCCTCAAGATGCATCAGCAGCAGCAGTCAGTGAAGTTTCTACTTCTAAAGTCAGGTAAGCATTGTTTCCGAAATCGTTCTCAGATAAGTATTTTATATCGTATCAGGACAATTACCCCCTGGGCAATCACCCCCCCCCCCCCCCGGAAAATTACACCCCGGAAAACAACCCCAAAGGACAATTACCCCCTGGAAATTTACACCCCGGAGAATTACCCCCCGAGGACAATTACCCCCCGGAGAATTAGCCCCCGAGGACAATTACCCCCCAAGGACAATTACCCCCCCCCCCCCCCCGCAAAATTACCCCCGGAGAATTACCCCCCCCCCCCCCGAGAACAATTACCCCCCACCCTCGAAACACAATCACACACAGGGAATTTGCAAAACTGTGACGTTTAATGCGAGCTCCTCTTCAAATTGCTATTTAGAGAAAATGTCATGAACTTTCATTTTCTTAGTTATTTATTACGGAATAGATTTGTTTCGTACAGGGGTTGTGTATAAAAATGTTAGCAATAATTATATTTATATTCGTAGCTCACATTCAAAGCCCTCGTACCCATCTGCCAAATCTTTTTGCTTGACGTACATGTATCCTCCTGGGGAGGAGCTTTCACCCACCCCTCTCGCTCTGTATTCATTCCATCTTTGTGAAGTTTGACTTAATATGCCACGTGTATTGAATCAAATTCAATTGCCAAAAGACGCATGTATCAAATCGAATTCAATTGCCAACTGAGGCATGTATCAAATCAAAGTACGGAATTTATATTTCTTAGAAATTTAACAATACATTGCGCGCATATGAGTACGCGTTAATACAGCTAGTCTCCCCCAAAATGGCCCCCAAAAAAAAATAGGATCTAAGATATCATTTGATTTGATTTTTTGATTTTGATTTCTGCATTTTTCCAATTATAATAACAAAATATCAAAGAAAATATAAACGTAAGGTATAATACAAAATATACATACAATGATAACAATGTTAACATATGTACATATAATAACGAAACTCAATATTTATATAACATATTATTATGAATTTAAAGTATTATCCAAACTATCAGTTGAAAAAAGTGCAGGAGACCGCAATTATAAGCGAAGCTTGACTAGATGGCGGCCTCAAAAAGAAAAAAATAATAATCTTAAGGTAAAACTTAAAATGATAAAGTGTTTAAACGTTCTTTGTGTACGATTTTGTGAGTGTGCTGTGCGAGTGTGCTGTGTGTGTAAGCGTGTGTGTGTGTGTGTGGGTGTACGCGTGTGTGTGTGTGTATGTGTGTGTGTGTGTGAATATACGCGCAAGCGTGCGTGTTGGTATGTGTATCGAATAGTGTATGTACACGTAACTCTCTGTTGGATGGGGGAGTGGAAACAAAATGTAGCCTTTCCAATAAAGGAAACCAAGAATACGAAATAGAATATGAAATTTGCAAACATGAGTTGCAAGTAATGTGACCAATATTTGAGATATGTATGATAATTGCCTACTGCAAGTTGAAATCAATTATGTAGGTACTGCGATATAAGAGATTTTTTAAGAGATGCTTTAAAAGAATAGAGAGATGAACAATGCCTTATTGAATTTGGTAAGGAGTTTCAAACATCTGGTCCATGATGACTTTTGGGTTAAAATTATTTTAGGATTTTCTAAGTGATAATTTGTTGAACAACGGGTGGGATATGTGTGAATGTTTGAGTTTAAACTGTAAATGTTGTGAAATAAGGATGGTAGTTGATTATGAGAATATTTATACATGAGAATGCTTGTCTGAAAAATGTGAATATCTTGTATTTTTAATTTTTTTTAAACGATGAAATAAAGGTTCCGTGTGTGATATATAATTTGAGTTAGTAATTATGCGAATCGCTCTCCTTTGAAGCAAAAATAAGGAATTAATTCTTGTTAAACTACAATTACCCCATACAATATTACAATATAACACATGTGATAAGATTAGAGAATTGTATAATATAATCATAGATCTTTCAGCGGCGACCAAGCGATGCCCTAAAAACAAGCAGTGCCCGGATGGCCGCCGCTTTGTGCCCGGGCGAAATTGGCTAAAAACTTCCTGCCCGGCCGCCGAGCAGGCTACTTTTTTTGAGTTGTGACTATAGCTTAACTTTAGTAATGTTTGACGGGTATTAATGACATTTAATATGAGGGTACAAAATACAGCCTAGGTTTGATATCAGAGTATGTAGGTCAAAGGTCGTTTGTACCCGTCGAGGGGATGCTACGCTTTGCGTTGACTTTTTTTTAGGGTTAGGGTTATAATAATAATGCAAACCGATCTTTCATCAGCCCGTCATTGGCTCAACTGGTAAGGTAGTTGGTTCGATCCCAGTCAGTATTCCTTCCTTTTTTGTTGCCTTCATAAAAAAAGTGAGGCAAAGCAAGATTAGTCAAAGTCGTATTGGGTGTGACCTCTCTCCAAGTCGCTTTGATTAATTAATATGATGGCTTGCCTAGGCTAATTAAACCGCGCCTCGGTCACTGCAATATATTCTCAACCACGCATGAAGTGTATAGGCTCATAAATATTTGATGGCATTCATAAATCTGAACAAATTGATATACATGATTGAGGAGAAGGTACGATAAAAGCAAAATGTGATCACGTCAATTAATTGTGTAGAGTTCTCCCTTACCTTTTACATTTTTACCATTTACATGCTTAATTCTTATACATTTTTGCCTCTGACATTTCAATGTCTGACATATTTACGCTTCTGTCATTTTTAGACCGAACCCTCATATCAACCATGCACAAACTCACCAGTCTGTAAATGCTGGCTTTTAGATTTATACGTTTCCCTCATGAACAAATAAATGCTTTACCAGGCTTTCAATGTTCGAAGAGAGGATCACAGTTTCAGCGAGAAAACTTTAGATATTCTAAATTCGTGGAGACTGAATGCTCCAAAGGGCTTGAGAGTTCACATAATGTTGTCTACCTAAAACTGAATTTAAATATAAATTGAATATGTTTCCTATGACAAATCAAGCTCCTAGTTCTAGCTTAAGAAATGAAATTATCAGAATACTTCTACCTAAATTAATAAAGACCTGCTCATGGAAATTGTGACGATATGACTCGGAGAAAACTCACGATGAGTTGAGAAATACTTTACATATCGTGTCCGTATTGTTTAACTCCTTGTTGTATAGTGACACGGTATCAGATGCACAACTTACTAATCTCGCAGCCCGCATCCCTCATGATAAATACCATGAACTAACCTCCAGACTTGGTATTAGGTACAACATGGCATCAATTATTCTGAAGCAGCACGGTAGTGACTCTAAACGAGCGACAGAAGAGTGTCTTTCCATGTGGAAAAACAAAACAGGCGGAAGCTTGACCGAGCTGAACAGGATTTTTAATAGTATTCAATTAAGTGGTTTATGGATGCAATATGTCGACATTCCTCTTCAAGATGCATCAGTCGGAGCTGATGAAGTATTTCTTACTTCACGCACCAGGTTAGAATTATTTCCTCATCGCTAAGTATATGTAATTATTGAATAATTTCAAACATAAATAAACACATTATATTCATATCGTTCTTAAATATAAGAACGATATGAACCAGCATAGATAAACATGCATAAATAAACGTTGTCATAATTGTTTGATTTGTTGGTAAAATTATATCATTTAACGGGCGAAATTGGCTAAAATCTCCCTGCCTGGCCGTCGAGCGGGCTACTCTTTTTAGTTGTGACCATAGCTTAACTTTAGTAATGTTTGACGTGTATGAAAGAAATTTAATATGAGTGTACATCATGTTATCAAAATACAGCCCTAGTTCGGTATCGAAGTATGTAGGCCAAAGGCCATTAGATATGCAAACATTGCTAAAAAGGCCGTGTGACCTCTTTCCAAGCCGCTTTGATGAATTACAGTGACTCGGTAACATTGTTGAAGGTTGATGAAAACAAATTGCTTAATTTTTGTATAAAATGTTACTTATCATATTTTTTCTACTGTTGACCTTGTAGGATTAGTCTAGATAGTTGTTATAGTTCAGTTGATTGTTATTGTTTTGTTAAACTTCTATGATTTTCCAGAAGTGCATGTAGATAAGTTTTAAATAATAAAGGGAAAAGACATCTGTTTCTTTCAAAAAGTCAATGAAGGACACCCTGTAACAGTGATTAACAGTAAATTCTCCGAACCATTTTGGAATTTTCCCAACCGTTTTTACCATGAAAAAAGACATAAAACAGACTGTAAAAATCTGTCAACACTTTAATGTCTGGAATGGAATGTAGAGCCATTTTATTGCTTTGTGACGATTTACATTCATCTAAAATGTAATTAATTGTAATAATATAGTTGGGAGAATTAATGAATCGACTAGATCGATTTTTCCCAATTTATACATTTAATAAGGGTCCGTTTTCACTCAAATTTTCAGATTATCTTTAATTGTACATCTAGCGTTGAAGTCACTACCTTAGCACCACTATATGTCATCTAAACAATGTTACCAAGTCCCTTTAATAGGATGACTTGCCTAGGCTAATTAAACCGCGCTATTTAAACCGCGAATAATCCCATGACAACTAGCCTCTGGACAACTACCCCGAGACAACTGCCCCCTAGAACAACAACCCCCAGTCATCAACGCTACACACAATATTTTAAGGGAAAAAAAGGTTTATGTAACTACTAACAATCCGAATTATTTAATGTGCTATTTAAAACCGATCAAGTGAGATTATATATACAAAAGTAACGTTTCATATTTTTCCATAAAGAGATAAAACATTGGTCATTTGGTCTTGTTTATAGTTTAGGTGTTTATTTTGGGGTCAAAATAGTTGAATTATAGTTGGAAATGAAATAAAACAACAACAACAAAATACATAAGTTAAAAAACAAAGAAATACATAAGATATTATCCAAACAATAGATAACATAAGGAATAACCCTGGTTATTCAATTTGTTTGTGTTGTATTATTATTCAAATGGTGTAACAAATATATGTACCATAACTATGCAAATGAGTGAATTTTTCAAAAAAAATTGAAATTACCATAGTATTCTATACACTTCATTTGACATGTATGCACATTTTCGCGGCGATTGGTCGTTCCACGGCCGAGATCATAGGGGGGGGGGGAGGGGGCTTTAGAAGCCCCCCCCCCCCCCCCCCCCTGGGCTATGCAGCTTCAAAATAGCCCGGGCTAAATAGGGTTAAGCTTATAATGGCCATACAATTTAGTAGACACGCTTTTATGCTCTCCTTTTCACCCTTTCAAGACTAATTATTCACACATTTTTTTAATTTGCTGTAACTGCATTGGTAAACTATTATTAGATAGAATAACAAAACCTACACGTTATTTTGCACATCTCTATGACTAATCTTTTTCTTTACAAGGCAAAACGAAGAAGTTATGAAAGTTCCCTTGGCCTTTGGTGCTCAACCTGATGCGTTAAACAACGAAGACAAAGGAACACTTCACGATGCTTGCTCTAAAGGAGATCTCAACGCGACCAAACTTCTGATAAATGCAGGAGCTGATGTTGATGTCAAAGTAAGACTTTTCAAAGGTTTGATCAGATATGATGCGGTAAACCGCTGCGTTTTTATTTGTACGTCTAAATTAAAAGCAACAGTGCGAAACAAAGGTCCTGGGCGTATACATTAAGCTGTTATAAGATACAGAAAGCTTATTGCAGTTCTAGTCACCATTGACATTTAAATTGCCAGGTTTTAGCTGCGTTATATCTGAACAAGGCCCAATTTATTTGTCAGTATGAATTTATTCGTCTGAGTCTAATTTTCATAAATGCGACAAATGTGATTTGGTCTAATTAACCCAATCGCAAAGACATTGAACAAATCAACCTCAATCAATTACGGTACCCAACATCACAATGCTTTATTACTTAAACCTGACCATATAGGTGTGTTGGCTCAGTCAGTAGAGCGTCCGCCACACAACCGGGAGGTCGTGGTTCGAAACCCGGCGGCGTCATACCAAAAGACGTTAAAAGACGGCAGTTGCTGCTACCTTGTTTGGCGTTCAACAATAAGGGATAAAGCAACGTCGATCTGGCGCTGCTCAGTGGTTGCCGGGCTCACGATTAATTTGGCAAAAAGAATTTAAATGTCGGTTTAACTTAATACAATTCGGAGTCGACTTTGAAATATTATTATTATTAGTAGTAGTAGTAGTAGTAGTATTTTGAAGAGTATACACGTAGGTATTGAAATTAATATTATTGTTATTCATTGGATAAGGTAACAAAACAGGACAGTACACATATTTATACCAATAATGCGATATCAAGTCCACGCGTTGGCATTAAATGAGGCCAAAATGATGACGAAGAGAAGTCTAATGCTATAAATAAAACCGTTTTAATTAATTCAACAAATTTGTTAACGTACCCAACGTATTCATCAAGTAACCACTTTACAAAGACGCTACGTCAAACATAAGAATATCGTAATAACAACTCTGCTATTCTGTAAGCAATCCAAACAATATCATATTAAGCTAAGTCTAAAATTCAAATTTAGCTATAATGAGAAAGCCTCAGCTCAAACCGTAAATGACAAATTCGAATCGAGTGCTTTCAATTACTGTGTGTTTATGTTATGCATGTTTGTATTATTCGAGTACGATTGTAATGGGTCGAAACTGTACTAGTGACCATCTCTCTGTAAATGGCCATATATTATACTAATCGCTTTAGAACTAATCTAGAAGAAACCTCTATCTACCGTGCCATTTTGTCTGTGTTTTTTGGTTGCCGTATGGCAGACAAGTTTACTATAGCATGCAGCTTCGAACGCGGCAATTTGTGATTGCGACTTTTGCCTTTATTCTCTCACCAGTCGACCAATAATTCAACCCCGTTACTCTTAGCAGCCGAGTACGGCCACCAATCATGTGTTGAAGAGCTGATATTGCATGGAGCAGATCCCACAAAAAGGGATAATGACGGGGATTCCCTCGTCCACGTTGCATCATTAGGGTAAGGACAGGGTGACAGGGTGACAAAATATGATTTTACTATGCATTGCGTACAAGACAGTAAATGCGTACAATACATTGCACGCAGATTACACTGGTGTAAAAATGACTGCAATAAATTGCCCTTTCGAATGATACCAAATTTTTGAGTAAATCGAATTTGAAACAGGGTCACTTTACGAATTCTGAGATTCCGCCCAATTATAACACGTATTAGCCATTGCGTCATTGTTTCGATTTTAATCGTCAAGGGACCCAATTAAGACGCCTTGTTATACTCTGCATGATTTTGTTAGTATGTGCGGACGTTTATGCCGCATCACGCGTCACCACATGCACCAAATCGTGTTGGTTTTGCAGGCAGTGCTTGCGAGCCCTTTGTAGGTCCCATCCCCTATTCACATTCCCTTCAAAGTTCGTAGGCATAGTCTTTGGCATCCCTTCACGGTCGCTGTATTCTTCGTTCTCCGGAATCCCTCATGCGTGACCGTCCAGGGGCCATTTTGTCCGTTTCGGGACGTTTTGGTGGCTTTACTTCCGCCCTACCTATCTCCACTATCACAGCAGCCACATAATTCTTACAAATTGATCTGGATAGTCCGAAAGAATCTCATTCGTTTCAATCGTAGAAACACGTGCGCCTTTCCACGCACATCGTTGTGACACGATTACATGTCTAGTTTTCAAGTCATTATTCTTCTCCAAATCCTAGTTTAGGCAGTAGTAGTTGATCAATTAGTAGTTAAACAAGAATTAGTTAATAAAGTAGTAGTCAAGGAAGTTGTAGTCATTAGTTTATCATACCATTTATATTTCATCTTAATTTCTTGCAGTATCTTTATATCATAATTGCATAAAGCAACGCTGAATTCCTCGCTCCAATAAAATCTTCAAACAAATAAATGGCGCCCCCTTAAGTTCTAGGAATTGGCTTTCTTTCTGTGGTCGTATCTCCCTCGTTTCTGCCTAAACCCGAACCTTTTTTTGGATTTAGATATTTGAAGATATACCCTTTCCAGTCAAATACGAAATGATATACCCTAGCACTTATCAAATTTGAGAAAATTGCCCTCCAAACTCGCCATTTTCAAGAAAATTGAGTAATGAGTAATTGCTGCAGTAGTAGTTGTTCAAGTTCCTGTTTTCTAAAGTATAGTACTTAATCAAGTACTAGTATTTGCTCAAGTACTCGTTTCTTAGTAGTTGCTCAATGCCTAGTTGACTTCCATAATTGCTCAAGTTTGGGTTATTCAAGCCTTCAAGTATCAAGTATCAAGTTTATTTGTCTTCCAGCAAACACATGTGACAAAGTATAATCAAAACAGTACAATGTAGAATAAAGGAAGACGAGGAGACCTTGTTTGAAGCAGAGCTTGTTAAGTTAAGGCTCCCTCATATGATGTGACAAAGATAACTTATTCATGAATACAACAACAAATATGGAATATATAAAACTATTTACAAAATACTCTCAGAGAACAACTACCCAACGATGCATCGACCACAGCATGGATGACTACAACAAGTATACCCGAAGATGCGCACATCCCCATCACACCGGGTGAGCTAACAAGCTCACCGTGTGTGTGAAAATATGTAACATATGTGCAAAAAACCAACCCACCCATTAGAGGGCGATCTAATATGGACAAACCCAAGCTGACACCAAGTCGAGACATCAATGAGTTATTGCTCTCTGAGTGCAGAGGTCAAGTAGGAATATATGGTATATGTACAGATGGGAAAGAAGAAGAAAAAAGAAAAGGGATAAAGGGGGTTATGTCAAAGTCAAGAATTAACGAAAAAAAAGATCAAGAGTAGAGTTAAATATGCTACAGTACACAATCAATAAAGCTTGATAACACGTTCATGTGTCATCGACATACTTGTGAAGAAAATATGACTTAAGTCTACGTTTAAAAACTGAAATACTTGAAGCATTTGTTATAGTAGTATCAAGTGAATTCCAGAACCTGGGGCCAGTGGACATTAGTGTATTCAAAGTGAAGGTTGTCCTTGTATATGGTAAATGGAGATCAAAAGCCTGTCTAGTATTATAGGTGTGAATTTGGTTATCCCTTCTAAAGATTTGAGCAAGGGCAGGAGGGAGGTCCCCAGAGTGAATGCTAAACATGAGCATTCTAAGTTGCATTGAATGGAGATCATATAGTTTTAGAATACTGTTTTCATAATAAAGTAGATTTGTATGTGCACGATAATTCGCGTTACAAATTATTCTAATAACCCGCTTCTGCACAACAAAAAGCCTGTGGATTTGAGTTTTGGATGATTTGCCCCAAGCATGCCATCATACCATAATTAATATATGATAAATAAGAGTAGAGTACAAAATGAACAATACCTCTTGAGGTATACATGATCTCAAGTTATACAAAACACCAGTATTTTTTTACACCACTTTACTTAATTTGTCCACATGAGTTTTCCAATTCAGTTTCTCGTCTATGTATATTCCAAGAAATGTTGTTGAAGTTACTCTCTCAATTGGGTTATTATTAAATGACACTTCGCCTGGCAAACTATTAACTGAATTACTGAACAGTATATAATTAGTTTTCTGAAGATTCAAGGATAACTTATTAGCATTAATCCACTTCATTACATTTCGAAACTCTTCATTAACAGTTTTCAACAATGTTTGTGGACATTTATGAGAAAAAAATACACTTGATTCATCAGCAAAAAATATGAATTAAATACACTTGATGAGCGTTGAAAATCAATAATATACAAGATGAATAAAAGTGGTCCCAAAATGGATCCCTGCGGAACACCACATGTTACTTTTTGGGGACTAGAGTCAATTCCATTTAAGGACACATATTGCTTTCTATCAGTAAGATAACTTCTAAACCAATCCAAGGCGACTCCCCTGACACCATAATGACATAATGTACTTAAGAGAATCTCATGGTCTACAGTATCAAAGGCCTTGAAAAGTCTAAAAATATACCTATGGTGTGTAAGCGACTATCTAAGGCAGAAGCAAGTTTATCTATAATGTGTACAATTGCATTTGTTGTTGTATGCTTCTCCCGAAAACCAAACTGATAATTACTGAAGACACATGTTTTGTTTTAAAATGTTATAGTTCTTACATAAATATTTTTTTTTCAGAATTTTTGAAAAACAGGTTAACAAAGAAATCGGACGATAATTTGTCAGTAATTGAGAGTCACCTTTTTAAAAATTGGTACAACTTTTGAGATCTTCATGTTTATCGGTACAACTCCGCTTGACATAGACAAATTAAAAATATGAACTAGTGGTTGAACGATACCGACAATAACTTGCTTAATAAGTTCGTTCCCAATATGATCATACCCAGGACTTTTTCTTGTTCTCGAGGGCTTTAACAATACCAAGCAATTTTTCGTCATTTGTGGGCACCAGAAATAAACTTTGCATGTAAGGTTCTCCTAAGTAATCATGAAAATCAGTTTGACTGTTTGGAATATTTTTTTCAGATTCGGACCACTATTACAAACATATTCATTAAACTTTTCCACTATAATATTTTTATCTTCAACCATTTGGTCATCTTTATTCATTTGTATTATACTTGTTACTTTAGATGCTTTTTGAAATACATTTCTGATCACCTTCCACGTGCCCTTGATACTATTGTAAGTTGCTTGAAACTGTGCTAAATAGTATTGTTTTTTGGCTGCACGCATCACAGAAGTCAGGGGTATTTATGTAAACGGAATATTTCCTTTTTAGAGCTTCCGTCCTTGCTTTCTTATACTTATAAAACAGCTCAATGTTGTTATTTATTGATTTCAGCATAGCATTGGTGGCCCACGGCATACGTGGAGTTCTTCTACGGTTGTTTTTACTCTTTACTACTGGAATATTAGCATCATACAACGATAAAAAAACCTATTCATGAAAATATCGAAGGCACTCATCACACTGATTCAAAAGAACATCACTCCAGTTTGTTGCCAATAATGCCTCTCTAAACTGATTAATATTTTCTGGGGTGTTTCTTCTAACATAAATGTTCTTATGGGTGACTACGGGTTTTTTTCCAAAGGAATTATAGTATACACAGGAAAATGGTTAGACAAGTCCGACACAACAATAGTAGATAAGGGAAAATGTTGTAAGTTACTTAAGATATTGTCAATTAGAGTAGCAGAGGTTTCAGTTACTCTTGTTGGTTTTGTTATCAAGGGCAACAAAGAAAACGACAACATCAAATTCAGTAAATCATCAACATGAGCATCAACATTGTGCTGTTAAAGGTTTATATTATAATCTCCAACCAAAAATAAGGATTTACCATTAAGTGACTGGCTTTCCAAAACCCTCTGCATTTCGTCCAAAAAAATGTTCAAAATGCCATTGGGAAGTCTGTACACGACTCCAATTACGATATTATTTTTACCAGAAATAAAGACTTCAAAAAATAAAGCTTCTAAATATTCAGTCATACCATTAGGTTATGACATACTCGATAATCGAGCCCAGACGGAACATAAAGGGCAACACCACCACCACGTCTGTCTACTCTACTATTGCTTAACAAGTTATAACCGAAGTCTTAGTTTTTTTGTAAAGTACTTGTTCGAGTCCCAGCTCCTTAAGTAGTAGTTCCTGATGTCTTCGTTCCCAAAATAGAAGTAGGTCAATTTCTATTTGATCAAACAAATGTTGCTCAAGTAATTGTTTATTTAGAATGATTAGATAAAGTAGTAATCGGTCAATTGTAGTGCATCAGTAATAATTTTTTCAATATATATATATATATATATGTAGTACTTGTTAGTTGCTGTAGTAGTAGTTGTCTCACGTAGTATTTTTTATATCCTGGTTGTCGAAATCTCAGTAGGTCACGCAGCAGTTGTTCAATCTTAGTTCCTCAAAAAGTTTATGCCAAATTCCTTGTTGAATACCCTGACTGTGCCAGTCGTAGTTCTCCAAGTCTTAATTTCTAAACTAGTAGTTGCCAAGTCCTAGTTGCTCACGTAGAATTATATCAAGTCTTTGGTCCGTTAGCAGTAGTTGCTTAAAGTAGATACCACTTGCTCAAGTCCTATATGCTAAAGTATTAGTCCATCGACTGATATTAGTTCATCAAGTTGTTCAAATCCTCATAATTTTCCCTTTCTCTACAGAGGCAGTTTGGACATTTTGAAGTTCGTACTTGGTCTTGAAGGAATGTCAGAACTCATCTCATCAAAGAACAACATAGGGCAGATACCACTCCACTCCGCTGCAAAAAAGGGCAACATTGACTGCGTTGAACTTTTGCTTGCTCAAGATACGAGACAAGAAGAGGGAGAAGATGTAAATATAAAATTTTCATTCAGTTGAAACCAATCAAGATGTTCTTTTCTTGATGTAGAAAGTGTTGCACAAACAATTGTATCGTCTAATACCATTTCGACAGGACGAAATGTAACTTAAAATAAATAACCGAAATTGGATGAATAATGTTTTCAAACATGGATGTATCATGTCTTTAAACTTACCGTTCAATGTGTTGTTGATAATGGGGCATAGGGACACACACCATGGGCGTCACGTGGAAGAGGTGCAATAAAACGCAAAACAGAGGACCGGAGCCCCCCCCCCCCCCCCCCCCCCCAAAAAAAAAAAAAAAAAAAAAAAAAGATTACAAATACACACAAATGGGTAAGAGAAGTAAAAGTGTGTCAACGGTCATCCTGATTAGAATTATATGCACATTAATTTCATTAATAAATTACATTAAAGATAAGGTTTTGGTCACCTAGTTCATTTGCATATGTTGCTACAGGATCTCGTAATTTCATGTTTCATTATATGATATAGCCTTCAAAAAGCTAATGTTATAACGGTTACAAATAAGGGGTGGTGTTGGTTAATACCTGACTGCTAAGAAAGCGTAAATGCTTGTTAATAAGCAATCAGACGGCCGACGCTTTAGGTTCTCTCCGAGGGACCTGGTAATGAGGAGTAATGTAATACCAAAGGGCACTATCGCATCGACTTGGTTTTGAACCCGGGTCACCGGATTACGATACCACTGCTCTACCAACTGAGCTATCGTGCCACCACATGTAAAACACTACTGTACAAAAGTACTATCGCAGGGAGCCCTTTTGCAAACCCCTGGCTCACGGCCATGAAGTGATGGTAAATCTATCATTGCTCATGTGCCCTACAAAAACACTGACATTTCGCGTAACCTAATTTTGCTATGCTTATTAAAAGGGCAAGTGGGGCAGCAGCACAAAAAGTACTGTGAAAAAGTACTATCGCAGGGAACCCTATTGCAAACCTCTAGCTCACGGCCATGAAGTGATGGTAAATCTATTATTGATCATGTGACTTCGTTTAGACCAATCAGATTGCTAGATTCTTCGTATGCGGGATACAATACTAATTATATACCTTCCTTAAGGATTCCAGCCATCTGATTGGTCAAAATTGCACTCGTGATTTTAGCCATTCCCGTAAAGAAACGAAAAATGCCCAAAACCATTTAATAGTCCAAAAGTAAAATCCCGGCAAAATTCCAGTTACCGGGAAAATTATTAAAATCTTGCTGCGATACCAATTGGTTTACGTGTTAAAATGTTTTTTTTTTTTGCGCATCATACAGTGATTTTTGTTTGCGATTCCCAACTGATCGAAAATTTCAGTCTTTTTTTAGGACGGTGATAATAAAACAGTTTATCAGATTTTCCGTGATGTTTTAACCAATCTTTACTCGATCAAATGATAAGGTAAGGATTATAGGTAGATTTGTGTATAAATTCGGCATATAAAAGGGATATCGACTGCTTTAATACTCGAGGACTGGCTGTTTCTATACTGGCTCTTGGGAAATTTGCCTCCGCTGCTATCACCCCTCGACGCGCCACCCACCCGGGGTGATAGCAGTCACTGGCAAATTTCCCTTGAGCGTAGAAAAACAGCCAGTTCTCTCCTAGCAGTCGAGATCTCTATAATATTCATGGGAAATCTGTTGTATCCAGTTGAAACATAAATATGCGAAGGTGAAGTAAATCCGTTTCGAGCGAAGTTGCCTAGAAAAAACAAGATGGGGTAGGGGCGCAGTTGCAGTGTTTTACCGGTCACCATTAATCCATAGATAATCCACTGTTTAGGTCTACACAAAATGAAGGTAGTGTATATATTATTCTCTTTTATAATATTTAAACTTTTCAGATTATCATCTTGTACTCTGATGTCTTGGGTTGAGCCACATCTACATTGTTTACATTTGTCGTATTTTTTCTTATTCATGTAACTGAACCGACTGCAGAGCTGCTCTCTCATAGACGAACGAGACTGTCAGGGGAGAACGCCACTGTATCTGGCCGTGGAAGGTGGATTTCCCCCCGTTATTGATGCCTTGATCGAGGCCAAAGCAGATTTGGACATCCAAACAAATGACGGAAAAACCTGTCTGCATCTTGTTGTAACACTGTGGAGCATTCCTCCAAATCCTGACAAAAAAGTTCAGACAACCAAGGGTTCCGAGCCGGTACAATTACAATTAGCTATTCAAATTGTAATCTGAAAGGGTTTAATTTAATATTGCTGTATGACATACCTTTATGGCATTCCCCACCACGTCTATGGTTTCACAAAGAGGGTTGACAAAATACTTAACTCCGTTTCGTTGACGATCAGCCATGCATGAAATATTTCGTCTTCTTTGTTTGTTGTTAGGTCAGGCAGTCGGTGGAACGGGTTCGTTTAATAAAATAATGGATATGCAAGCATTTCTTTAAACAAACATAACTTTGTTATTCCTTTCTTAATTTTCATGATTGAGGTGCCATGTCAAAGGGCAGAACATGACTTTTTAGAATTATGATTTTCTCTTTGAAATTAGATACCGTTCACCAAATGATTTTAAGTACCCTTTCTTCAAACTGTTTTTGATCAATCATTCATTAAATAATTTGCATCAATTCCAAGAAGAGAATGTAATCTTTATAAATATGTGCAATTATTAAATATGATTGGGAATAAGTTATGATACAACATCGACAATTCTCGGTTTCATTTTTCCGGAAGACACTGTATAGAGGTCTTGTATTTTTGTTTCATTGGGATAAGGCATGTACTTTGTATAACCTATCTAGAAAGGACCTTGGTCTACAGTGACATTTTTTCTATGTTTTGTGGTTGCAGTAATTGTAATAATGATTAGTTGTCTCCATGTTGTGTTTTTATTTCCTCGCCAGTCAAACCATAATTCAACCCCGGTACTCTTAGCAGTTGAGTACAGCCACCAGTCCTGTGTTGAAAAACTAATAGCGCACGGAGCAGATCCCATGAAGAGGGATAATGACGGAGATTCCCTCGTTCACGTTGCATCATTGGGGTAAGCCCTGGTTGATTTTGTCTTTGTTTACCTTCACTCAGATGAAAGTACATCCCGATATTAAACTACGTAGCTTCAATGAAAGCAATAAACCCTTGGAGGCCCAGTATCCTCTACTATTAACCCTTCATAATCGCTAAATTCCTGGCTTCCCGATTAATAATTGCTCAAATCAAATCCTAGCTGCTGAAGTAGTTGATACTCAAGTCCCTGTTGCTCAAGAAGTAGGGTTGCTCAAGTTCTTGTGTCTAAAGTCATTGTTGCACACATATTATCTCCCCTTTTTGCCCGAGTCTTAGTTCTTTAACCCTTTGAGAGCGAGCCCGCGCACAGGGATTGTTTCCCCTGTGACGGAGCGATTTCGGTTACATCGCTAGTAATGGAAAATTTGGCGGTGCTTTCTACTTTCGCCTAGCATTGCGCCTCATTTAGTCATTTTCGCGATTTTTAGTTAATATAAAAATGAAAGATCAGACTTTTTTCTTTCTAAAAATATTAGTTTTGTTCTTCAATACGAAAAATAAGGTCTGTTATTTTTGAGGGAAATTGCCGTCTTATTTTGCTGAAGCTTTACGTCTTTCCTTTTCAATACACTCACAATACAAAATGCGCAAGCACCTCCGCACGCGCAGATCGGTCGATACCTCCGTTCATTCCCCTATTGTCAATGACAATGATTGTCTTCTGCTAAAGCTCGGCCAATTATCCTACATCCTCTTCTTTCAAAACAGTAATCTTCCAGAGTAGATACTTCTTCACATTCGTTTGTTCCTCTAAGGGTAGGGTCCTGAGATAAGCTGAGATAAGCGTTTCATAAAAGAGGAGGTCCATACATGAATGATTCGCTAGATTGGTCAAGTTGATGAAATGAAAAGGCACTGGTAATCATAGGGGAGAAGAATGACCAACTCCTTTTATCGAAGCATACTTTTATACTTACACAGTTTAGAGTAAGGTCGGTTATTTGTAGCCAAGTGAAACACGGCGAATCGCAAATTTAATTTAAAAAGGAATAGGTCTTTATGAATAGGACTACTATAGGCCTAATAATATTATTATATGAATAACTACAATATATCTATCGAAATGTGGGAAAAAACGCCCTCTCATATTGACCAGCAAAATTATCCAATCGTCTATGGCAAATCGCCATGTAATCATCTTCACCAACAAAACCACAATAATCCAAAGCCTTGAATCAAGGCAAGAATGTAGAACGGACGCGCACGTACGCGTCCGTGTCCAGCTGTACGGTTATTTCGATCCGAACACTAACTTAGGGTAAAGTTGAAATGATATCACCTTTTTCTCGAGTTTTTCCACGTAACTTTATTATTTTGTTTAATAGATGAGATGAATGAATATATCTAAATAATACTTCAAAGAACTTTAGCACATAATATCTAATAATAAGTTGGAAAACTTTGTCAATAAATTAGGGATACATCTCGGCTTCTGTAGAAGCCCGTCGTCTCCAAAGTGTTACATATTTAGTATTATTGTTTATTTTTTTAGTTTTCAAGTCCTTTTCCCTCAAGTAGTAGTTGTCTAAATCCTAGTTTAGGTAGTAGTAGTCAATAAAGTAGTAGTCGAGCAATAATTTGTTGATAAGTAGTAGTCAATACAGTTGTAGTAGTTCAGTTGTTGCTCAAGTAGTAGTAGTTGCTCAAGTTCTTGTCTCTAAAATTTAGTAGTTGCTCAATGTTAAGTTGACTCCCCTAATTGCCCAGGTCTTGTTCTTTCAAGTCTTAGTTTCTAAATCAGTACTTGCTCAAGTCTTAGCTTTTGGAGTAGTAGTTTCTGAAGACGTCGACATCCAAGTAGTAGTTCATCAAGCATTAGTTGGGTCGATTGTAGCAAATGAAAAATAATGCCTTGCCAAAGGACATTAGTGCCGTGTAGGGGATGAAACCACGACCTTTGAATTTCAAGTCAAGTGCTTAAACCACTCGACTACGACACTACAATGCCTAGTTGATTCCCCTATTTGCACCAGTCATAGTTCTTCAATTCTTAGTTACTAAAATAGTAGTTGCAATGTCGGCATTGTCAAGTAGTAGGTGATTTTATTATTGTTATATTTTTTCTAAACGTAATTGTTTTGATTATGAAGTATGACTTCCGTATTAAGTCCTAAGTGCTCAAGCATTACTTTGTCAAGTCTTACTTAAATTGTTCAAGTTATCGTACATTTCCCTTCTCCACAGTGGCAGATCAGAAACGTTAGTGTACGTTCTTGATCTTGAAGGATTGCTAACACTCATCTCATCAAAGAACAACGCAGGGCATCTTCCACTCCACTCCGCTGGAAGAAAAGGCAACTTGGATTGTATTGAACTTTTGCTCGCTCGAAGAGTGAAACAAGGGAAGGAAGAGGAAGGAGAAGGGGTAAATCGTCGGCCTTATGCCAAAAGGGCCTTAACCCGATTTTGGGGGTTATTGAGTTATTAACATCACCTTGTAGATTTCTTCATTCTCTTTAAAATGGTGTGCTTCACTTGTTGAAATTCGATTTATTTATGAAGATAATTATGAATTTCAAAAGGGCCTTAACGCGTATCTCATTTTTTTCCTTACGCCAAAAGGGCCTTAACCTACACGGCAAATCTTTTATTAATGACAGATTATTTCGTAATTTCCATTTAATTCAATAAATATCAGTAGAAACACCATTAAAAACATGATTAGTCTAGAATACACACAATGTACTTAAAATAATCACTGAAAGTATATGTCATGAATTTAGATCATATAATCTGAGTGAGATTTAAATTAGGTATGGATGCATGAAATGCGACCAACTCGTTGAAATACGCAGATGTCAACGTATGGGACTGCGATGAAAAATAAACAACAAAAAAGGTGTTATAAATGTACGATCTCTAAAAAATAAATTTACCGAAAGCTGCATTATATTAATAAAAATATTCAGATATCAAAAATACGTTTTCAAACATTTTAATTAACCAGTTTTATCAGTTTTCGTGATCCAATAGCCGTAGGAGGGCCTTTCTGGCAAACCAAAGGTGTTGCGAAACAAGAAAATTTCCTTATGCCAGAAGGGCGCTAACTATGCGCGCGTACTATGCGCGCCCTTTTGGCATAACGACGCGTAGGTTACGCCCCTTTTGGGCACAATGCATGTACAATTATGAATATTCTATAACACATTTAACACATTTCATGTAAAACTTAATAACTTAACATATTTATCGAAATTGGCTTCAAAAACAAAAAAACGACCACAAACTTTTTATTATTAGAGAGGCCAAAACCTTTAAACGCGATTATCTCGGAATGGCCAAAAGCAGTTAAGGCCCTTTTGGCATAAGGCCGACGAAATATAAAGTTTGCATTTAAACGAATCCAATCCAGATGGTATTTTCTTTGCAGTTAGCATGAGCTGCACACATTGCTCTACTATCGTATTGTCTCATGTTATACCATTAAGACAGGACGAAACGTCACTTAAAGTCAGTAACCGAATAAATGTATAATTTTCTCATAAATGGGTGTAGCTTGTGTCGGAACTAGTCTCCTAATTCATTGTATACAATGATGCAGCGGGATACGCGCCATTAGTATCATGTAGATGTTGTGCGATAAAGGGGTGATTGGAGGGGCATAAACGAAATATATATACATACAAAATGGTATCAGAAGGAACAAGTAGGGAAAAGGTCATTATGTTTAGACTTTTATTAATTTGGTGGATGGGTAAATTACATTCAAAATTAGGTTTTGGTCGCCAATTTCGCTCATTCTTATTTGTTGATTCATAATCGCGTAATTTCGCTTTCAATTATAGAAGATAGCTAAGCAATAGCGTTGATAACAGATTCTAAAACAAAAAGAGAGAGAGAGAGAAAGAGAAAGAGAGGGAGAGAGAGATGAAAAAATGTAGTTATTTTACTTCCTGTTTCTTAGATTTTCAAAAAGTTATTCCCCCCCCCCCCCGACAAAGCGTGTAAAATTGCATTCGAAAATGTTCCATATATGAAAGGAAACTTAATCTGTGGGTGTCTCTTTAAACCATCGACAATATTTCTCATTGGTTTCTGTTGATTTTGCGCCCCTCTTGTTGAATTAGTTAAACCAGAATCAATGTTCAAAATGTGAATGCTACTTTACGAATGCATTGCTCACTTGTTGTTGTATTGTTTACATTTATTTCTTCCGGATGAAATGTATGGGAAATGAATTTAAGAGGGTTAAACGTTGGTTGAGGGGCGAAGGTGCAGTATTTTACCCATGGCTCTACAATCCATAGATACTCTACTGTTTCGGCCTACATCAAATGAAGGAAGTGTTTATTTCATATTATCATCGTGGACTCTGATTGCTTATGCCACACCTACATCGTTTACATTGTTTATGTTAATGTTTTCATGTATTTGAACCGATCGCAGAGCTGCCCTCTCATAGACGAACAAGACTGTCAGGGAAAGACACCACTGCATCTGGCCATAGAAGGTGGATTTTCTCCTGTTATAGAGGCCTTGATCGAAGCCGGAGCAGATTTGAACATCCAATGCAATGACGGAAAAACCTGTCTGCATCTTGTTGTAACATTGTGGGGTAGTCCTGAACATCCTGACAAAAAGGTCCAGACCACAAAAGGTTTTGAGCCGGTAAGATATTATTCCTATTAAATAGTATTAAAAAAAGAATGTATTAACCGAAAGTGTCATATAAAAGGATTTAGTTTGATAATGCTGTATGATATACTTTTTTTTCCTTCATTCCCCTCTTTTTAAGTAAGCCAGGCTCATAATTGAAACGGGAATAAATCAAATGAACTCTTTGTGACAGTTTCAACATATTTTACTAATTTAACTAATATTTATGAATTCTCTTTCAATCTTTGAACCAAAAGTCTACCGAGGATAATTATAAACAAACATCAAAATATACACAATTAATAATAATAACAATCAAACAAAAACAGTTTTAATATGATACATTACGGGTACGTAAATGAAAAAAAAAAATATCTGTGCGTATTGTGTGTAAAACCATCATGCACCTATTTAAAATGACAATCATCTCATGTTTTTTGTACGTTAGGTTGTATCAAGATATCCTCAGTACGAGCCGCTCGCCGATAACGAGAAGCTTCTTCTCTACCTCCTCGACAAGGGAGCCATATGTACAACGTTTGACGCGAGTGGTGACACACCGATACATTGCACAAACACACGAAGACTCTGGCAGCTTGTTGTATCAAGGTAATTAATGAAAGGTGTACCTATTAATTGAACAATTGTACAGCTAGAATGTTTAATATATATATATATATATATATATATATATATATACAATAATAATATTAATAATGATAATAAGTAAATAAATAAATAAAATAATAGTGATAATAATAATCATAATAACACGATTAATAACAATAATAATAACAATAATAATAATAATAATAATAATAATAATAATAATAATGATAATAATAATAATAATAATAATAATAATAACAATAATTTAAAAACAATAATGAAGGAACACAAATGAGACCCCCCCCCCCCCAAACAACAACAAACGAAATAAGATCAGAAGGCAAAACAGAGGTAAACGGTGAAGGAGTATGAAGAAAATAAAGTGTATCATAACATCCCGCGAATAGGGCTCGCAGAGAACCCAGGTCATACGTAAAGTCCTAATATACGTACCCTATTCATCCATGAGTGAGTACGCGTGCACTAGCCTCTACTCAACACGACATTGTATTGCTCATTGAGAATGTATTGAACAGCATTATATCTTTGTAGAAGTAATATTTGATGTTCATTTCGACACAGTATAGCCACACAGAATCCTTTACTTCAAGAGCAAATATTTGTCGGTCGTTGGAACAATTTAAAGCGTTTGTGAAAAAATAATCATACATAAACAACCATGAGTGTTCCAATTGAAGAAAAACTAAATAACGTGAAGGCATTTGTATAAGTTGACTCATACTATATGGTATTTACCGTCTTTAATTAAGTTTGAATAACATGGTCGTAATATCCACGACATACACATGCGTATTCAATTACATTCAATTGAAATATTAATCAATTGTTTTTGTTTCTTTCTCTCTCTCTTAAAAAAAATAGAATACCGGAAGAGAAGCGCAATGATTTATTGGATGGTAATATATTTTTATCAAAATTTCTTCATAAGTAATTGTGTAATCAGTCATTCCGTTTTAAACGTCATCACCATTTTATGTTAAAAAGGAAAAATGTTCTGGGGATGCTCTACAATACATGATTTATGTATAGAATACACTAATTTTCCCAAAATTTTGCAAATCAATAATTGTTGTCTAATATATTATGGGCTCATAAATTTCGTGTTCGATACTACCAAAGGGATGCCTTAATGGAAAGGATATGTTTTTCTAAAAATTACATAATGCTTTTTGGTGTGTTTTCAGTCTTGGGTGTGTATAATCTGTATATCGTAAAGAACAAAATGATAATTGAATTTAATTGATACGAGTTGAAACTATAGATTGATGTGCACATTTCATTGCCAGCTGAACGAAACTTGACACAATGAGTCAGGGAAAAGTACACGTGTTGGGTCTGGTGGATAAGTTGTTGGACTGTAGATCACAACGTTCGGGTTTCAAATCCCAGCCAGGCGCTAACGTCCTTTGGATATACCTAAAACAATATTTTTCCACTCTCCACACAATTATTTTCAAATGGGTACCTGATATGCTTGAGCGATAGTTACTTAGGCAGCTCGGCAAAGATTGACCTAGTAAGGTTAATAATATTGGGTTCCTTTTGCCATTCGCAACTACAATGACATACAATATCTGCATGTAGAATAATGCGATAATTTTATTCATTCTTGTACAAATATTGAATTTTATTGCAGAATTGGATGTTGAATCAACAAGAATAACGCGAACAGTGCAACGAGTTATTGGTCCGGAAGGGGGAGAGATAAATCTCAGCCGGTATGGCGTCCACTTGGCTATACCAGCAGGTGCACTTGACAAAGACCAAGATATATCTATGAGACTACTCGAAACTTGTCCAGTTCCGGGCATTCAGGGCGAAGAGATGATTGAAAGTTTTGGCGTTGAACTCAAACCTGGGGGCTTAAAGTTTAAGCGTCCTGTTCAAATAAAATTGCCTCATTGTGCCAGTGTTGTCGACACTCCGGATGTTAAAGTAGTACTTCACCATTTCAGAGGTATGATCATTCTTAGGTTTCTTTGAGTGAATAGCTACGAGACTGCTGTATGAAATGGACAGACCAAAAACAAAATGATATAGAATACTCAAAATATGCGTATTGTTTATTACGTAATCAAACAATACACACTTTGTTATAAATGTTGCAGAAATAATAGTTTAAAAAATCAATCAAAGACAATACATAACTATGGTGCTAATGGTTGTCTTAATAGTTTTTATCAGAAAAATATTGTAAGAAAATTCGTTCAATAATTTGTTGTCTCATTGCAAAGAATCGTAAAATTGTCAAAAAAACTGTGATGGAGGAATCGGACAAAAAATTGGTTTATCAGCTTCACCAAATCGAGTGGTCACGATTCCTTGTCTCTGTGAGGCTTCTCGGCACCGTCCAACATGTCTCCGCGAACACATAACCCTAATAATAAATCTCAACTCATTGTCAAGCTACACTTTAACCTCTGAATTAGATGCCACCGGTGAACTTATCCTTTTGAGAAGTGATTTAGCGAAAGCGATAAATATAAAGAATGGTGTTTTTTTTAATAAATACATCCGTAACAGGTTACAATTCAGGTTAGCTTTACCATTTATATCTTCATATGAGACCGCGTGTGAGTTCTAGTAGATACCACGGACGGTCCAGATGAGCCTCAGAGAGACAGCAAAGAATTGGTGTGTACTTTGAGGTTCTTAAATAATCTAATAAACGAGAAATTGACTCAATTTTGGAGAAAACGGCACACTGAACTAACACTGTGCAGACATATATTGCACATTTTGTATTCAATTTTGTTCAGAAATTATTTGGTTATAACTTACAAATATGAGGGCAGGTGAAAAACGGTTATCTTCTGGGGACATATATTCTTTGATATTCTTTGCAAAACTAACCTGACACCAAGTAGGAAGTTCCTCATATATATTTGCACTTTTACTTAAACTCTACTTCTCTTCAACGTTTCTTGATATCACCATCTGATCACCATCACCACCTCGCATGGTGTTGATTCAACATATATTTCTTCCAAATGTTTTAAAATACAGTCCATGGTGTGCCCATACTTCTTTTTTGTCGATTCCTTATGGTTTTCCTCAGTAAATGTTGATATGCAGATTGAAACACCGTTTTGTTGTAATTAATAAACTGCCAAAAATACAAAAAATCACTCTAAGAGGTAAACAAAACACAGAGTGTTTAATTTATAAATTGATTGATTAATGATTTATAATATGTATATATATGTCGTAAAGTATGCATTTATTGTATAACTTATTCAGTTGTTTAAATATATATATTATTGTTGCATTCTGTTCCATCTATTCAATTAATATTATTATTATTGTTATCATTATTTTTTATAAATAGTATTACTGTTATTAATGTGTTGTTATATGATTGCTATTATTGTTACTATATTAGTATTACTATAATTATTATTAATATCATTATTTTAATGTTAACATTACTTTAACTTAAAGGAGGCGAACTCACGTCAAAGGAGGTAACTGCAGGGGACTTGGCCGAGATCCCTGCATGCACTGTTCGGGAAAAGGAGCTCGAGTTACACATCGACGAGTTCTGCTCCTGGTTTACTTTCTTCAAATCGTCGACAGGAAAACAAATGATGTGCATTCCTTACTCAAATAAAGCATCTGTTCATTCTGCTGACCTGCGTTTATATTTGGCGATTGATGTAAAGGGTGTAGAAAAAGTAAAAAGGATTATTATGAATTTGTAAATATCGTTTCGGCGTTATGTGAAACAACGAAATGCTTGTTATTCAGAGTATAGTGCCTTTTTGTGAGGGATAATGATTATAACAATGATGGTGAAAATGATAATAATAATATTAATACTGATATTTATAATAAAAACAAAGAAAACAATAACGATTGAAATAATTACAATAATGTTAAGAATACCAATCATAAGAAAAGAAAGAAAAAATAATACTACTGCTGATAATAATGATAACAATAACTATAATTACGGTTTATAAAGCGCTATTTACATCGCCGACATTTATTAGTGTGTTTAATCATGTCAAATAAGATATTATGTTTATATAGTTCAAAAGACTATTGTGATATCTAAATACGAAATTGCTACGTTAATCGTTAAATCTGTTCGTGAAGCTGAAAATGACACCAAATGCCTTTACGCAAAACGTACAGTTGCCACTTGAGAAGGGAAAATCAACCCTGAGTTTTAGTTGAGGAACGGGTCAATGAAAGTTAGAACACATTCCGATTCAAATTAAGAAACTTACGATATCTTGAAGTTGCGATCTATCAAACGCTAATTGGCAATTGTGTGACGTATTTTGCGAGCTCTCCTCCCATATGGTCTCTGCTCAACAGTAATATTTACTATAATAACAATAATATTTAATATATCACATAACAATTGATATCTCAGACATTTTGGCAACTTAATAGTAGGTCAACTATTGGTGTTCTTCCATTTGACATACATACCGTATCTCGGATGCTATTTAATTAAAAAAAAAAAAATCTTTCTTTTTTTCTAGGAGCTTTCAAATTCTGTAAGGCTACGAGGTGCACACAAAATTGGAGATGACAAGCCCTTCTTTGTTCAATGGAGCAATGGGGATGTGCACGTTGCTGTGATGAACAATGAGCGTGAAGAAAAAGCTAAGGTAGGAACCCTCGGAGCAAATCTTCGTTCATATTGTTTGGTTGTAAGATAATTTATTGTGAAGCGTTATACACTTCTGTATCTCATAAAAGAGCTCACCAAATCAAAAATTGTAACTGGACTACAATTTTCAACAAAAAAAACGCGACGTATATATTCAACCAATGATGATGAGTGTAACATCGTTGGAAAGAAGAAACCTCAACAATCAGGATTTTTTTCGTACCATAGTGTGACGTTCCCGCGTTATAGACTTCAGAGAGAAATACAAAGATGATCAGCTTTGTAGGTTTTTCCTTATAGCGATTGTTCTTTTTTGAATGCGTAAAGATATATTCAAAGTAAAATCACGGCAAAGTTATAGAATCTGCCGAATCATTACCCATATTATTGCAAAATCTGATGTTTGAATTGTTATTTGCTGTGTGCCCCAAATCGATTCGACCCGCGGTAATTATTACATAAAGCTTTAAAGAAAAATTGCACGAATGAATTGAAGGGTTGTACGTGTTGTAACGACGTCATGCACATGCGCACGTTCAATCTGTGCGCGCATGTCCCTCGGTTTCCATTACGTGTAGGGGCGCTTTTCCATCGACCCCTAGGTCCTCTTACCACTGTCTGAAGTTTTTTTTTTTATGAGCGAGATTGTTACTTGTTGAGTTGAATAAGAACAAGAACACAACCGTTTGTGTAAGGGCTTACACATTTGCTATTGATGGGTATACTTCACAAATGTGCTAAATTTGGTAATCTTAACAACAATTGTATATTTGTCCAGCCATTCCACAGTATTGAAATAAATGTAAGATTTGTTTTCTACAAGGGAGATGTTTCCGTAATGTGTTGCTTACATTTGATATTGTTGCCTACTTTTTTGTTTTACTACCTACCGTGACACTTTGAAGGGGAATTACCGGAATGTATTTCTTTACCATTACTAATGAATCTTTTATCGAATTATTTACTTCAAGTAAATACCCCTTGTATTTTGTTTTTGTTCATACCATTATCTCATAAATAACTGTCTTTACGCAAGCATAATTTGTTTCTTTTGATGATGTAAAAGTCAATAGGAATCGGAGATATTCGAACCAGCAACCGGATTCACATAGACTTCGCCGAGCTTTACTTCAAGTAAATACCCCTTGTATTTTGTTTTTGTTCATACCATTATCTCATAAATAACTGTCTTTACGCAAGCATAATTTGTTTCTTTTGATGATGTAAAAGTCAATAGGAATCGGAGATATTCGAACCAGCAACCGGATTCACATAGACTTCGCCGAGCTAAAGACCGAACACTATGAAGACCTCGGCATGAGAGTCTTCCAGGTAACAGAAACAAGAATTGCGTGCACTAATCGTAAGTACGTTTTGTTTTTCCCTCTCATTCATGTAACACAAATTATAAATGCAAATGTATAACAAATAAGACAATGTCATCAAACAAAACCATTAATATGAGTAACTCACTTTATATAAATCATTCGTGGAATATTTTTGTAAGCAAAACAAATTTCTTCTTCAATATACATACTTTTGTAAGTACACGTTTGCCACAAATAAAAAATGCATTTATTTTAAAGGAGCTACACACAGACAATTCACTAACAACTCATTATTAAAACAGATTACATATGGATGAAAGGATTTACTCTTGAAAAACACGAATAATTTGCTGATACATCATATAGATATCATGGAGAGGCGTAAAATGCAAATTTACAAGACCCTTCTTAGACCCCCGAACGCCCCTGAACGTTAGTCACACACACAGGCGTAGCAAGCTCTGAATATTGACGTCACACTCTGGACAAACAGCTCAGTGCCGTGTAGCAGTATGCAGCTAGCTAGCCGTGTCCCGTATGTGATGTGACATATATTGACGCTCTACAAAGGACCGCTGAAAGCAGAAAATCTCTATCTCAAAACTAACATTTTTGAGAGTTGATTTCTGCGGTACCCAAACATATTTTGAAGAGAAGAGTTGTTGTATTTGATAGGCAAGGCTTCCCCTTCGCAATGATATGAGTTTTGCATCAATTCAAAACACTTTTGATTCTTCGTGTAGCTACTTTAATACTTCTCGTGAAGCGATTGCGACAATATGATTTATGGTTGATTAAATAAGTTTGTATCATCTCAGAACTTCAGTGAACAAGAAAGATTGATCAAACAAGAAATATGTGTGTGGAATGCTATGTTTGTTATCAACCAGAGGTTTATAACAGCTTTCCTAAAGCTGGAACATAATTCCATTTCTGAAACTACGCAATGATACACTATTTTCATCAAGGATCACTGCCAGTGGATGACCTCAACATTGTTTCACAATAATGGGTCTATGAAATTATTTTTTGTCGCAAATTTGGTTTCATTTTTTACCAACAGAAGAAAACGCTCAACTACTGACATCACATTAAGATTTGTCCTGTATTATTTCATAGTCCCCTTTGTTGTTGTTGTTTACCGTGTATAATATATATATAATTACAATTGTCTTATTTCTGTGTGTTATCTTATCAATCTGTCATTTAGCACTTAAGAAGACACATGCGACAGAGACAGCAGAAAACGTTAAAGTTGAAACGTGAGTAAATGCATGAAATGGAAAAAAGACTACATTACCTTTTATTAGACCAGATACTAATCTTGATCTAAGGAGACATGAATGGACGAACCTATGTATATAATGCATCTCATGTATAAAGCACATGTCGTGAATACTCTTCTTAACCTAATTTTTGGAGCTCAGATTTGTCCTATAAAATAATTATTATCGAGGTAAATTTGCACAGTTTGGTAAATGGATACATCTGCGATTGGTTTGTTTTTGCCTTTTTAGTAACATTTTCAAGCCAAGATTAGGTGGGACAAAACCACGGACAACGAAAAGTAAGAGTTTCATAATTCAAGCCATGATTAATTTTGAATGATTTACTTTTGCAGATCCGCTCAGAAACTGAAGGACGCTCAACTTATTAAAGTCTCAGAGGAAGTTCCCTGCACAAAATACTACCACTTGAGTGTACTTTTAGGGAGCTCTTTGATTTCTGCCAAGAAAATACTAGCAAAGTATCATCAGGATTATACGGAAGCACTTCTGGAAGTTCTCATGGACTGGAATCAACAAACGACGTGTAATCACAGGCACAATCTTATAGAGGCCTTAATAGAAGTACAAGTTGCAGGTCTAATTACTAGCATATTTCCCGACTACGTACACGACCATGAACCAGCTTTGCCGAAGAATGATTAAATACATGGAGCTAGGCAATGTGAAAAGCAAACAAATTAATTCAAAGTTAGACAAGATAGAAACTATTGTCAGATAACGTAAGGTCGTAACTTAAAAGACCGCATGTTGTGCTTCAACCAAAAGCCCCCCCCCTCTCTCTCTCTCTCTCTCTCTGCCCACGTGTATTATATATAATATTTATATTAATAGGCTGAATATTTCACATTTTATTTTATGCAGCTCGGTCATTTCAGTTTCACTCCAAACACACAGCCATCTTCGATATAAACTACAACTGCAATTTGCACACAGGGTGTCGGGCCTACATACTCAGATTTCCTTATCGTGTTGTGCTTATTACATTAGTCACTATACATTTTCTACCAATATTGTTTGGAACATGGCATATATTTGTAATCTTGAACATTCAGTGTAAGTTTCGTTGGATTCTGTGAGAATTTATTTTCTCTTTATTAACCGGAAATGGTTTATATTAGTGGATGTTGTTAAATGTTATATATATATTTATTCTAAATGTTTGACTACCCTTTTCCCCAATTGCTTTTGTTTTGTAAATAAATTTAGATGAACTTATTTGTATAATTCCTCTTATGATATGTATGTACTTTATTGCAATTGTAAATATAGTTTGTATATATAGTTGACATGATTAGCAATAATGGAATACATATAAATATTACATTGACACTCAGTTTTATTTAAAGGGAAATCGTTTAAGTTTAATAACTCGCTGTTATACAAATATGTTAGTTGCTTCAAAAGAGCTATTGGAATGTGTTCAACATTGTTTCAGTGATATGAGGAGTTCTATATTCTATCTCTCTCTATTAAAATATACATAGACAAATACTAACCTTATTTGAAACAGATCTGGTCAGGGCTTCAAGATAAGCAAAGCTTGAAACCATTTGAGCCATGACAACTAAGTACCATCAAGATGCATGTTTAATTCTCATTATATATACATATATGATATATAAAAGACGGCAGAGGATCTAAGGAAATATTTTTAAGAACAAAATTAAAAGTTTGATTTATTTTAAGAAGAGATAAGTTTCTCCAAGACATTCGACAGATTGTAATAACGGAAACAAAAAGAAACGAAAAGAGTATGTTTTTCTTTGTTGCCATAGTTTGTATTTCACGTTAACCTCATGATTCATTTTCTACGCCGGTGAGCATGGTGGAATGATTTGCAGATTTACATTTCAAATACATGTAATGGGTCATGCTCAATTTTATGCAAATATGTATGATTATTGTAACTTTACATTTAAACTCATTTGCACATTATGCAGACATTCAATGTTTATCGCTCTGTAAATATTATTTATCATGTTTACTGGCAATTTCAACTCGTGAACATCGATTGGATCACTTTAATTTATTCAACCGGTTTCTAAAAGATGGCAATCTATGACAATAATATGAAATCCAATATATATTCAAAGATTTTGCTTAGTTTTACCATAACATTGTAAAAAATGTGTATACCTGTTGTACTGACATTGAAAATATCATGTTAAGAATTTTGTTTGTAAAAATGTGTTATTTATAACCATATATATATATATATATGTATGTATATATATATTAATATGTAAATATGAAAATATGTGTAATTTTTGCAAATAAAGTCTCCTTTTATATCATCGTTTTATTAATTTAAAGGGCACTTAGGCGTATCAGTTTTTTATTAAGTTAAATAAGCGATCCACCTTTACCAAACTGTAACAAAATCGTAAGTAAATGAACGAAAAATGAATGAATGAATAAACTAATTGATGTATAAATATATGAATAAATACATGCCATACATGACAAAATAAATTAAAATGTGAAGTTTCATTTTTTTTTTTTACTATTCCAGATTATTTTTTGAATACATCACCTGACAGTGGACATTTGATTGCAAGGTTCGATATTCGATTCCCACCCCCAATCCAAATGAATTATCTGCATGCACAGACTCAATTTTTTTTTTTTAAGTAGATGCGACCGTGTATATACATTTATATAAATAGATGGAGAGAGAGAGAGAGAGTGAGAGAGTGAGAGGGAGAGAGAGAGAGAGCTTTCAAGAAGAACATTATGCGAGAAAAGTTTTGTGTATTGCTCTCCTGTTTGATAATTTTAAATGCGTATTGCTTTGGACTAATTCTCCAATTATCAATACAGTTTAGAATAAACACCATGTAATGACTTTCGGCATATATCGTGGAAACAGGTCACAGTAAAATATAAATATTAACTAGCATTCTGAATCGTAAATAACAGCTTGGTTGAAGATATAAGAACATTTTTACCAATTAATTGATTAGTCATACGATACCATTGAATAATTAAAATGTATACGTCAAACAAAATCTAATGTAACGCAGTACTTCAAAAGTCTCAAATTTTCTTGCTCACAATTTTACAAGGAAAAAGCATTTTGAAGATAATAAAGAGTCTTTTCTTCCACGCTCGTTTGCAACATTTAGAAACAGGATAATTTCAGGCAGCCAAGAAGTTACAAACCTACGTACGTGAGCAACGAGGTGCCCCCCCCCCCCCGATGCTCTATGTGTTAACGAGTTACCCAAATATATCGTATATCTTTTCTATGGAATTTTCTTTTTGCCACGCTCATTCGCTTCACTCGCTTGCAACATTTGTGCATTCAGATGCCCTAATCGTCTCATATTCGTGTATCGAGGTGACCAAATATATGTATTTTAGTATTCATGTATATTCCTCTGCGAGGTGCCCGTATACATCATATCAATAATTGTTTACCACATTAAAGGCATCGTTTAATAATGTTAAATATTATATGCACGGCCCTACATGTTATCAGTGTCTTTGATATGGTGTTATATTAAAGCCCTACACAAATGATTAAGAAGTGCCTCAAAAAAGTGAAAATCTTTGAGTGCCCGGTTTTACCAAACTCGTTTTCCCCATTAAACTGCAGTGTTATGAAAACCGTTTGGAAAACGCAAAATTTGGTTTCGATTTCTAATCATAAATATCTTGATAATCTTACAGGCAATCGGCTTTTCAAAGTCATGGGGTTCCTGACTAATCTTAATGTTTATAATTATCATTGCAGCAAGAGCTAAATCCAGGATTTGGTTTCAAAGTCTGAGACAAAGTTACCAGATCCCTTTAAAGAAAAATAAAGGAAGACAAAAATGTTTTGAGGGCTCACTCATGTACATGTATAGAAAAACAAATGACAGGCAAAGTCTATACAGGCACTGATGCGTGTCCTTGACGCAGTGTTGCGATGCGTACAGTTGACAATGCACAATGATCTGTTCCATTCATGTCTAAATTAACCCAAAATGTGACCATATTTAGCAAGCTTCAATGAATTTATCATAGTCAGGGATAACTATAACAAAAATCATAACCTTGACCTTTCATTCACACAAATATATTCACATTTCTCATCTATTTTCATCATTAAATGTCTTATTCTGCATCATACTTTTATTTTATTATTTCTTTAATATTTATGCAAAACTAAACATCAATTATAGATGTAGTGCCATATTAAATATGCAATAGATATCTCCAGTAAAGTAATTGTGCTATCAAATGTGTTAGTACATAGTGTACACGTGTTATACATTCGCCATACAAGTTACTTCTGCTACCGTGTATTACAGTTTCATGCAATGTAACCATCTTAAAAAAATACCCTTTTGAATTTTATTTTCATAATCTTCAAATAAGTGTTATAAATAGCATCTGCGCCTCCATAATACTGTAGAAACAGCTCCCAGGAACAAAGGATGCTCCAGAAAACCACAGATTTTCCTCACAAAACAGAAATCATATTTCAAACATGATCATTGCAAATCAGCCAACACCAGGTGATGCTAAACCAGTTTCTGTCCTTCATGCTAGACAAAAACAGTAGAACTGTCAAAAGAAATTTTGGACCAAACGCCCTCTGTTGGTTATATTATTGCAATGTCAACCTAGCTCAATAAATACTAAATAAATTGACTTTAATTGGCAAATACAAACTAACAACTTTTACACCCAGGCAAACCGAGAAATCAAACTCAGAGTAAACAAGCTATTAAGGGAAAGTGCAATTCAATATTTTATTAAACTACTAAAATAAAAATCCATGAAAAGAAGGAATGAGGCGTAAACCTTCTGTTTACCAATATACAATTCAACGGCTCCATGATATTGCTCGACTTGTTTTAGTTACTAGTATAGTACTATAACACTACAACAACACAATACAAAATATAACTAGAATGTAAAATCAGAAATCAAGGTTTATACTTTAATATATGCCTTTTGTATTTTATTATACCGTTGAATGATGCTATGGTAATCCATTAGGCTGCTTTTTCTGTTCTTTTATCTTCATGGCACATCTCCTGATATATATCCACACATTCAAAAACGTATATACGTATTGATTTACATGTTTGTGTGTTTAAAAATTACAAAAATATTACAAATCTTAATATTACACTTTTACTTTGATAGGGAGGATAATGTCATTGCCTGCATCTCGCTTTTTTTTTTTATAGTCATGTCACTCCTTTAACTCTTCCTGTTTCTTTCTCCTTTTCTCTGTTTCTATCATCTTTCTCTGTCACTCACTCTTTCTCTCTCTCTCTTCTTCTCTATTTGTCTTTTCTTTTACCACTCTCTCTCTCTCTCTCTCTCTCTCTTTTTACCTTTCTCAATTTCTCTCCTCACACACATGTTCTTTCTTCTCTCCTTATGTTTCGTTTTGGTTTCTTTTCTTCCCCCTTTTTATCCTCGCTCTTCCTCTCTCCTTTATCATTTTTCGATATTTCTTTTACCTTCTATCGTCATCATGTTACCTTATAATTCTGGCGTCTTTCGTGAACCTCTAAAAACTGCTCTCATTGTCACGACGTTGAATAAATCATCCCTGGATCCTGAGAACCTAAATAACTACCGACCAATTTCTAACTTGTTCTTCGTCGGCAAGGTTATTGACATTGGGGCAAACCAATACGACGTGATATTATTAAGAAATTTCCAGGTAGCCGTCGAGTTTCAGTCGAGTTTTCAGCTGATAAAGGGTTCATGACCATGAAATTGTTTTAACCTAAATTTCAAAATTAGAAATTGGTACTAAAGTTCATTGTTAAATTGTGTATACAAACAGTCGGCATATCAATACCATACAAGATAATTCTTGGTATCTCCTAATAGTACGCACACATGACGAATATTTATATAAATTAATACCCGTGGTACAAATATTTGTTTTCTACGATATGGGTGTACTTTAAAATTGTATTGCATTGTGATTGATATATTTCTAAGGCACAGTTTTGTTTGCATGTCTGCCCTGAATTTAAATTAAGCATCATAAGCAGAATATTTATAGATTCACCCCCCCCCCCGCATTCATATATATTGTGCATGTACAAGGAAGCACCAGAGGTAACCATTACATTCAATTTGTATCGTGAAATTGATTTGAGCGCATCAACAACCTATTAAAGTGAGATGTTCTTGTTTTGACATGTTTCAACAAGGTTATTAATTAAGTAGATGATCAGACCCAATCAGACATGTCGTCTCGTATATTATTACTATTGATTCAGGTGAAGTTTTTTGACATTTGACCTCAAGTCATATCATACTAGTTATGCAGTCTTCAGGATGGTCCTAGTACACCCATGGAGTTAGCAATAGCTTACACCCATAGTGTGATTAATTTGAATACTGCCAGGTGTTGTATACTAAGGGGCTGAAATGTAAACTGGTTCGTATTGTGGGCAAAATAATATCAGATTTGTAAAGTACTTCCTTACATCAGATTCTGTATGACGTGTGGATGTGAGCAAAGTCAGGTTGTTTGTCTTGCTGCAAAATGCAGACCATTTCCGCACATTATTTAGATATTTTATTTTCATGTGTTTTTTTTTTCTGCGTCTTCATCTGTATTTGGAGTTCTTGTTATATTTTCTCCTGTACCTTTCCTTCCTTTTTCAATTTCTTCTCCTTTGCTTTATTCTTCGATTTTTGATGTTTTTGTTGTTCTTCTTTAATTGTTCATATTCATTCTTCAGCTTGTTTTCGTCGGTAACCCTTAGCCCCTATTTTTCAGTAATCGTTCTTATTTAGGAGCAACCCACCTCCCTGATATAATCATGTGAATATCGATGACAGACTTAAATTGGACAATAGGATTTCAGAAAAAAGGCAAGATAATGGATTCGTCTGTTTTAGGCATTAACCTGTATAGGCCTACTTTAATATGGAGTTTACGCCCTGTTTTGCTATCAACAGATGATTTACTCATCCGTGCTTTTTCTTACAGTTCGAAACAATGGTATTCTCCAAACAAAGGAAAACAAATAATCTTGAAAAAAACATCTACAGAAGAACATAGTTGGTCAATAACATGCAGTCTCTTTGGTAGCTCGAAATGAGATCGATTTGTTCTGATTAGATTTGGTGTATTTATATCGGATTGGGTCGTCGTAAGCTTAGTCCAAAGCTTCAATCAGAATTCGATTTTCGATAATAACATAAGTTCTTAGTATTATAATAAGAACTTATGTTAAATTTACACAATTTCTGTGTCAATTATGAAAAGACCAATTTAGATATCAATAATAGTAAAAGCATACAATAAACCTTTTCATAATTACACAATGGGCTCGCGTGACGTCACAGGTCGTGGGGTCATTTACGCTAAAAATCGGTGAATACACCAGTTTACGGTTACATTATGGCGCATGCGCAGACATGTAATTCAATTCAATTCAATTCAATTCAATTCAATTTATTTTGCCAAGCAATAGAAAACATACAGGGTAAAACAAAAACAGTATACAAAGTTTTACACAATTACAATTACTAACATAGATAAACACAGAAATACACAGAATCAATTTACAAACATGAATAATCCAAATGAAATTACTAATGCTGGTAGCAGCCAGAAAGGAGGTGGTCCTTGTATGCGGCTGACCAATTAATCAAATATAAAAAGTTAAGCTGTAATAAAAAGTGAAACAAACAACAATTACATGTAAAATATAATGAATTTAACAACCGTTAAAATCTGTAGCTAATATTAATATACGTCCATCAAGTATTTTTTGTATTTACGTTTGAAAGTGTTAACAAATTTCAATTCACGTATATAACGAGGTATAGTACTCCATAAGCAAGGTCCATTACATATTACTGTACGTTTATATGAAGTTGTATGTACAAGTGGCAAGTTAAAAGTCTCAGCATTTCTAGTACTATAGTGGTGTATATTACAATTTAGTATAAACAGTTGTAAAAGTGATTTAGGAAGGATTTTTAAATAGCACTGGCACATAAATATTGCACGTTGATAATTATACATATCAGTAAAATTCAATATTTTCATTTCTTTAAAAAGTGGATGTGAATGGGCAAGATAAGGAGTATGACAAATAGTACGAATTGCACGTTTTTGCAATAAAATCACTTTCCTAATATGGCTTGCATGTGCATTCCCCCATGCAAGTATTCCATAATACAAAAATGGTAAAATCAAACTGTTATATATCATCTTCAATATACATTTAGGAAATATTTTTCGATAATACATTACAAACAGCATTTATATGATCAGTCCATTTCAACTTATTATCAATGGTTATGCCAAGAAATTAAAGTGAAAAGACCTGTTTAATTTCTGTATTACACAAACGAATAATAATAAAATCAGTGTCACATTTTTTATTAGTAAAAATCATATAATGTGTCTTACTTATATTAATTGACAATTTATTTACAGAAAACCATGTGTTTATTAACTTAATTTCCCGATTAAATATATTATGAAGTGATTGTATATTTTGATGGGATAAACAAATGCTTGTATCATCGTCAAATACAATTGATTTTAAAATTCTCGACACACTAGGAAGATAATTGATATATAAAATAAACAATAATGGGCCTAATATGGATCCTTGAGGTACTCCACATTTGATTTCTTGGTAATTTGATTTTACATTAGCAATAGAAACAAATTGATGACGATGTAACAAATAATTTTAAAAAAGATCTAAACCGATTCCCCTTATTCCATATTGATATAATTTCACCAACACCAATTTGCAATCACCAATCTGCTCATTTCCCCCACGTAATTTAAAAGGTGTTATAATAATACATGGCAGTATTCCCAGTAAGAAATTACATGTAACATGTTGACATAATTACACTTTCATGGCTTTATGTTACCTTGATTACAGATAAAGCTCAACCTGCAATCACGTAGCTGCTCTTCTCTTCAAGGTTGTCTTTGGGTGGCTTCACGGGCTGACCAACCCGGCATGTACTTCACGTGAGTGTGGATGGTCTGCATTTGCCGGGAATCAGTCAGTTGAACCACAGCAGATAGCGGACATGAACTGGAGCAAGCCCCAGTTTTCTCGACAAGGTACATGTATATTTTATTATTTTTGCTTCGAGTTGGCAAGTGATATTTAACTGGAATCATTGTAGACACATTTAATGATTTGTAAACAAAGTTAAACATTTGATAAAATTATTCATTAATGAAAAGGATTTTACATCATTTTTTGTAAGGTCAAAATAAACTTTGCACAAGATTACAAGAACATGAGGCTTACCGGCATTTTGTTTGAGTCTGCCTAGAATGCTCCCAAAAGGAGGCTACTGAAATTTAGCCAGTTTTTATCTTACATGTACATTTCACACATCTCATTTAAATTCTTTCTTCTTTTTACCCCAGCTACATCTGTGCAGGCAGCGGAAGGGACTATCACCAGCACGCGACGTTTGTTCTCGCCATTGAGCTCCAGGTCGATTGCTGCAAAGTCTTCTCTTCCAGCACTTTCGCAGCGTTCGACGCAACGTTTCCAGTACATGAATGTTGATGTGGATCAGCCACCTGTTCCAAAGGTAGCAGCAGAGGAAGAGGTAGTTTATGTGGACATACCTCCTCCTCTTCCGTCTTTAGCATTCAAGTTCTCGTCTCCGGAGGGGTTTCTGCGCGAGCTGCCCATCTACACTCCGGCAATGACAAGTCTCATCGAGCAGATGACCCGCGGTCAGGCCGACAACAAGATCTGGCATTTGTATCGGCATCAGCCTGATTGAGCTAGGCACAAATGAATTGAGAAACCTGAATTGAATTGAATTATTTTCTGAAATATGAATTGAATTTGCCTGAATCATGAATTGTATTGAATTTGAATTGTGAACTTAATTTAACCCGAACTATGACTTTAATCTACTTACTTAGTCTGAATTATAAATTGAATGTGATTTGATTTTGTTAATTTTATTTTAATCTGAATTACGAATTGAATGTGATCGGGATTTGAAACGGATTTGATCTAAATTACAAATTAAATTGGTCTGAATCTTTAATTGTATTTAATCGGAATTGCGAATTGAATTTAATCCGAACTATGAATTGATGTTAACTACTTAGTCTGAATTATGAATCGAATTTTAGTCTGCATGTTGAACTATCGCATTTGTTGTTACCATTTGTTGTAACCTATGTTCAAGTTAAATGTTCTACTCTGTACCCATTTGTATCTTATTGATGTTTGTAATCTTGTACTGACATGCAAATGAAACAAATTTCCAATCATTGGACAATAAATTTGAATATGAATAATATATGAAATATTACTGGGTCGTTTTTTTTAAATAAAACATGTACAGAGTTATGAACAACAATTATTTCTGAAGTAAATATTTTATGGTAATTTTGAGTATTAGCTCATTTGTAGAAACAGTTATAAAAAATTCGATTCATATTTTCCCCCTAGATTTGTATAAATGTATTTTGTTGTGGCATTTTCAGTTGGATTATCTGGGAATGTACATTGTATACATAAAATAAACTGCATGTTTTTTAATATATTTATAATGACACAAATCAACATAATTACATGGAACCTCATGAATCATTTCATCTACTGTTTTTATTATTATGAGTACATTTACATGTGCTAGTATTCCAGTCAACAAAATTACATGTTGATTTATGTTTGTAACTTTGTATACTTCTGATTTTTTACAACAAAGATTCACTTCATACATGTACCTTACCTGACTTCAATGTGAACTACTGTATATTGCTTCAGATACTCAATTTTTTTTTAGAGTGATTGTTCTTTTCCAGAGCATTTAATTTTTTTATCTTACCACAGCTAAATTTTTCACTGAGGTACATGATACATGTATAAATAAACTAAAAAAAAACACAGTGCATTTCTTCCAAATTATTTAAAATTATTCTGCATTGGTAGTTTGGTACGTGTTTATTTACTAAATCACAACCATTGTTTGTTTATCATTTGTATGAACAGTATGATACATAGGGAAGAATCGGTATGAATTACATCACATCCATAATTTTGACTGACTTGTCGTTCAGTAACTCACACGTTGTATTTCTACATGTTAATAGCTTTTCTTGATTCAGCTGGAAAAATATAAATAAATTGCATGTACATGCCAAATGTTTACATGTAATTAAACTCAAACATGATATATCTTGAGGCTTGCTAATCTCTAAGTGATGTTGGTTTGTATTTGTGATGGTGATAAGAGTTGTATATGGAGGGAATGTTACACACAATATGGTACATGTGGCCCACAATGCATTTAAAAAAAAAGCATCTTAACATATCAAATTCACTTGACCAGTGGCTTGCGCAGGTTGACAAGAGCAGCACAAACAATGACAATATCATCGATCTAAGGCAGTGTAATAGGCACAGGTTCCTGTAAAATAGCAAATCATTTCATCCTCCCAATTGCACGCTCAACATGTATCCTTGCATTGGCGATCTTCTTTGTTTTTGCCACATTATTGGGGGTCTGCTGCTCTTTGCCTTTACTTGGAGGAGGTATTTCAAGTCTTGCCCCTCGAAGCAGAAGGTCTTCTTTTATAACAAACCCTCTATCAGCAAGGACAACATCCCCTGCATCAATCAAGTTATAAAAGCCAGACTCTCTTGTAATGTGCACATCTGTTGCCCTTCCTCCCCATGCCTGAGATAGAAAAGTTATCATGCCATTTGGTGCAATGACAATCAGAAACTTGACAGTATTATGTTTTTTTATAATCTGACCAAGTACAAGCCTGACTAGCCAAGTTCCTTGGACGTTCAATAAAGATCTCTGTGCAATCTATTGTACACCTAAGACGTTTGTACTTATCTTTCAAGGACTAGGGCATTAACAATAATGTTGACAATTGACCAGGCAAGAAAATCAGTGGACGTTGTTCACTTGCCAAAAACTTGATCCAAGGGTTAAAAATCTGAGACACTGTACTCTTTGTGATCCCAAATAAGCTTCACAAGAAAGTGATATTTAAGGCCAACCGTAATTTCATGAGTACTAGTACAAATTCTTGCAGTGTACCAAGTGATCTTTGTGGTCCCGGTTTTTGTGGGGTCCTTTCAAGTTTAGCCCTTGGGGATGCTCTGGGAGAGCTTTCTTTTTTTTAACCTGTCCAGTACCTCTTTTTTTCGGTGGTTCTCTTCGTGATTTGGATGGCACATGGCAATAGCCTAAGTTTACTGCTGGGTCAGGCCATGCAACTGTTGGTTCTCCATCTTTGAAATGTAAAGAACAAATCCTTGACCCATGGTTTGGTTGCCAGTTAGCACCTGTTTGTGTTTTCCTGTTGACTAGCATAGCCCACCGCTTGCGGGCCTCTTGGTCTTTTCTCTCAGTTGGAAAGGGGAAGAGTGTAAATGGTGGTTTGCACACACAACTTCCAAATTAAAGTCCATGGACATCACATAGCTGAGTGTGCCATTTTTCCAATCGATACGTATTATTAGAGCAACCAACTAAGTTGCAATTCATGATGAAGTACACAGGTCTGGTGCCTTTAGCCCACTAGTAGTAGCCTGTAATGTAAAGGGAGAAACAATAGTGAATTTCTAGTACACGTTAACATTAAGTGGGCAGTCACTGGGCACTAGGCCTAGACGGTACGTACAAAGCAGCAGAAAGAGGGGCCCATTTATAAACATTATGTTGGTACAACAAACATCAAATTGAATATATGGGACCAAAATTTGAAATCAGATTTTAAACCCCAGTGCAGGTCGGTAAATTATTGCATATGTTATACATTTCCATTTCTTATGTCACTAAATTTTTCATTCTAACCAAATATTCACGCCTTCGTCGATATCTTGGACGATTTAATTTTTTTTTTTTATTTCGGTAAACCATCCACCAAATTTATAGCGGACGATAGGATAGTGAAGCAGAAACGAGCGAGACGTGTCAGAACAACACACACACAAATACCTTCTAAAACATTTAGTTGGATATTAATTGTTATTTTAAGAGACAATAATGTTAAAATTTACCTTTCAACAATATGTTTCCAAGTTCCTAGTGGCGATGCCTGACCTAAACTTTGCTAAAGGAGTAAAAGTATGGGTCGGTTTTTCGCAAAGGTCGTAGGCAATGCAGGAGCTGTACACACAAAGATCGTCAGCCCGAATTTCGCATTTTCTATCAGAAATGACCTGACCCGGAAATACTGGCCGTGATTATCGCGCATGCGCAAATGGTAATTACGAAAAGGCTTATTGCGTTATCGAGGGAGCACTGAAACGATGGTGGGGGGGGGGGGGGGGGAGCTGCCAAGCTTGGGAATGAGATGCTTATTTACAATGTTGTTGATAAGGAGGAGGGTGCGCGCGGGACGTGGTCTTTTCCCTCCGCGTATACCTTGGCTATATTGTGATGCATGGGGCACTAGCTTACAAAGAGAGCACCTTCGCAAGATATAGATCGATCGACTTGAATCTCATTGTTGTGATTCCCTTTACTAAAACTTTCCACTTATTCATGGGCGACTGTCATTATTTGTTCAATGCACATAAATTACTATAAAAAAGGTATTATGATTTGTGATACAGCCAAACCTGCTTTAGTGATCACCTGAATATAGAAAGACCACCTGTCTACAAAGACCACACTTTCTCATTGAAAAATGTAGCCTACTATAGGAACCTGTAATCAAAGACCACCTTCCTATAAAGACCACTTTTCTTGTACCTTGTGTGGTCTGTATAGACAGGTGCCATATGTATATGGAATTATTAATTGTTTCAAAGTCACCATCTAACCTGCGCGGCCTGATCGAGTCAGAGCATTCATGGACCATACCATGGTCTGAGGAACTGGAGAGGGAATCCTAATCATGTTTCTGTGACACCATATGGGGGGATATAAATCCCCCCCTTTTTTTTATTCGCGCCCCTGCATGAGAAGGCCTAATTCCGCTCTTATTGCAAGGAGGATTCTTTACTTATACATCCATCCGAAAGTTTCCCAACGAATTATCAAAAGTCACAACAATGTCGTATATTCTCATATCCAGGCAGTATTATCATAACCTCACGTATTGATGGCTATTTCATGAGCCGCATATTCAACTACCACTCCGCCACTGGAAAAAATGGACCTGTATAATAATCTCGTACCGGTATATTAATCAGGAATAAGAGATAAGCTTATCCCACTATGCACCCACAATGCAATTTACGACGTGCACACTTCGCATAAACCCGGGATCTGCCGTATCGCAGCGAAATCTACATTAAGTCACTGTGCTACGCTGCTATATAGCCGACGTGTACTAATCTTGAATTGCCGGTGAGAGATATGCGTTTATTTTGCGAAGTTTTGGTTGGACTGTACATTTCTCTGCATCCAAATAATCTTCTTGCACCTTATTTCTAGAGGAATATAATAACAATGTCGAAGCCAGATCAACTCCTTGCAATCAAACCACCAACGGAACTCCGTTTCCGAGGTAAACACTTTTTTGGTTTTGATTTGTTTTTACTCGTTTCAATTTGTTTTCTCATTTGATTTGCATTGATCTGATCATCATCATGTGACATGTGTGTTATTTTTTTGAACGTTAGATACAAGATTTGGCAGCTGACTTTGATATTTATCTTGGTTTTTAGTTTCTATGTAAGAATTTTTTTAGATGTTTGGCATTATCATGAAATAGTCTAGGAAACCGCTCATCTGCTCATTCTCTGACCAGCAGAGCACCACACATAGGAGCATCATTATCCTGGCTGTGTAGTAAAAGCTGTGCTTTTGATTCTCAACATTTCAAACACCACTTTACAAAACTCAACTGATTTTACTCAAAATCGGTACTTTAGTGACAATTGAAGACACCTATATAGCAGTAAAATACCTTTTTTTTTCAACTTACTGATGTTAAAAATAATAATTAAACAAATTCAAATTGTAAGTCTAGTGTCAAACTTTGCTTACAGCTGCATCGGCATGATTGTGTAAAGTCTAGGGAATATTTGGAGGCGTGTATATCTGTGTACGGGTCTAATATTACCTGGCTCACAGCATGAATGGAGTGCTAGATGTCAATACGCATTAGCATTGACTCTCTATGCTTTGCTGGAGTGCAGAGCACTAGACTATTTCGTCAACGACAATGACATGGCTTTGCCGATTCAGCGATTTGAACGAATATGATTATGATCGGTAGAGTTCTAAGGGCGCTTTGTCCGGGAATGAGGTTTATCCGCATGAAAGGATATCCTCGTAAACACGGTCAAATTGCGTCCTCAAAAATAGGGATCGTCTGCACGTTTTTCTTCATAGGCGCTCTGGCGGTTTCGAGTTCCTGAACTGCGCACTGGCGATGCAAAAAACGGATTCCACATAAGAAAATTACCCCAGTCCACCGTCTACTTTGATGGTTTGTCCGTCTTCCCAAGGATTTATCACTCATAACGTGACAGTCTCTGTACAAAGTCAATGTAAAAATAAAATGCATCTAGAAAATCATTGTGGAATCCGTTTTTCGCATCGCCAACGCGCAGATTGGAAATGTGAAACGTCTGCGAAAATGAAGACGATCCTTATTTTTACGGACACGTCTGTCCGCATTTACGAAGGCGATCCTCGTTTATGCAGACAATCAAAGATAGACTTCTTAGTTCTTTCCCCTTTCCTGACTAATGTAACAGGACAGACTTGACTTAAAGAGAGTAGCCGACCCTACCCAAAACAGAGGCTAACGAACGCAAGCGACATACATTTTTCGGTCTAAGACTCGACTAGCCTTACGGTTACAGGCTTTGTCTTTTACTTAGTAATTCATATGTTTAATCAAAAATAATTATCACCAAGGGCAAGGCCAAGCCTATACAAAAATAAACGTCTGATTTGGGTCATTTCTTTAAATAAAACTGACATTTGTTGACATTCCCCAATACAGACGGTACTGCAAAGATTTCGCACCCTGGGGGTAATCTAGAGCCAGCGATGAACACATTTTCGTTCGCGACATTTTCTCCCCGATTTTCTTAATTTAGATCTAATTTTCTGATTTCTTAATCAGATGTAATTTAGGTTGGTTTGCCTATCTCCTAATTACAGTTATCAAAATTTGATAACTTATTATTAAATGCGAAATTTACGAACTTACTTATATGAATTATCCAATTTGTATCTCCGAACCGTGAAACAGTACGTTCATGCACTCGAACATTTAGCTTTATGACCCGGCGGCCGATATATTTCCGGGTCAACCTACTAAAACATAGCCAATAGCCAATCAGAGCGCTCGTTTCGTGGGTCAAACCGGGCTGACTTGTACGTAGCTACAGTAGCTATTGGACGTTCGCAAAGAAAAAATGAATATTCATCAACTTAAACCAAGATGGCTGACAACGAATCATTTTGACTAGGAGACTTTCTCGGATTAATCATTAATTTAGGATCTAGATGAGCAAGCTATCGTAAGTCAAATAAGCTATATATACGTTATTTTTTACTTTTTCTAATATAGATTCTAATTATTGTAATATTGCAACATTTATGAGGATGTAAAGAGTGAAAATCTTGTTTCATATCTCATTAATCGCGGTTCGACCGAACCGAACCATTTGTTCCGTAGAGTCCCCATAGGACGAACTTCAGTCTCTATAATCGGAGGTCTAGTGGAGCCAGACGTAGTCTCAGCGGAACAACCGACGATATAGAGAGACTGAAGCTTTATGTCAAGGCCAAGCCTTACTAAGCATGCGCCTACCTATATCACTATCATGGTCATGGACATGAAACAGACTTGGCAGTACATGAATCCTGTTGGCATTAACTGTCATGCGATTTACATCACAAAAATGTTGACCTCTGACAGGAGTTTGTAATGTTGATCCTGGCCAGAATCTTGTGTATAAAAAAATCGGTATACAAAAAAATAACACTGATTTCTCATTGTCAATGTAATGCTGAATTGCAAAAAGAATGAACAACCCTGAAGTGCTGGAAGTATTGGTGATTCAGCATCTAACATTTAGCGATACTTTCAATGACCGTATTGGGAGACTGTTTCCCAACTTGAGACTGAGAGACTGCCATCATGATTCGTATTTGAAATTAAGATTACAAAAGGACAAAAGAAACAACATCCACAGATATGTTCCTTTTTTCCAGCCAGACCTTTTCCTCTCTGCACTGAGGTCGGGAGCCCAGTAGTTTTGTTTATGGATCTTTAAACAAAAGAGAAAAGGGTTATGAAAACAAATGTAGACAATGAGTTTTTAAAATAGACGATAAAAAGGGGTAATTTGTCATGAGGAATCTACTTATCACATTTTCAATTTAAGCCAAGGTGATCTCTTTGTAACAAATGTAAAGAAAGGAAACTGGTAGTGATGCTGGTATCCCAAATAAAGCTCTGGGGCTCCCAAATATGCTACCAAATATTTTGACAAAAGTCTCTGACAATACAGACAGTGTCTCAACTCTCAAATAGAAAAGAGTCTCCCATAGTGCCTCTACTAGTTGACCTCTGGCTCTGACCAGTTTGGACTTTGTTCATGTTGTTAGACCATGAGGCCATCATTTTCTTAAGTTTACGTTTAGTCTGACTCCAAGATAACTTCTAAGTCAAGTCAACTCTATTTTTAGTATTCATCTGTTTTTTGTTTTATTTTTTTTTTTCATTTCAGGTCCATTTACAGATGTTGTCACATCTGAGCTGACACTTTCAAATCCATCGGACAAAATTATCTGCTTTAAGATCCAAACAACAACACAAAGTAGGTACTGTGTGAGACCGAAAAGTGGAATCATGATTCCCAATCAGAACGTCACTGTTTCAGGTAGGTACTATGGTATGGAAGGAATTTGAATAAGAAGGGGAAGGAGATTAATGAAAAAGACAGAGAGACAGAGAGAGAGAGACGGACAGACCTGTAACATAATTTGTATCCAGAGTAAGAATTTATGATGTGATAAATTGTGTAGATTGGGATTTCAAACCTCAAGATCTCCCTTCCATTCCCCAAAATGAAAAGAAGATTGTATTGATTGCATTATTTGAATATTTAATTCATTGTAAGCATGCTGAATAAGACTTACAGGTAAACATACAAAATTAATATTCGTGAAGAAGAGATGAAAAGTATACTAAAGAGCATGCATACAGAACTTACTATTAATGTTCTTTCTTCCCTTTTCCTTCTATTCTTTTTCTGCTGTAGTAATGCTACAACCCTTTCACTTTGATCCAAATGAGAAGTACAATCACAAATTCATGGTACAATCAATCGTCATACCAAAGGCAGATATTGACTTGGAAGCAGTGGTATGTATTAGCTCATCTTTTCACTTTAGGGATCATTCAAGGGTTGCTAATATAGTATTAATGACTGCTTTGAGAAAAATAGTTGTTTTTATACGCTCAAGGGAAGGTTAGAACTGTGCTATTACCCGAGGCGTGCCGAGGGGAATAGCCCAATTGTAACCTTCCCGAGAGCGTATAAAAACAACTATTTCTCGAATATTAAAGCAGTCATTAATACTTTTATATGCCGAAAAAAATAGACTAAAAAATAAAAAATACTTTTTTTATTTGTCGAAGGTGAGATTCGAACTCTTGCGTACATTGAGTGATGCATCTTAAACCAACGCCTTACACCACTCGGCCATCGCGCGCTGTTAACATGCTTGGCAGTTCTGTACAATATATACATTAAAATGGATTGAAACCGGCTTCGGCGTGATGAATGCTTCGCAAAAGCACCCTTCTTTTACTTTTGCAATGCATATTGGCACGAACTTAGATCAAGATCTATCGGCAGATGTTGTTTTTTTGTTTTTGAAAGTTTATTTTCGTCTTCATGTCAACAATGCAAGATAAAATTGTCGGTAAGATCGATCGAGATTAAATTGTATTGAAATTACCGACCAATCCTTCGCACACATACGGTATCCTCGATCGCTCAAACCATTGTTTAACATGTAAACCTATGGGGTAACCATGGAGACTGACCTATTTTCTTAATAACCATGATTATTGGGATTTTGAACTGTTTTAACCATGGTTACCGGGAATTTTACAGGAACAGCTGAAGTTTATGAATGCAATTTCGACCAATCAGATTGCTGGATTACTTAAGTGAGGTATATAATGTACAATGTATCCCCTGGCAGTATGCTGGACGATACTTTGGATTACGCAGCGTCCGCCGCGTCATATTCTTGTGTGCGCACTAACTGTCACATTCCTTGACGGATTTCATTCAAATTTTGTATGGAGGTGGATCTTGGTATAATATACACACCTATCATTTTTGGTGATGCTGCTCCCAGTGTTCTGTCAGTATTTCTGTCAAATAAAGTGGATTATCATATATTTGTCCAGTGAACTATTACTCTTTTCACACTGGTTTTGCTTAACCCCGTACTTTGCTTAGCCCCGTACTATCCTTAACCCCAGACTATTTGTTGGGGCTTTTCACACACGCTGTTTTTAGTCCCGTACTAGCGCCTCTTCCGGAATAAGAAAATTCACCCTGTTCTCACTGCAATTCGTTAACCCCGGGTATCGTGAATGTTATGATTTGACATACTTCGCATCTGACCAGCTGCGATACGCTCCATTGCGTAGTTCCGGACTTTTTTTCGTTTCTGTTCTCATTCATTTGCTTGGCACGTCAATTGCGGGGTTAGCAAGAGTTAGCACCACAATTGCGGAGTTAGCCCTGCTATTTTTACTTCATAATTACTGTTTTTACACTGGCAATATTTTGCTTAACCCCGTACTATTGATAGGTGGCGTTAACCCCGTACTATAGGTGGGGCTAAGACCCCCCCCCCCCCTTAACCCCACTTATAGTACGGGGTTAAGCAAAATATTGCCAGTGTAAAAACAGTAATTATGAAGTCTGTTTTTTCCAGCGAATATCTTAATCCTTAAGTTATCTTGATTTTATTTAAATCTATTAATGTACGTGTTCATTGATTTTATTAATAGTATTAACTATTATGAGGTGGGCTGTATAACGTACAGACCACCTTATAATTTCGTTAGAATTGCCTTTATTTATCAGGTGGGCTGTATAACGTACAGACCACCTTATAATTTCGTTAGAATTACCTTTATTTATCAGGTGGGCTGTATAACGTACAGACCACCTTATAATTTCGTTAGAATTGCCTTTATTATTTATTTATCAGGTGGGCTGTATAACGTACAGACCACCTTATAATTTCGTTAAAGTTGCCTTTATTTATTTATTTATTTATTTTTCTTACATCTAACCACTTTTTTGTAAGCACGATTACTTAAAAATGGCTCAATCAAATACCTTTAAATTTGGCACACACATGTATAGGCATATGTACAAAGCACAATAATGTTTTCAACATTGACCCTCACTGATGACGTCATCTAGGCGCCATTTTGTAAAATTTTCGGAAAATCAATTCATGATGATATCTTCATAACGGAAAGGCATTTCTCATTCATATTTATTATGATAAAGGTCAATATCCGTCCGGTCAATTGCAGGTCAAATAACGAGCGCGTGCGCGTACGTACGCGCGTCAATGTGCGCGCAAAATTTCAAAATGCTCAAAATCGTATCAAAATTATTTTGCATACGTTTTTGGCCATTCTAAGCATTTTATAAAAAATCGCACACACGCGCATGCGTGCGCGTTTTCGAACGTAAAACTATTACACAACATAGAATCGCCATTTTTTTTCCTTTCATAGTTTTCACATATTTTTACAAACAAATTGATACCATGTTTGTCTCTTTATGACCATTGATAACGGAATGATCGACCGTTTAACATAAATGTCCGTGCGCGCGAGCTCTTGTAATACATAGGATATATGGGCAAAAACATGCCTATACAAAATCCATTGTAGCTCTTTGGGATGCAACTGGGAACCCCAATTTTTTTCTTCATATTTTGATAGAGTATGAGTCAGAGACATGATTTGTATGTCTCATTTGACCCTCAATTATGTCATGACGTCATCATAATTGCCTGTGAACTCAAAATTTCCATTTGCATATTATGACGTCAGCATATTTTTGGAAAATTGATTGTATCTCTGTAAATATTGATTTTTTTTTCCTACAGATTTTGATATGTACTAGCTAAAACAAATTTCTACAAAAAAATTGCCACAATTTTTTATTTTGACAAAGGCATCATGGCGTATTTTTGGCGATTAAAGGAGGCATGTCAATTTTTCACATTTTGCGTGTATTCTCAATAGGACATGATTTTTTCTTAAAACTGGATTCTACATTCCCGTCTTTTGCGAGCAATATCTCCGTCGTTTTAGCTTCGTTTACGCTGAGCTTCGAGTATGTTGTAGCTGAGACAATAAGCTATCTCAAATGTGCCCTTTATTTTGTCTCAGATTTTAGTTGGACCAGCCCACCTATACTTGTTCCAAACAAGTATTACAAATCTAGTATCTTTTTCTTATTTCTAACCACTTTTTTGTAAGCACGATTACTTGGAAATGGCTTAATCAAATGCCTTCAAATTTGACACACATATGTATAGGCATATGTACGAAGCACAATAACGTTTTCAACATTGACCTTCACTGATGACGTCATCTAGGCGCCATTTTGTAAAATTTTCGGAAAATCAATTCATGATCATATCTTCATAATAGAAAGGCATTTCTCATTCATATTTATCATGATTAAGGTCAATACCCGTCCGGTCAATTTCATGTAAAAAAACGCGCGCGTACGGGTACGTCCGCGCGTGGTGCGCGCGCAAAATTTTGAAATGCTCAACATAGTCTCAAAATCATTTTGCATACGTTTTAGGCCATTTTAAGCATTTTATAAAAAATCGCTCACACGCGCATGCGCGCGCGTGCGCGCGCGTTTTCGCGCATTTTTTTTCTTTCTTGATATTCCACATATTTTTACAAACAAATTGATACCATGTTTGTCTCTTTATAACTATTGATACCGGAATGATTGACCGTTTACATAAATTTCCGTGCGCGCGAGCTCTTGTAATACATAGCATATGTATGCAAAAACATGCCTATTCAAAATCCATTGTAGCTCTTTAAGATGCAAGGTGACCCCAATTTGTTTTCATATTTTAATAGAATATGATTCGGAGATATTGTTTCATGTCTCATTTGACCCTCAATTAATTCATGACGTCATCATAATGGCCTCCGAACTCAAAATTTTAATTTGCATATTATGACGTCAGCATATTTATGGAAAATTGATTGTATCTCTGTAAATATTGATCAATTTTCTTCCTAATTTTGATATGTTCTAGCTGAGACAATTTTCTACAAATGTAGTGGTCACGATTTTTCTTTTTGACAAAAGCATCATGTCGTATTTTTGCGATTAAAAGAGGCATGTCAATTTTTCACATTTTGCGTGTATTCTCTATGGAACATTACTTTTTCTCAAAAACTGGGTTCTACATTTCAGACTTTCGCGAACAATATCTCCGTCTTTTTAGCTTCGTTTACGCTGAACTTCGAGTATGTTGTAGCTGAGACAATAAGATATCTGAAATGTGCCCTTTATTTTGTCTCGATTTTTTGTTGGATCAGCCCACCTATACTTGTTCCAAACAAGTATTGCAAATCTAGTTTGTATACTCTATTCATCTTTAATGGACTTTAAAGGTTTTCCAAACAATGTACATATTTTCCTTTGATCGTCAAATCATAGATAATAAAGTATGATATGCCTTTCCTGAGATGCAACAGACGTCATGTAAGCGGGAACTTATCAATTCCACAATGCCATGAGCTGCTATGATCGGTATTTGACAAAAGGTAAAAGACGGGAGTCATTTTGACCAGGTCAAAAAGTACAAGCGAAAATCCTTATTTACTACAAAGCGTAGCAGTTATGGGCATAAATCTTTCCCAAATGAATGTATGTAACCATTCTGACCATATAAGTATAATAAGCTATCTAATGCAATATATTTGTTATGTGTAAAGAATGTCCATACATTAACGAACTTGTCAATTATATTGTATGTATTGTATGCATTCAAATTGTAATTAATGCAATGTCGCGATAACCTTAGTGTCATATCATATGAAATTAAGGTAACCAAATTGAATTATGCTGATCCATGGCTGCAAGAAGCTTGGGTGCAGACAACACGTTTTATAGATAGAAATCACATATTCAGTCAAGCACCCCTTGAAACATCACAAAGTAAGTCCGCCCCCGCCGGAAAGAAAGAAAAAAAGTTTGGCATGCCAGGCACCCATACAATGGAATGCAGTGGAGAATGCAGTGAAGCTTGGAGCGGCTTTTGTAGGCTCGCATGGTTTTCTTTGTCTAAGTATAATGGGCGCACACTCCCGATTTCGTCAAGGTTCTTTTCCCTACCTGAATTTTTTTTGATAGAATGAATATGCCCCAACTTATACTTAAATGTCTGCCCTATCCTGTGTTCATCCTAGGAGAACTTGTAGAGTACATGAATGCGAAATCAAAATGCGTTAATCATAAGTTTCTTGGACATATTATTTTGTCATCTGTTTATTAATTTGTATTATCTTATTAATCAAAATGGGAATTATGCAAGAACAAATAGAGATACTCCACCACCTTTCCTAGGTGTCTCGTAAGGGGTGATAGAGCGCTCACCGCGTCCTTTCGACACAACCAATGTTGAGGGGGGGGGGGGGGGTGTATCTGACTTTCCTCGAATGTCTTCTTCAGCTACACACCCTTTCGATATACACCGTAGATATCTCTTTCCAGCGGTATTGAGGGTATTAGGGAATTATCATCATTACAAATTTCTATTTAATAATGTAACGTCCAATCTCAAATAATCAAGGGTCATTAAAAATCGCTTTAAAACTAAAAGTCGGTGTGTTTACATTCAAGATCATGATAAATAATACCGCCTCCCCTCCCCTTCTCCAAACATACACACATACGCACTCACAAACGTATGGGTAGCCTCTCATCGTTCTTAAAAATTGATTGATACCACAGACCTATAATCTGATCACCTATACCTCGGTTACTGTCAAGCGTAATGTCATTTTATAATCATACTTGTTAAACTCTGTTCCATTTTTCTAATTCTTGAACGAAGTCACGTTGGATAAAAAGCCCAAAATGTTATCCTCATCGTGCCACAGCCAGACATTCTACCATCTATTTTACAAGTTCGGCTTTTTATCTCTCAAATATTCTTATTTCTAATCATTTTTAAGCCCTTGATTGAGCATATCGAATGTAAAATCATCCGGTGCTTGACTCATCCCTCTCTACATTTCATTCCGCATTTTCTTCTCGAAATGATAGAGTTCAATACTTTGGCTAGTTGTAAGGAGATAAGCCAGGAAGCCTCTTTTACTTTGTAAATTCTATTTTGTCACAAAACTGAATGACAAAGAGGTTAAAATTCCTGGAGTGTACACATACACAGTGGTATCCACTTTAGAATTGGAAGCGGTGCCAAAAACAGGCGCCGCTTTATCAAAAAGAGGACTCCCCAAAAAATTAACTCTAAGAATACCAGGCAGAATAATGTACGGGATTTACGTGCTGGGTCTGTATAGAAGAGCTTTAATGGCACATTGTGGGTTAACATTACGAAATTGTGCGTGAAATCACATCCAATCAAGCGAAAATTGATCTGCACTAGACTTGAAAGGTGTTTTGCTCTTTTTCCAAACAATGTAAATATTTGCCTTTCATGATGGAATCTTAGATAACAAAGTACGATAACCCTTTACTGAGATGAAACATACGTCAGGTAAGCGGGAAATAATCCAGTTATATTATCTTCGGTATTTGACAAAAGGAAAAGGCGTGCGTAATTCTGAACGGGTAAAGAAGTACTAGCAAAAGTCCTTAATTACTACAAAACCTAGCAGTGTTCAGGACAATGCTTTCCCAAAATGAATATATGTAACCGTTCTGACCGTCAAGCAGAAGAAGCTGACTTATGCAATAGTTGTTGACGTGGGTAAAAATTGTGCATGAATTTAGGAAATGGTATATTTCATGTAAGTGTTGTATGACTTTAACATTTTTAATCAAGGTTTTATACTTTCCTCGAATGTCTTCGTCAACGCCACATTCTTTCCATATTAGCCTACATAATATTTCTATCCAGCGGTTTTGAGGGTATTAGGAGATTATTATCATTATAAAAGTTCATTTTAGAAATTTATCGTCCAATCTAACAGTACAGAGTGAGTCAAAAAAATGTCCCACTTTCTAAAAGTTGTATTGTTTGAAGTATGAATATTTAATCATGGGTTGCATGACATGTGTTGATAGAGTTATCCTCCCCGTACATTTAGGTACCATTTTCATTTGAATCCCTGCATGCATGACTGAACATCAGACAATCTTTTCAAGACTGCCAGATCTCACTTGCGCCAAGTTACTGGGTGAGGAATAAAACAGTGCATCGAACAATACAGTCAGATAGACACACACACACACACACACACACACACGCACATGTATGGGTAGCCTTTCATTGATGTTGAAAATTAATTGAGAACACAGACCTATAATCTGACCACCTTTACATTGGTCACTGTCAAACCACGTTTATGTATATTCACAATTATACTAGCTCTAACCTGTTCCATTAACCAAGTTGTTGAGCGGGTTCACGCTCGGTAACGAGCCCAACATTGTATCTTTACCGTAGCCCCGCCCCCCCCCCACTCAGTGTTATTTAGGGTACGCATATGCGTGTTCCAACCGACCCCCCCCCCCCCCTTTTCACCAAAAGTCCGGTTTGTAAAGTCAATACGGCTCGACCTTTTTCTTTTGTATACGAGCCTTTTTCAGCATCCCCCCCCCTTTTCAGCAAAAGTCCGGTGTGTAAAGTCAATACGGCTCGACCTTTTTCTTTTGTTACGAAAAGGACATTTTGGCAACACGCATGCGGTCATTTTGAAACCTGAGTGGGGGGCCGGGACCGTAGCATAGCCAGCCATTGTAAAATCTCTTTTACAAGAGCTGCTTTTTATCGCTCAATTTTTCTTATTCATAATGGTATGTATGCCCTCGGTTGAGCATATAGAATTTAAAATCTTCCAGTGTTTGATTCATCCCTCTCTTCATTTTAGTCCACTTTAATATAACGACATTTCGTTTATCTCTCGAAACGATAGAGTTCAATTCTTCGTTCGGCTAGTTGTACAGAGATAAGCCATGGAGTCTCTTTTACTTTGTGAACTCTATTTTGTCATAAACTGAATAACAAAGAGGTTGAAATTCCTGGAGTGTACACATACACAATGGTATCTACCTTAGAATTGAAGCGGTGCCAAGAACAGGGAATCAAAAAGGGGAATCCCCTCTTAAATTAACTCTAAGAATACCAGGCAAGATAATGTATAGGGTTTACGTGCAGGGTCTGTATAGAAGAGATTTAATGGCACAGTATGGGTTAACAGTACGAAATTGTGCGTGAAATCAAATACCAATCATGCAAAAATACCCAATTGATGTACAATAGACTTGAAAGGTGAAGCTTACCAATGGAATAGATTTTAAGGTACTATATCCCATTTGCAGACCAAAACAAAATGAAAAGGTTAAATTCCAACGGCGTTTGAAAGATAATACTAATTTAGAACTTCCTTTAAAAAAGGGGGCTTGAACATGCCTTTAAGTGGGACAAATGACTTTTAGTTGTCGAATCGACTTAAGAGCTATAGAGCCAGTAAGTAACAGTCTCATTTTCAGACCATTGTACCGAATGGTCGTACGTTTTATGCTGCGCAAAGATTCATTCAATTCAATTTTGGATATTACAAAGAGTGACGTAGACAAATGCTCATGTAACCTTTACAGCTCATTTTATGTATGTTATTACCAAAGAAGAAAATAAAGCCAGTCAGTCACTCAATAGTGTCTGACAGTGAAGTCTAACAAGTAAACGGGTTTTCTTGCATAATTTGCATTTTAGGACACTGATAATGTTCAAATTTCGCAGATAGGCACCAGGCCCCATCAGGCAGAGCTGAGGATTGAAATGGGTTATAACAAAATATCGCAAAAAATATTGCAAAATTATTTACTTTACTTGTATCAAAGAGAACTGTTGCTGAGCTAGCGCCATGAGCGTCCCTGGACGGTGTGTGCGCTCTTATACAAATAACGCACGTCCCAGAGTGCAATAGCGGTGAATGCAGTACGCGCGAGGTTTCTTTAGATTGGTGCCGCTCTGTGCAACGAGCCGCTTGCGGCGAGTTGACAGTGCGAACCATCTGAAGAAACCGAGCGTTTACTGCATTTACGTTTTGCACAACAGGGTCAAGTGCGTTATTTGTTTTATAAAATAGCGACACAAATAGCAAAAACAAAACTTTAGATCTAATAAGTTAGAGTCTACGAGAGTTCGATCTAGATCTAGATCTAGAGTTATGTTGGTTCTACTTCTAATTAGACTAAGACCTTGCACAATTGCAGGCTTACCAAAAAGTCAATGGGATTCATTGCCTTGATTAAAAATAAAATCCATACAGTGGGTCTAGAGACGAGTCTACATCAGACAGCTGAAATTCCTGGCTTCATTATAAAATCCAAAAGTCAAAACAGGCCTAAATCCAAGGCAAAAGTAAAATAAAAATTTGCTTTTTAATAATACCCCGCTGGCCGCTCTAGCTAGCTAGCTAGAGCTAGCTACGCGTACGTTGCGCTGGGGATCCTGGTGGAGCGTACAATATTAGCTACGCGTAGCCTACAATAATTGCAATGCAACTCGAGGGAGCGCGTACTACACGTACGCGCGCGCACTGGATCTCCATGGTCACGCGTACGCACCGTGCAATATAACTTTTTACTGCGCTTTTTCTGCACTCATTTCTGCAAAATCGTGCTTGCATCAAATTTTTTTCAATGTCATGTGACGCGTATTGACCAATCACGATGCTTAAAATACTAGAGCCATTTTATAAATAAGTTTACACTATTATTATTACATGAAATATTCGTAATTCCTGCACAGTTCTACAGAATTTGATGTTGGCTGCAAAAGGGACATAGTATCTTTAATGTGGGTAAAAAGTGTCTGTGAATTTACGACCTTGACTTTTTTTTTATTGTAAGTAATGTTTGCATTTTAACATTTTTAATCGAGGATTCTTTTCTCAAATGTCTTTGTCAACGCCACACCCTTTCCATATTATTATCCTTCATAATAGGGAAGTTTACACCTACACAAAAAGAGAAAATCCGTTGTTTTTTTGCGTGTGTGGACAGAATAATTTCACTAATTTTCGCGATCAAATTCGCAGTAAGTCTTGCGAATTTTCAGCATAATCACGATAGTTTGCCGGCCCGTGTGTATGTGTGAATAAATTGAGAATATTTTTCCAGGATTCCATGCGCGCTAACTCGGTCGAGACTCACGCATTCGCAGTTTGGACGTTCTTGCCGTCGAGAGAGAATTCTCCCTGTGTTCGAACGATCCAATTCGCACTTAATTGACATGTGTAAACAGTAGCAAAAAAAGAAATCGATCTTTGCTTCGCGATCCAAATCGCACTAATTGTTTTGTGTGAACGGGCCTATTGTCTCTATCCAGCGGCTTTGAGGGTAGTAGGAGATTATTATCATTATAGATATTCACGTTAGAAATTTATCATCCAATCTCAAAGCATAAAGGGTCAATACAAAATTCGGTGTGTTACATTCAATATCACGATTAACCCCCCATGCACAATGGTATCCACTTTAAAGTTGGAAGCGGTGCCAAAAACAGGCGCCGCATTATCAACAAGAGGACTCCCCCAAAAAATTAACTCTAAGAATACCAGGCAGAATAATGTACGGGATTTACGTGCAGGGTCTGTATAAAACTGCTTTAATGGCACATTGTGGGTTAACATTGCGAAATTGTGTGTGAAATCACCTCCAATCATGCGAAAATACTCTATTGATCTACATTCGACTTGAAAGGTGTTTTGCACTCTTTCCGAACGATGTACATATTTGCCTTTCATGATGGAATCATAGATAACAACGTTCGGTAACCCTTTACAGAGATGCAACAAACACAATGTAAGCGGGAAATATTCAAGGCTACAACGATGAAGCTGAATATATCGATATTTTGCTAAGGGAAAATACGTTTATCATTCTATCCAGGTTAAAGCACTTATTATTTTTTATTTTTTTGCTCAACGCAACTCAACTCATATTTCTCGGATTTTCAACAAATAGCAAGTCAACACAATCCTAGGCTATTGCATCATTTTTTGGTTTTACTTCTTTTTACTTCTTGATTTTGAAATAAATATTTTCGATATAATGAAAACTAAAAATATTAGCTTGAAAAAGTGAATTTGGTTGCATCTTTACATCCAAATCAGCAGCTTTTCCATAACCCATGTATAAACAAGAAAGGCGTTTATGGATTTTGCTGTAGCTTGGAATTTTCCCACTAAATACAAAGTCCCAAACATTTGTTCCTTTCCGTTTGGGGGCGCTTTGATCCCTTCTTGGGTTGATAAGACTATACGATGTAATTATGTATCTTTCGTTGCTTCCTCCATTCGATGTTTAACTATGCATCGTGGCAAATATTAATGCAAATTAACACATTCATGTGAACCTCAATTCAACGAAGCAGGTTAACATACTCAGAAAAGTCTTCCAGGCGACCTAGGTTGTGATGATAATAATAATAATAATAGGCATTTCTATAGCGCCGTCTATCTAGAAATTCTATTCTGAGGCGCATTTATTTTTACCCCGGCTTTAGCCTAGGTGCCATTACAGCGCTCCAGCATTTCAAGGAATTCATTCCTGCCAGGTACCCATTTACCTCACCTGGGTGGAGTGTGGCAAATGAAGAGTAATGCCCTGCCAAAGGACATTAGTGTATAACCCAAAGGAACTAGGCTACACCACGTTCAAGTTTCAGTTTCAAGTTTTATTTCAATTCAAATTTAAAAAAACACACAATATTCAGATTATATACAATATAGCAAACAGAGAATACACACAAAATGGAAACATGTCTACAAACATATTGGAATATTACAAAGTTAATCAGCAATAGAATTGGAGAACCTATCCAAAAAAAGGTCTGTCGAGGCAGTCCGTGTTATTAAAAAATACATATAAGTTCCAACAATTGCCTATAAAATATATAACTATAACAAAACAGTGTACAAAACATAGGAGACATATTAACATACAAATATTATTATTGATTTAAAAACAGATGAAGTATTTTCAATTATAGATGTTAAAGAGTTAAAGAATGTATTATCACGGATATCTCTGGGGAGAGAATTCCATATTTTGGGGCCAAAGTGTCTCAAAGTAAATAAAGAACTTGTTGATAGACATTTTTTAATACAATTATTACCAGGATTTTTAGTATCATAATTATGAAAAGATTGTTTACATTTCATCATAGTGGCAAGATTAATCGGTAGTTTATCAGTTTTATGTTTAAAAACCATGAGTGATATACAATATTGGTTCAATTGATAAATATTTAAAAACTGTAGTTGTTGAAATAACGGTATTGATAGGTATTTAAATCAGACATAAGACATATTCTTATTATTTTGGTAAATCCATATTGGCAAGAATGTAATATTGCATTATTTAAAGGGATAGTTGAGTTCTGTTTTCAGACCGCAAATGCCTTCAAAGTGCATGGTTATTGCTCTTATTCTTATCTATGACATTGATAGTGCCCTTTTATAACCTAAAATTGCTATGAAGGTAATTTTAGACCCCCAAATGTGTGAAATTTAGCAAATACGATCATACCAATTCAGCTCCACTTTCAAAAAAACACTGTGACCGTTAATTAATTATTTAATTAAAAATAACAATACATGAGTCAGCTAATTGTGAGTAATATAATCAGCACGAAAACGCCAACAAAAAAACAAACATCGGCATTGGTTGAAATAAGACGTAAAAGGCGTTATTGCGTTTTTTTCAACGGCTTTTTCAATTTTTTCAAAATATCTAATATTTGTGGTGGTACACAAGTATAAGAAATCGTTATATTTCAGCCGTCTCTGAACCGATTTTGATCAAACAAAGATGATTTTGTCATTTAGATATTATGTTCTTTCAAATTTGACACTCAGTTTTTCATTATCTCACAAAAAAATATTTTGTGTAAAAAAAAAATGGTGAAACTGAGATTGGTCTATAATTACTTAAATTATGAACATCATCTTTTTTGTATATTGGAGTGACTCTGGCTTATTTCATTTCTGACGGCATATTTCCTGTACAAAAAGACATTTCTTAATCAACTTTCTTAATTACACTTGGATTGAAATCATCTACTCCACAACTTTGAGTACTTTTCAATGATTGTACAATTGTAGTTATTTCATTTGCATTAACAGGTTTTAAAAATAAAGATGCAGCACATGGTTGAGGCAACAAATCTCTATAATTTGCCATATTATTAACAGAATAGTTTTGCATGTATTCAAAACAATATTAATACAAAAGTCATTAAAAGAATTTGCAATGTCATGTGGACCGTTCATATTTTGTCCATTTACTTTAAAATGTGAAGGCAAAGTCGTTGACTTCTTTTCAACCGAAGACTTCGATTTTGCGAAGACATGCACTCTCCATGGACTGCAGTTCAACGGATAAATAATGTTAAATGAAAATAGTTCACTGTCATTATCTTCACCTCCATTGTCTTGATCGCCATAATCTTTAAAATACTGGACACATCGTCGTCGTCGTCGTCGTCGTTGATATCACAATTAAGATTATCTTCAGTCGGATTGTTGTCCTCACCTTCACCGCATTATCATTGCCATACTTAGTGCCATAATAAGAGTAAATATTTGCTTTTTCTCACGAGTAATTCTACTATTAAAGGATAGGAATCATCCACGCATAGTTAGTATTTTTAATATTTTGTAGTAAGAAACATTAGTATGGGCGAGTTGTGTCATAAAACATGTGAAACGTGGACTGTTCTTCCATCTTTGGGTAAAACCATTCCCCTCCTTGAAAATGTTTCAAGTACACTGCAACATTTTTAGCGTTTTTTTTACTAACATGTTTTTGTTCCCAAAAGCAAAAAACATATATGTTTAGGTGATAGGGTAAGGGTTAGGGTAAGGGTTAGAATTCAAACACTTAAAGGCCATCTGTACTAGTGTGGCTAGGAGGGATTAGACCAACCAGGGTGGTCACTGACAGGTGGTTATCTTATCAACTAAACTCTCAATCAACATAAGAAAAAGAGGTTCACGGGGGACGAATGGTCACCGATTAGGCATTGTTTTCTATATAAAGGTAGCAAGTAGCTACAAGTAGTACAGTGGGGCTTTTAAAACGCAGGTAAATTAGCACTGATTGTTAAACAATGGACCTATTACGGATGGAAATTTAACGTGATTCTGTCTTTGATCCAATGATAGTCACCGCCTTCTGATTATGTGCATCTTAATGAGAATATTCAGCTGTTTTAACAATAACGACTGCGTTAAAGCATTTTCGGTCATTGACAAAGGAGCAGTTTCCCTCTCTTGGGTTTTGTTTGGATGGTGTGCTCTGTAAGAGTGTGTCTTAAATAAAAACATCCCCAAGGGGGAGCAGCAAAGTTGAAAAGCAGACGATTTTGGTGATATGAAATATATTATTACTGATTCGCACACTTCCGCACACACCCATGACCTCATAAAACAATTAGAAGGCCATGATCTTTATAAGCCCTGTGCGTTGTAACTCTGGAATATTCTGAGGAAATAGGGGGAAACGGGATTTTAAATCACAACGAACCCACATATGACCGCTATCTAGTCAGGTGGGCTGTATAACGTCCAGACCACCTTATAATTTCGTTAGAATTGCCTTTATGTATTTATTTATTATCAGGTGGGCTGTATATCGTACAGACCACCTTATAATTTCGTTAGAATTGCCTTTATTTATTTATTATATATTTTTTCTTATTTCTAACCACTTTTTTGCTGGCTAGATAACTTGGAAATGGCTCAATCAAATGCCTTGAAATTTGGCACACATAAGTATTGGCATATGTACAAAGCACAATAACGTTTTCAACATTGACCTTCACCGATGACGTCATCTAGGCGCCATTTTGTAAAATTTTGCGAAAATCAACACATGATCATATCTTCATAACCAAAGGTTGTTTCTCATTCATATTTATCATGATTAAGGTCAATATCCGTCTGGTCAATTACAGGTCAAATAACGCGCGCGTCCGCGTACGTCCGCGCGTCAATGCGCGCGCAAAATGTTTAAATGCTCAAAATCTCCTCAAAATCATTTTTGCATACGTTTTAGGCCATTCTAAGCATTTTATAAAAAATCGCGCACACACGCATGCGTGCGCGTTTTTTGCGCGTAAAACTATAACACAAAATAGAATTGCCTTTTTTTTTCTTTCATAATATTTCACATATATTTATAAACAAATTGATACCATGTTTGTCTCTTTATGACTATTAATAACGGATTGATCGACCATTTAACAACAATTTCCGTGCGCGCGAGCTCTTGTAATACATAGCATATATGGGCAAAAACATGCCTATGCAAAATCCATTGTAGCTCTTTAGGATGCAAGGTGACCCCAATTTTTTTCATATTTTGATAGAGTATGAATCGGAGATATGATTTCATGTCTCATTTGACCCTCAATTAACTCATGACGTCATCAAAATGGCCTCCGAACTCAAAATTCCAATTTGCATATTATGACGTCAGCATATTTATGGAAAATTGATTGTATCTCTGTAAATATTGATCAAGTTCCTTTCAAATTTCGATATGTTCTAGCTGAGACAATTCAATACAAATGCAGAACACAAAATTTTTCTTTTTGACAAAGGAATCATGGTGTATTTTTGCGATTAAAGGAGGCATGCCAATTTTTCACTTATTGCGTGTATTCTCTATGGAACATGACTTTTTCTCAAAACTGGATTCTACATTCCCGTCTTTCGCGAGCAATATCTCCGTCGTTTTAGCTTCGTTTACGCTGAACTTTGGGTATGATGTAGCTGAGACAATTAGCTATCTCAAATGTGCGCTTCATTTTGTCTCAAATTTTAGTTGGACCAGCCCACCTATACTTGTTCCAAACAAGTATTACAAATCTAGTTATCATTATTATTCTTATTATTATTATTATTATTATTATTATTATTATTGATATTATTATCGTGTTCATCTATCACACTAGATGCTTAACTGGAGAAGATGTGTTATTTTGTGTCCTGTAAAATACTGGATTTAACACTAACTGTCACTGTTTGATCCATGTATGGATATGTGAGGCCTTTGTCTAGTGTTAAGGCACTACTTAGAGAGAGTTAACAGATCAACAGATGACTGGAAACTGAAAATTTGAAGCTAGAATTCACATCCAAATCTGGACTTATGTAGCGGTGGACATATTTCAGTCCCATCCCTTTATTTTCCTGAAGTGAAAATCCACCTTTTGCTGTTATCAACATGCCTGGTCGTGGAAGCAGGTGGAAGTAAGGGAAAGGCGAAGAAGGATAATATGCCTGGAATGTTTCTCCGAGGATCCGCTCAGGGCCAGGCAAAAACCCCATCACCACAGCGCCCATTTGTGGTCAACAATGATGTAGATCGCAAGGTCGCCTCTGAACGAGGGATGGCATATTCCATTTGTCCTAATATTTGTTTAATAATGTTTGTAATAAAACACGCACCAATCAAAGAGAAAAGAAGCTGCAAAGGACGCGCTTATAAAAAAAAACCTTGGATAACCAAATCAATAATGAAGTCTGTTCGAAAAAAATATAAATTGTTTTTAAAAGTAAGTAAATCTAATTTTGATGTAAGTGATGTACAAATTATTTCGGAACTACAGAAATGTATTAACGACTGTTCTTTGCAATGCCAAGAAAAATTATTACAGTGGTTTTGCTAGTTGAGAACAGCAATAACACTAGTAAAACGTAGAACATTATCAATGAATTACTATCTGGGAGAAATAAAGGTAACAAAGGTACTAAGGTAGACAAACTTATAAGGCGTATTAATGGATATGATAAAGTTCTAACAACTGAATCTGAAATTGCCAATTAATTTAATGATTTCTTTGTAAACATTGGTCCAAATCTAGCATCAGCAATACCAAATGTACCCACATTATTTGAAGATTATTTGAATAATAGTGTTGAGCAATCCCTTTTTTTGGAAACCGGTCACAATGAAGAAAGTTCATGACCACATGTTGGCTCTAGACGAGAAGAAAGCTTGTGGTTACGACAACATTCCAGTACGCCTGATTAAGGATGGTGCATCTATTTTGGCTGAACCATTAAGACATATCTTCAATCTTTCATTGGAAACAGGAAATTTCCCTGATCAAATGAAAATTGCTAAAGTCAGTCCACTGTTTAAGAAAGGCAATAAACATGAAATAGGGAATTATAGACCCATTTATGTCTTACCAATTTTGGGTAAAGTACTAGACAAAAATCGATTGACCAGTTTTCTAGAAACGCATGACATTTTATATTACCATCAGTAGGGATTTAGGAAAAAGTATAGTACTAAATTATCATTAATTCATCGTATGAATACGGTATTGAAAAGTATAGACGAAGGATGTGTACGCTTGGTGTGTTTCTTCACTTTCAAAAGGCTTTTGACACAATAAACCACAACATATTATTTAAAAAGCTATCCCATTATGGCATCCGAGGACATGCACTGAAATGGCTCGAAAGCTATCTTAGTGACATAATGCAGTTTGTGAAATACAAAGAGTCATCATCAGAAAGTAGATATATCAAATGCGGTGTACCACAAGGTTCTTCCTTATGACCAACTCTGTTTTTAATCTATATAAACGGTTTGCCAACTGTGACAAATCATTTCAATTTCAGACTATTTGCAGATGATTCTAATATTTTTCATACTATTCCCAAAGGTTTAGATCAAATAGATGAGTGTGAAGTAAATGAAAATTTAAAATTAATACAGAATTGGTGCACTGCAAATAAGCTTACTATCAATGCGTCAAAAACCAATTTCATGTTCTTCAGTAGTTGTAGAAGAAAGGCTGTGCTTAAAGGGAGATTAAAAATATATGGGGCGGAATTAAGAGAAGTGGAGGAAGCGACATTTGTTGGCATTACCATTGACAGACATTTAACATGGAATTCACATATAAAATCTGTTAATGACTGTATACGGAGAAAGGTCGGTATCCTCTTTAAATTACGGCACTTTGTCCCTAAACGTATATTGATACTGTTGTATAAAGCTCTGATACAGCCACATATTACATATGGCATCGAGGTTTGGGGTAGTACTTATAAATCACACTTGAATTGTATGTTTTATACTCAAAAGATGGCTGTACTTGCTATAACTTTCAAGCCACATCGTTCTCATACTAATGCACTGTTTCATGATCTCAAATTGTTGAATGTTTTTAAATTGCATAAATTATCTATATGTACTTTTGTTTTTGATTTGATAAATGAACGATTACCTCATTCCTTAAAAAATTATTGCAGTATGATACAACATGAATATTCCACAAGACAAAAAACGGGTCGAAAATTACGTCTTCCTTTATTCAAAACAGAACAAGGAAAGTTTTCTGTTTCGTTTGTTGGAAGTAATTTTTGGAATATGCTTCCTACTGATCTAAGAATTGAGAGATCAAGAACCTCTTTTCGTAAAAAAACTTACAAAATTACTTTTAATTGAAAACCACGAATCATAACCTCGTAACTATATAGTTGTATATATACTAGTTTCATTTTAATATACACAAATCGTATTTATAAGATTTGGAAACCCATCATGTATTTTTGAATTAACTTTATTTTAGGCTTTAGATAACGAGAGTCAGACTCGACTAGCACATGTGCTATTTTTGTCTCTATTTTACCATCGATCACAAACTCATTGTAAATAGTCCGTTTTACTCTTGAAGCAAAGTTTACTTTATATTTGTCATAATGTACATGTATTTTTCATAATTCATGTCATGCATTTATGTTATATTGACATTGTCATTGTACATTTATCTTTTGTTTCAATGTTTTCAATGGTGGTGAATAAATAAATTCAATTCAATTAAGTTAAATTATCCTTTACTCAAGCCATTTTTTTATTATGGGAAGTTCTCCCCCAACCAGCAAAACAAAATGAAGGAAAGCATTCAGTAAAAGTATGAAAAAATTATGATACATTAGAATTATGATGAATAAGAAAATCACATAAATATTTTTGCAGTCTCAAAATTGGCAAATATAAGATTTCTTTTCAAGCTACTCTCATTGTTTTCCAAGCTTCTCTCATTTTTTTCCACTGAACTTTTAAAAATCTGTTTTTTTTAATTGTTTGTGAATAATTTCATTTGAGAGATCAAGATATCCAATTTGTTGTGACCATTTTTTTTCTTTGTAGTGGAAAGCATCAGATATTGCTGCTATAATGGACACCAAACTAAACTGTGTTTTTGAATGGCCAGCCAACCTAGCTCCTGCACCTGCCTCACAAGATCAACTCCTTGCAATCAAACCACCAACGGAACTCCGTTTCCGAGGTAAAAATTTATTTGGTTTTGATTTTTTTTTTACTCGTTTCAATTTGTTTTCTCATTTGATTTGCATTGATCTAATCATCATCATGTGACATGTGTGTTATTATCAACGTTACATTCAAGATGTGGCAGCTGACTTTGATATTTATCTTGGGTTTTAGTTTCTATGTTAGAAATATTCAGATGTTTGGCATTATCATGAAATAGTCTAGGAAACCGCTCATCTGCTCATTCTCTGACCAGCAGAGCACCACACAAAGGAGCATCACTATCCTAGCTGGCTGTGTAGTAAAACCTGTGGTTTTGATTCTCAACTTTTTCAAACACCACTGTACAAAACTCAACTGATTTCACTCAAAATCGGTACTTTAGTGACAATTGATGACACCTAAATAGCAGTAAAATACATTTTTTCAACTTACTGATGTAAACAAAAAAATAAATAAAAATAAAATCAAATTGTTAGTCTAGTGTCAAACTTTGCTTACAGCTGCATCGGCATGATTGTGTACAGTCTATGTAATATTGTGTAGTGTATATTTGTGTATGGGTCTAATAATACCTGGCTCACAGCATGTATGCAGTGCTAGAGGTCAATGCGCGTTAGCATTGACTCTCTATGCTTTGCTGGAGTGCAGAGCACTAGACTATTTCGTCAATGACAATGACATGGCTTTGATGATTCAGCGATTGGAATGAATATGATTGTGATCGGTAGAGTTCTAAGGGCGCTTTGTCCGGGAATGAGGATCATCCGCATAAACGAGGATATCTTCGTAAACACGGTCACATTGCGTCCTCAAAAATAGGGATCGTCCGCACGTTTTTCTTCATAGGCGCTCTCCCGGTTTCGGGTTCCCGAACTGCCCAAAAACGGAATCCACATGAGAAAAAAAAAAACAGTCCACCGTCTACTTTGATGGGTTGTCCGTCTTCCCAAGGATTTATCACTCATAACGTGACAGTCTCTGGACAAAGTTAATGTAAAAATAAAATGCATCAAGAAAATCATTGTGGAATCCTTTTTTCGCATCGCCAACGCACAGATTGGAAATGTGAAACGTCTGCGAAAATGAAGACGATCTTTATTTTTACGGACAGGTCTGTCCGCATTTACGAAGGCTATCCTCGTTTATGCAGACAATCAAAGATAGACTTCTTAGTTCTTTACCCTTTCCTGACTAATGTAACAGGACAGACTCGAATTAAAGAAAGGAGCTGACCCTACCCAAAACAGAGGCTAACGAACGCAAGCGACATAAATTGTTCGGTCTAAGACTCAACTAGCCTCACGGTTACAGGCTTTGTCTTTTACTTAGTAATTCATATGTTTAATCAAAATAATTATCACCAAGGGCAAGGCCAAGCCTATACAAAAATAAACGTCTGATTTGGGTCATTTCTTTAAAAAAAACTGACATTTGTTGACATTCCCCAATACAGACGGTACTGCAGAGATTTCGCACCCTGGGGGTTATCTAGAGCCAGCGATGAACATATTTTCGTTCACGACATTTTCTCCTCGATTTTCTTTATTTAGATCTAATTTTCTAATTTCAAAATCAGATGTAATTTAGGTTGGTTTGCCTATCTCCTAATTACAGTTATCAAAATTTGATAACTTATTATTAAATGCGAAATTTACGAACTTACTTATATGAATTATCCAATTTGTATCTCAGAATCATGAAACAGTACGTTCAAGCACTCGAACATTGAGCTATATGACCCGGCGGCCGATTTATTTCCGGGTCAACCTACCAAAACATAGCCAATGGCCAATCAGAGCACTCGTTTCGTGGGTCAAGCCTGGCTAACTTGTACGTAGCTACGGTAGCTATTGAACGTTTGCAAAGAAAAAATGAATATTCATCAACTAAAACCAAGATGGCTGACAACGAATCATTTTGACTAGGAGACTTTCTCGGATTAATCATTAATTTAGGATCTAAATGAGCAAGCTATCGTACGTCAAATAAGCTATATATACGTTATTTTTTATTTTTTCTAATATAGATTCTAATTATTGTAATATTGCAACATTTATGATGATGTAAAGAGTGAAAATCTTGTTTCATATCTCATTAATCGCGGTTCGACCGAACCGAACCATTTGTTCCGTACAGTCCCCATAGGACGAACTTCAGTCTCTATAATCGGAGGTCTAGTGGAGCCAGACGTAGTCTCAGTAAAACAACCAACGATATTGAGAGACTGAAGCTTTTGGTCTAGGCCAAGCCTTACTTAGCATGCGCCTACCTATACCAATATCATGGTCATGGACATGAAACAGACTTGGCAGTACATGAATCCTGTTGGCATGAACTGACATGCGGTTCACATCACAAAAATGTTGACCTCAGACAGGAGTTTGTAATGTTGATCCAGGCCAGAATTTTGTGTATAAAAAAATTGGTATACAAAAATAACACTGATTTATCATTGTCAATGTAATGCTGAATTGCAAAAAGAATGAACAAACCCTGAAGTGCTGGAAAGGCCTGGCTGGAAGTGTTGGTGATTTTAGCATCTAACATTTAGCGATACTTTCAATGACCGCATTGGGAGACTGTTTCCCTACTTGAGACTGAGAGACTGACATCATGATCCATATTTGAGATTAAGATTACAAAAGGAAACAAGAAAGAACATTCACAAATATGTTCCATTTTTTCAAGCCAGACCTTGTCCTCTCTGCACTGAGGTCAGGAGCCCCGGGGTTTTTATGTATGGATCTTCAAACGAAAGAGAAAAGTGTTATGAAAACAAATGTAGACAATGAGTTTTTAAAATAGAAGATAAAAAGGGGTAATTTGTCATGAGGAATCTACTTATCACATTTTCAATTTAAGCCAAGGTAATCTCTTTGTAATAAATGTAAAGAAAGGAAACTGGTAGTGATGCTGGTATCCCAAATAAGGCTCCGGGGCTCCCAAATATGCTACCAAATATTTTGACAAAAGTCTCTGACAACAGTGTATCAACTCTCAAATAGAAAAGAGTCTCCCATCATAGTGCCTCTACTAGTTGACCTCTGGCTCTGACCAGTTTGGACTTTGTTCATGTTGTTAGACCATGAGGCCATCATTATCTTAAGTTTACGTTTAGTCTGACTCCAAGATAACTTCTTAGTCAAGTCAAGTTTATTTTTAGTATTCATCTGTTTTTTGTTTTATTTTTTTTTTCATTTCAGGTCCATTTACAGATGTTGTCACATCTGAGCTGACACTTTCAAATCCATCGGACAAAATTATCTCCTTTAACATCAAAACAACAACACCAAGAAGGTATTGTGTGAGACCGAACAGTGGAATCATGATTCCCAATCAGAACGTCACTGTTTCAGGTAGGTACTATGGTATGGAAGGAATTTGTATAAGAAGGGGAGGGAGATTAATGAAAACGACATAGAGACAGAGAGAGAGAGAGAGAGAGACGGACAGACTTGTAACAGAATTTGTATCCAGAGTAAGAATTTATGATGTGATAAGTTTTGTAGATTGGGATTTCAAACCTCAAGATCTCCCTTCCATTCCCCAAAATGAAAAGAAGATTGTATTGATTGCATAATTTGCATATTCAATTCATTGTAAGCAAGCTGAATAAGTTATACAGGTAAACATACCAAATTAGTATTCGTGAAGAAGAGATGAAAAGTATACTAAAGAACATGCATACAGAACTTACTATTAATGTTCTTTCTTCCCTTTTCCTTCTCTTCTTTTTCTGCTGTAGTAATGCTACAACCCTTTGACTTTGATCCAAATGAGAAGTACAATCACAAATTTATGGTACAATCAATCGTCATACCAAAGGCAGATATTGACTTGGAAGCAGTGGTATGTATTAGCTCATCTTTTCACTTTAGGGATCATTCAAGGGTTGCTAATGTGCAATGTATCCCCTGGCAGTATGCTGGACGATACTTTGGATTCAGCAGCGTCCGCCGCGTCATATTCTTGTGTCCTCATAACTGTCACATTCCTTGACGGATTTCATTCAAATTTTGTATGGAGGTAGATCTTGGTATTATCTACACACCTTTTTTGTTTGTTGTGATGCTGCCCCCAGTGTTCTGTCAGTATTTCTGTCAAATAAAGTGGATTATCATATATTTGTCCAGTAAACTATGAAGTTTTTTTTTCCGGCAAATGTCTTAATCCTAAGTTATTTTGATTTCATTTCAATCTATTAATGTACGTGTTCATTAATAACATTATGCTGTACTCAAGCATTTTTTTTTTATTATGGGAAGTTCTCCCCCTAACCAGCAGAAAAAAAGAAGGAAAGCATACAGTAAAAGTATGAAACAAATTATGATACATTATAATTCTGATGAATAAGAAAGTCACATAAATATTTTTGCAGTCTCAAAATTGGCAAATATAAGATTTATTTGCAAGCTACTCTCATTGTTTTCCAAGCTACTCTCATGTTTTTCCACTGAAATTTAAAAAATTATTTTTGTTTAATTGTTCGTGAAAAATTTCATTTGTAGTGGAAAGCATCAGATATTGCTGCTATAATGGACACCAAACTAAAGTGTGTTTTTGAATGGCCATCCAACCAAACTCCTGCACCTGCCTCACAAGATCAACTCCTTGCAATCAAACCACCAACAGAACTCCGTTTCCGAGGTAAACAAAAAAGGTATCTACACCCCCCCCCCCTCTTGCCCATTCTTTTAGACTCGGAACTGTTTCTCTTTTATACCCTTCTTTCTATCTTACAATTTACCTTAGGCCCTATAATTAGGTGAAACGTACGAAATCAACGTATGACCTATTTATTTATTTAAGATTTGTCTTAATAGGTGGTATGTCAACGACAGATCACCTATTGATTTCCTCAGAATTTTTTTATTCTTTATTTATTTATTATTTCTTTATTTTTATTTCTTCCGTACAGTTTTGTGTGTACACGTTTACTCGAAATCGACTTGGTCGATTTCCTTCAAATTTCTGTCAGTTATCAGGCCCTATAATTTTAAGTTCTCGAAACCTTTTTTAAGGTCATGGGGTCATTGTGACGTCATCCAGGCGCCATTTTGTAAAAATCAGGTCATTATCATATCTCAATAAGGAGTTATCAAAAATCAACTATATTTAGTATACATTAATGTCAGGTCAAAGGTCAACAAAATTGTCAATACAATCCACACGTTTCAGGCCATTTTAAGGATTTCCAAAATTTGCGCGGGAGCACTAATGTGTGCGCATTTCCGCGCGTACCCGCGCGTACAGGCATTTTGCAACATAGCATCGCCAAATTGTATTTTATTTGGTGACAAAAGACGGCTCTTGTATGTAGCGTCAAAAGCCGTCAAATAACAAAAACATGGCACATAAAAAGATCCTCAGTATTGGGTCTAATTTAAAGAAAACTTAATTTGAACCCGGCCATATTCTGTCTCTCTCTCTCTCTCTCGCTCTCGTTTGTCATTGCCTTAATTTTCCCTCGCTTACTTCATTCTTACCACGGAATATGTAATGTGTATGCACGTGTATGCCTCATCATTGAGAATATACTCACTAATATCGTTGAAATGATTCTTCTCCTACCCCTTCTTCTTCATTTACTTCTTCATAGTAGTTGTAGTTGTAGTAGTAGTAATAGCAGCAGTATCATAATAATCATTATTATTATCATTGTTATATTTATTATTATAGTAATTATCGTAATTATAATCATTATTATAGTAATTATGTGTTATTGTTATTATTCTAGTTATTTGGATGCTTCTTCTTCTTATCATTATTATCGTATAAACAATACGTCATTTGCCAATAATGTATTGCTATAATACATACAAGATGTCTACCAAAACTGTCAATTCGTAGCTGAAATATTATCAAGCCAAACGAAGGAACATTAGAATTTCTATTTTAAATTGAAATAAATTATATAGGAGAAATAAATAGAGAATACAATCATGATTTTGGAACTAGGGGATTAACATGGACATAATGCACTTGTTTACATGACCACATTTTCTCTTATTCATTCTACCTCCAATGTTTTCAGACTGTTTTCAAAACAATATCATGTTTGGTGCTGCTTGTAAGTGGCTTGCATGTTGATGTAGATATACAGTAGGTTTGCGGTTGCACCATGTGTGTGAGAGAGAGAGAGAGGTTTGAGGAGTCCTGAAAAAGGACTCTGACTCGGTAATCTTTCTTGGAGGAGTGTAGTCCTGAAAAGGACTGTTTGTTATCTTTCTTTCTCCAGCACCGCCCTCACCACCCCGACAGACACCCGTACATCAACCACCGCCACCCGCCGAACCCTCAAAGCAGCCGCCAGCCTCCACTATGAACTGGCCGGCCAAAATGACTTAAAATGATCTTGCCAATGTCTTCAATTCCAGCGAAATTTTCTTGAAACAGTCTACATTTTGTCGCGGACAAACTGACTTATTCTTATCTTATGGCATTTTTTACAGAAGATAATTTTAAGAGTAATGTTCGACTGTTCGTACACTACATGGGCCTATGACGAAGGTCGTGTGTCTTATTTTAGTCTGACAGTTTTATTACGGTCATAATTCGAGGCAACACGACGAGAAACTATCTTAATTTTTACTCTCGGTGGAATGCAGTGGTTTAGAAGACCCGACCACTGACTAGATTATGTTTTCATACCCGTTGCACTATATATTGATTTTCCTTTCTCTCTTTCTAACGAATAGTTATACCAAAAACTCGAAATCATCAATATCAAATGTACTAAGTACTAATAAAAGATATTAATTAAGCTTGCTTCCATATTAAGGTTGTTTATAAATATTGTAGTGCATGCATCTATGTGATGTTTCTATTAAGGGTCTGGGCAAACAACTATGCCTCGAAACCACGAATTCCTTCTAATGGACAGACAAGGTCACGCGCTGGCTGAGAGGTGAATATTACCAAATTATGATTGTTTGTATGACTTCTGTAAAAGAAATTGCTAATCTTGCTTGAAATATGATTAAAATGGAAAATTTAAGGTGAAAACAAACTTCGAACGAAAGGAATCGACCAACGTCAAGTCAGTTTTCTGCATGGGGAAGATAGTCTCATGTCAAGACGTCGATTACTATGACCTAAGGAAAATGAGTACAACCTTACCAAACATTGTCATTTACTTGCGTTGTACCAGGGAGGTGAGACTTTGCCCTGGTTGTACAGAATAAAACAAGCCAACCACCTTACAGTAATTATACGAATGCATTCATTTCAAATGTTATAAAGTATTTTCAGTCATACACTAATACCATAACGTTGGAATAATTTCGTTACACTGACCAAGGTTGAAGAAATTGAAGAAGAAAAACAAGTTTGTAAAGATTATTGTGGTTTGATTGTCATTATGAGGAAATTGATCATCAAAGTGTTGAGAAAATAATAAGTGTTATCAAAGACTTTATGAACAACAGCGTATATCGCATGCTCATTATTTACAAACCGAAAATAATAAACGAGAAGCTCAAAAGAAAAGAAAATGTAATAAATGCATAAGGAAATATAGAAAAAGAAGATGAATCAAATGACAAGGCAATACAACAGAAAGAATAGAAAGAGAAAGAAAGAAATATATTAGGAAAGAGAGTAGATGAAAGAAGAGAAAACTCAGAAATACATCAGAAAAGACATATAGAGAAAGAACGGACGAAACAAAGAAATAATACAATTATGGAAAGAGAGGTAGAGAAATAAGAAAAACATTGAAAATATATAAGGAAAGAAAGAAACAGAAAAGCAAATATATACATATGGAGAAATAGAAGATGAAGGCAGTAAAAAGAAAGAAATCCATTAATGGTCACACAAAAAGTGAAATAACGGGAAAACATTTTGTCGAGTATTGTTTGCTGAAGTACGTCGCTAATGTGTATGTGTAAAATGTGATTATGCAGTGCGTGTGGTTGTAAATTTGAACTTTTCTATCCGTGTCTGACCATAGACGTACCACCAACGTTGGTGGTACGTTTATGGTCTGTGACTGACACATCTCATTTCTTATCCCTCGGTTATTTTCCAGTAAATTTTCTGTCATTCCAAAAAAAATTACACCGGTATAGTTGTTAATTGATTGTGTATGTTTATTTTGGAGATCTAGATATAATAATTATATAGAATAGAATATATAATACCTGCCTTCTCGGCCCGATGATACATCTACTAAACTGACACTGAAATGAATACAAAGCAATAAGTTTGTTTACCACAATTGAAATGAACCTTCCTATGAAATAATGTTTCAGACATTCCAAGAAAGAAGAACGATCGCACCGATACAATTTCGTTAAATATTTACTAAAAAATAGAATGGAAAAAATGGAAAATAAATCCAGTATTCAAGTTAAATAAAGACATGATTCCTCCTTTTCCCATCCCCTATACTTTGTATAAGTGGGAATGGTCTTATTAAATATGGTGCCAAAAAATCCATCGAAGAACAACAAGTTACGTTGGTTAAATTTCCTTATAACGGTACTTTCAACAACAACAAAACAATTGAAGAAACAAATTAATCACTCAAAATAAAAACCTGGTTCTCCCATCTCCTATTTACTATTTTTGGCATTTTCGTAATACCAGTTATTCTAAGTTAAATCAAATTTGTTATTTTTTTATCAAATTCTGGAATAAAGGTACAGTTTGTGATTGAAATAAATTCAACAATATAAAGCGGAATTCACTTAACTTTTCATGTTATTACCAAAGAAGACAAAAAGCCAGTCAGTCACTCAATAGTGTCTGACAGTGAAGTCTAGCAAGTAAACGGATTTCCTTGCATAATTTGAATATGAGGACACTGCTAACGTTCAAATTTCACAGATAGGACATACATGACATATTCATAATTCCCGCAAAGTTCCACATGCAGCATTTGAGGTTGGCTGCAAAAGGGACATAGTACCTTTAAACTTGAAGCATTTCGGGAATACTAAGTTTTGACTTATGATAATAGTCGATCGCCCTTCCAACTGCAATATATACGAATGAGTGAAAATGTAACCCTCGTGTGTTCCACAATTCACAGCATAAACATGTTTGTAATTCCATTATTGCAGACCATGCTCGAGAAATTTATTTTTGCAGTGATTGCCATGAAAAAGGCTCACCAAAGGATAATCTGATTATATTGCAAAATAGAATTGGCTAGACGGCCAGTTGGCAACCACTCAAAATATACTATTACAGTTAGAGTAACATAACGCAACAACGTCACTTCAAAGAGATAATAACACGAATGGTATTATTATGAGTACAGTGATCTGGTGAAAGAGACATATATCTAATGACATATACACAAATACATATTGTCTCCTAGTCTGGTTGATGCAGGGGTGTATATATACAAAACAGCATTGGCGATAAATACTTTGCTTGAGACTATCGCAATATATTCTGTGTCTATGGAAAGGGAGAACTTTTTTACCTGCACAGCTGATGACACTCGAGTGATGATGTACGTGGTTCATCTCATGTTTCTCAGCATCAATCCACCATTTAATATCATTTCAGGAATGGATACCAGGAATACTGTAGCACCAAATATGCATCCAACATAAAGGACTAATAAGCCAGTCATTGAAATCGGTAGTCATATTCCACATGATTATTTCCTTTTGGCAATATTATGGGCTAAATTAAAGCACAATGTTGGGAAGATACGGCGCGCCAAGTCTGATAAAACCCCGCGAAACGTTTGAAACAGAGTCCTTCCGGTAACATGGGCAAGGGAATGAAACACGCCTTGAAATAACTAGTCTGTGAGGCACAGTCTCTGATCTGAAACTGTTAACAGATATACATGTACATGTATTATGTTTGGAACAAGCGTCTATTAAAGTGCCTGAGCAGCTACCTTATGCACACCTATGTCGTTTTCGATCATGAAAAATAAAAATACTATCACCAACAATGTTATCAATATCATACTTTTGTTTCCTTCTGATGAACTCTAGACTAATGGGAATAACATAGATTTCTGCCACAAAAGGGAAATGATTACCAAAGTTTAAAAATTATAAAATAAAAGATGTGATTTAGTAACTGAACCCGTGTCTGTCAGCCGAATTAACGGATTTGAATCAAATTGACCTATTACAAACAGTTATGTTGAGAAACATAAATCATAATTTTTACATAAACACCCTTACAAAAATGTACCATGTAAAAACCATGGTTTCAGTACCATGGTTACCATGGTTCTCATGGTGGATGGTAATTTGGACAAAGAACCATGGTAACCATGGTACTGAAAACCATGGTAACACCGAAGTATGATAACCATGGTTCAGTGTTAACATGGTGTTCGGTACCATGGTTACCATGGTTCTCGGTACCATGGTTACCATGGTTCTCGGTACCATGGTTTTCGGTACCATGGTTCTCGGTACTATGGTTACCATGGTTCTTGGTACTATGACCATGGTTTTCGGTACCATGGTTCTTGGTACTATGACCATGGTTTTCGGTACCATGGTTCTTGGTACTATGACCATGGTTTTCGGTACCATGGTTCTTGGTACTATGACCATGGTTTTCGGTACCATGGTTCTCCCACACCTTTCGTTACCATTGTTCTCCTGTACGTAGGTTGCCATGGTACTTGTACTATAATGTTACTGCACGTACCCAGTCGCCTTTCCATTCTGCATGAAGCTTAATAAAAAAGAAAGCATTGATTACATTGCATGATTGATTTTTTGTTATCATTTACAAATCTACTACCTAAATTAAGCACTTTCAACACAGTATTCCTCATAATATCTGCCAGCCCTTGATCATTTAACTTTGAAAGAACATGCTGGTCTGCAAAGTAGACACAAAATGACAGGAGCTGGCATGAAGTCCACTTTTTAGCACAATTATCCATATTCTCAAGGTTCGGCCACTACTCTTTCATCTGTTAACAAAAGACATCACAATAATGTTGATCATTATTGTCAAATGATCATATGACGTATCAAACATCAAACACTGGAAACAATATGTTTACTTTTTTAAAGGCGTTTATTCAAACGAGCTAAAATCTATCTCGCGTAAAATATATAAAACGATTTACAGTCGAAAACTGAAGTCTATTTCTATAGCGAAAGACTGCCGCTTGTTACATTGCATATGACACTAACACTTTCAGCACACAGCAATATTATAAGTAAAGTGGTTAGTCTATTTCTATAGCGAAAGACTGCCGCTCATATTCAATAGTACAATTTACAAACTGTCCTTCCAGCGGAGATGCGAGATTTGTTGACGATGTCGTACTCGAATTTGGTTTGAAGAAACAATTGGTAGCTAGGCCTACTTCCTATGGTAGATCATCGATGACGTTGGGTAATCATCAGCCAAGAGTCTGCAATGTCGATCGGATGCGAAGTCCATGTTTGGCGATGGTGAAACTTGGTATAGAGTTCGACGTCGACGGTGATCGAAGACAGATCGAAAGTCGATAAATTCATCATTAGCCGGAGTCAGGATCAGACTTGGAAACGACGAAAAGCAAATCGAAGACGAAGAAGGTAAAAAGGACGTTCTTACCTTCAATCAAAGTTTGACGTCGATGGTGTTCAAAGACAGAACAAAAGTTGATAATGCCAATGTCCAATTCATTATTAGAGTTCGCAACAAACTTCAAGTTTAAACGCCAAAACGGAGGTCAACGACGAAGAAATGGTGATGGTGGTGTTGATGTTTTGGTCAAGATGATAATAAAGAGCGACGTCGATATGGAAACTACTCATTTGTCATGTTGCGTATATATCTGTAATTTAAAAAAGACAATTTTGAATTAAATAAAAAAAACAAATATGAATATCAACAACTGTCAACATGAAATCACACATGCAGTCACAGAGCAGAGGCAGACATGACATCGATTAGCTTAATTCGTTAATTTGCTGGATTTTTATGCAGTATTCTATTTATTTTCTAAAAAGAATAAAACATTCAATCCTTCGAACAGTGACACTATATACTAACAGTAGAGTTAATGACAATGTGTATGTAAATGGACAAACTTTGCTTTGAAAGTTTGAATGATAAGCCCCATAAACCCATCAAGATACTACAACAAATAACGTACATGGGATCATACATGTTCAGTCTTAACTGTTATCCTGTCGAATGTATTTTAAGTCCCAGTTGACATCATAAATAACTATCTAGACATCGACTAGATCTATGTACATATTGTAAATAAAGTAGATGATTCTTAAACTTACCCATGCTGTTGTAGATTAGCCGGGAAAAACAGAATTCAGCATGATTTTGCAGATCTAAAACACCAAGATGAACACGAGGAATGAAGCTGGACTGTGAACAACAGTGCACGTACTATATTGCTGCATGTACACAGCATACACGTACACTGCACTAGCACTGCTTGTACAGCGATCCTTGGCACACACAATGGCTGCTCCTTGGTTGTGTAGCTGTAGCTGCATGCGCTGGTTGTGTGGGGTTGGGGCTTGTAGGTAATAGTCTTGACTTGTGCAGTCCTTCTTTATGATATTTCAAGCTGTTGCACAATTTCTACATTTACACACTATTGATAAATGGCCAAATGAAAAATATATTTTTTGTAATCATAATTTTTTTCTATCTTGTTCTTAATGATTCTAAAAATTTTTTTAATGGTTCTTATATGTTTTGTTATTTGATTTCATGCGTCCGGTAAAATGATTTCATGCGTTCGGTAATTTGTTGTTGTTTTTGTTTTAAAAAATTGCAAACGATTCCTACCGAACGACTCATACTTGCACATTAATTGTATAATTAAATCAATCAGACAAACAAAACAAACACAACATATGGTACTGAACCATGGTTAGAACCATACAACTGCCAATTAAGTACCACAATGTACCATGTACAAATTCGGAAGTACCATGGTATACCATGGTACTTGTCATATTACCGTGGTAATACCATGGTTCTTGCATGGTAGTACCATGGTTAGAGACTAGTACCACAGGTACCATAGAGTACCATGGTACAAATTCGGAAGTACCATGGTATACGATGGTACTTGTCATATAACCATGGTAATACCATGGTTCTTTGATGGTAGTACCATGGTTAGAGACGAGTACCACAGGTACCACGGTGGTACCATGGTTTTACCATGGTTTTACCATGGTTACCATGGTACTTTTTTATAAGGGCATTGCTTTCGCTGAAATACATGCAGAATTGCAAGTACATAATTAAAGGATTAAAATGATTTGGTAGAAATGTCTCAGAATGTCCTTATTAATTTTACTTCGAAACCAAATTTAAATTCGCATAATCGTACTCTGAACAAAGTCAACTCATGCTGTATTTTGTATTTTATGATTATATCACAGAACAAAATATAAACAAAGAAACAATTACTTCAGTATTGCCTCCAATATGCTCACAATTGATATTGAGTTGTTCAATGAATGATTTGCAGAGTGTGTGGGCATTTCCAAGCAGTGCACATACAATGTTCAGACGTTCAGACACATGCCATGTCCATCGGGGGTCAAGGGTTTGACCCTTGCCACATTCCTGTTCTGACCACACTTTAGGAATGTGGCAGCTAGGGGTCAATTCCTTGTCTTCCAATGGACATGGCATATTATGTATCATAGGAGTACATTAAGTAGGTACACCGTACACTAATGTATAAACATGAACCTACTATGGTATGAGCGTGTACTCTCATTGCAAGGCTATAATCGCATCGCTTGATATGGGGCTAATATATAAAATGGAGAAGATGCTTACATTGTATATTCATTTCATTAGTATTATCAGCTACTGGAGATCTTAAAATGAAATCGTTGTTCAATTGTCAATTGACAGAAGCCCCTGATGTTTCAAACATTGCACAACCAAACATCAACTCGGAGTCTTAGAAAAGACACCTCTAAAATGCTAATTCAACACCGGCATGGAAATTGGAATTCAACTGGCTTCCATTTACTGCATTGTTTTCACACCAAAAATGAGTGTTGAAGACTAGCACGAACAAGGAAATTATAGAAAGTGATGGAATTTGGAATAAAATCATTGTAATTCTGTATCGCTGTTGTTCAAACATCTGTCCAGTGTCGTTTATAATTATAGATACCGAGGTAGTTACCCTGCTGTATATATATTTTTGCAAAAACAAAGCAGAGAATCATCCATTACAACACAATTGTCTCCTGGCACAAGTGGTGTAGGTAATTAAGAGCATGGGTGGCCAGGCCTCCACGTCCAGTGATAACAACAACAATGAAAAGATAGACATGAAAGAGAGAGAAAACGCAATAAACAAAATACATTTTCTGAAAAGAGAGATAAAGAGAGATAACAATTAACATTTTACCATCTTACATCCCGATCGAGTGATTATACCACTTGATTACGTCACGTGTCTAAATATGACATCCATTTAAAAATTAAACGAATGATGACTCATTAATAAATTTAGTCTTGATATACATTGTCGAATGAAATGGCATCAAAGAATTCCATTTTGGGGGTAAAACCAGAGGTTAGAATAAATATACCATTATGTCTGCAACATATTATGCCACTAAATTCTAACTGAAATATAGTGCAATCACCGGAGGTGTAGAAAACATAGTTGGGCTAGGATTGCGCCTGTTCTTTTTTTTACCGTACACAGATAGATTAGATCTTCCACATCACTGTACATATTTATATATCTGCACAACTTCATGTAAAGAACAGAGCTGGATAAGAAAGAGCATGGACGGAAAGAGCATGAAATCAAAAGAAGTATCGTAAAATAAGTTGAGAGAGAGAGAGAGAGAGAGGGAGAGGGAGCTCACCACAAATCCCATTACATCCCAAGTGAACGAAAATTGGTCAAATGTCCTTCTACATTCCATTCCTAAAGTTTAAGTGCCCAACGCTAGTTTCAATCAGACTTATTTTTGGAGACTGAACAGGACTTCAATATCCTACTGTATTTATGTTAAGATTATAGCATTTATTCTGATAAACGAACTAGAATGGAATTAAAGTTATGCTTCTGATATTTGGGAGTCATTAATATTCGTCTCTGGTGATACTTTCAGTTAAAGGGGGAAGTCCACCCTGATATAAAGTTGGTTTTGATAGAAACAGTTTAATTTTTTTTATTAGAATGCTTCCACAAATCATTCACGAATCGAGTAAATATTAAGATCAATGTTTATAAGCTTGAATATCGAACCCCCCCCCCCCCAAATCAAAATATCTTAGTGAGGTGAATTTTTCCAGTTTTCACGAATGATACGTACAAACCATTTTTTACCATTCTACTTCCCTCACAACCAATACTAGTAGTAGTAAAAATGCTACATGAACTAGTTTACTGGGTGTCAGTGCTTGTTCTACCATTGTAGTGCTAATAACAATTAAACAATTATTATGATGATAAATAATGACAAGAATGATAATACTACTACTGCTACTACTACTACTACTACAACTAATAATAATAGTGATGATAATATCAATCATAATAATAATAATTAAAAAAATAATGATAATAATAATAGTGATAATAATAATAGTGATAATAAAATTATAATATAAATAATAAAAATAATTAGGTCAATGTGCCTACTGGTACTCTAGTAACACTATTACTTTTATTACAAATACTATGTATGTTATTTTAGGTAGTGTAGTTGTAGTTTCACTTTGACCATTCATTTTTGTAATACTCTCTAATTGACAAAGTCCAGGAATTTTGTAGTTCCTCACCAATGTATTACCAAAATAATTACGTATAGTCACAAAATGACCCTTTACACGTTAGTGAAAGATGTTCTTGTTTGCGAGCCTGCAATCCCAGTCTGTGCAGCCACGCAGAGCCTCTGATACATAATATACGTGACTGTCATATATTACTCGGACATATGCATTCATCACTGTCTGTGAAATGTTCTGTTTGTTTTTGTTTTTGTTTTCCTTGGGTGCATTTGATATGTGCTACATCATGTATACTTTAACTTTAATAACCATTGGTCTCAAATAGTCCTCTATTAGTACATAACATACTGTTTCTAAGCGCACAAAATAACATCAAGCAGGTATACTATAAGAGGGGGAGGGGAGCTAGGGGGTGGGGGAGGAAGCAAATGGAACATCCCTAAAGTTCCTCCAATTGCTAAAATGATATGTTCTAAGAAGGTTTGTTAGTGATTGTACAAAGCTCTCTATAAACGTAGAAACGAAGTATATTACAAAGCGTTGAAGAACATGTGGCAAGGCAAAAAGGCATGGTCGCCATATCAATCATTTCCTTGCACGGGGTCCGGTAGATACATAGATAAATCGGAGATGCGATACGTTCTTTTAATGCTGCTACTACTACTACTAC